>NW_015641476.1:68710-78297 GCF_001515625.1 Sinocyclocheilus rhinocerous | reverse complement strand
GAGTAATGCAATATTGTAATGCATTACTTTTAAAAGTAACTTTCCCCAACACTGTAATAATATATATATATGTATATATATATACATACCGTTTTCAATGTTATGCATAGTTTAGCTGGAGTGTATTAATGGACTATGGCTCCACCTACTGGAATGATTGTAATTTTGCATGCAGAGTCTCAGTAAGGTCACGACTGCCCCAAGATGAAAATACAGTTCTCCTTTACTCAGAATACCTTTTTCAAATACAATTATAAAATGCTTTCATGTTATCATCCATTTCTCTTGTAATGCCTAAACCTGAATGCGCTATATGATTGTAAAGTTGGACAGGTTAAAAATATAATAAAATATAATATAATCACTACCATTTAAATGTTTTGAGGTCGTTGTGATTATTAATGTTTTATTTAAAGAGGAATCTCATGCTTCGTTCATATGATAAAATACAGTAAAAACAGTATTAGTGTTAAATATCTAAATGATTTGAAATATTTTTAACTTTTTTATATTTTAATATATTTTAAAATGTAATTTGTCTTTGATTGCAAAGTCATACTCCAGTCAGTGACACTGTCACATGAACCTTCAGAAATCATTTGCTGATTTGATGCTCAAGAAATGTATTATTATTATCAGTGTGATTATCAATGTATTAGCAATTTTTATGAAAAACATGATTTTTTTAAATAGAATATTTTGTAACATCATAAATGTCTTTACTGTCGCTTTTGATCTATTTAATGTGTCAATGCTGTATAAAAGTAATCATTTATTTTCTTATAAAAAATAAATAAATAACCCCAAACTTTTGAACAGTAGTGTACTCTTTAATTTAAACCTATAAAAGCAATTTGCTTCACGGCTGTAAATAGATGGATAGAGTGAGGGATTTTGTCAGTCCTTGTTGGTTTAGTTTCTCTTAAAAAGTTGTCAAAGGTTCCTTAAAAATTGTGAACTAAAAGGTTCCCCTTGAAATATGAGCTGCTAAAAGGAGAACTTATAAGGTTATGGCCTGAAAAAGAGTTTTGTAAAGTGTTTATATGAACATTTAAAACAAGTAATGATCATTTTCATATAGGCTACTACTACTACTAATAATATAATATTAGATATAAATTATAGAAATATAAATATAGGCTAGAACAAAAATATTGAAAATATAAATAATAACAATAAATTATATAAATATAATTTAGAATAATATAAACATTTTCAAAAAATATAAAAAATATATATAAAAACGACCTTTCATGAAAAATCTGGATTTGAACTCCAAAAAAGCATCTTATTGTTTGTTTGTTTTTTTCATAATAGAATTTAACATCTAGATACTTCACAATCAAACTCACTGATAAAATTAAAGATATAACGATAACCTATACGTCTTCTTTGAATAATTACAATTTGCTTCAATTATATTGCTGTATTCTAATTTAACTTATTGTTCAGTACAGTGATGTAGTACTATATTTTACGCAGCTCCCTGCGCATATAGGACGCGCATTAATACACCCGAAATCATCTGGTGGGATTCCCTTCGGAATGACGCGCCGAGCGGCGCTCCTATTGGCCAAAGGCAACGCACGAAATTCTCCATTTATGGGCTGTTTTCCTCTTTAATTCCGTCAACCAGCGGCCACAAAGTTTAACTTTGTAGAGCAGACGCTCACTGCAGTACGGGCAGTGCGCTCGAGCGGTTTACCGGCGCGGTGTACACTATTATGGAGCGGCGACACTGGTCCTGAGGAGACATTTAACTGCACCAGAGGCCAAAATAGACCGTGACATTACCCAGACACTTTTAATAGGCTTATTTTGTTTTAATAACCAGTTACAGAACGGATTATATCAGAAGATCGGCTGCGCTGTGATAAACTAATAAAAATGGTGAGTGAAAATGTACTTCCCACAGGTCACGTACGACAGAGATGAACACGAGACACTGCTCCTGTTTTCAGCATCCTTATCGACATGCAGTAGGCTACAGCAGCTACTTGGTGTTATTTTTGTAACTTCTTTCTGTGGTCATTTACAAAAAAAAATAGATAGATTCTTTCAGTGGTCAAAACAAGTACAAACTTATACTAAACATTTTTTTTTCATTCTATATTAATTACATAAATTTAAATTTACCAGGGATTTGTGTATGTACATCCACCCTGTGTACGTTTTTAGTTATTCTATGGCCACGTTATTGTTATTATGAACATCTTATGAATGTAGTGGCTGGTCTAACAGCTCCTGCTGGGTGTCATATTCAGCTATTGTTTGCCCTCCATCTCTTGTTCACTTTGATAGAAACAGTCTCTAATTCTCAGCCCTTCTTGAACAGGTTGTACTTGGTCCTGATTACAACCTAGTTTCTTGCTATTTTTAGCACTATGTGTTTGTCCAGGCTTGAGTCAGATAGATAACCATTGTGTTTCCACTTTCCCAGTTCAGTGTTCCTGTTAGACACATTTGCAATTATTTTACACTCATCATTAACATATTCTGTCATGCCAACCTGGCTTAGTCTTATGTAATAGTGGAAAACTAAGTTACAAACAGTAGTGTCCATGGTTACAGGACACACAGAGATGCAGGTAGGTGTAGTCGCATGTGAAACTCACTTCCGTACATATGCCATAAGGATGGGCTGGGTTCTGCTTTGAATAAGTGTGTGTGCTTATCCGTGTGTCCTCTTGTTATGGTGGAAAGCGACACCGTTTTTTCATAGCTCCTCAAGCAATATTAGGCTTCTGTTACGCTTGATTGTTTTCGGCTTTGTATGATCCTTGGATCCCATGGTAGGATGCTTTCACAGACCCTGCTTGTCTCACAGTCAGTGTCTTTTTCAGCCTGTCAGCTAGTGAAGAACAGGTAGCCTACAGATCAGGAGAAAAACAAGTAAATCCAGTTCAGCTGTCTCTTCAGTGCACGCAGAGACATTCTCTGCAAGCCATGAAGCCGGTGGAACTAGTTTACCTTGGGCTTTACGCATATGGGACAAACCCTTTTGTAGATGCTCCATGCTGTCTGTGGTATTTAGTATGTATTGCAATATTATCATTCGGTCTTGATAAAGCATTTTTTTCTGCAAAGAATAAGCAGACTTGTGTTTAGCTGTGGTCATATGGTCAATATCACAGATATCATGAGTGATCCATTAAGCCGTGATGATTCTACTCTGGTCATGACAGCTTAAAGGAAATTAAATGATTTCTGAAATATGAACTAGAGGTAATGTCTGTTACACAACAGTGCCCAATTTTATGATGTATACCAGCTGTGCAAGAGCAATTTAGGTTATTTTGATTATGTAACATATCACTCAGTTACCAATATGCCTCATCTACTCTACTTAGAAAACTAATTCATAAAGCTTTGTGTATGTAGTATGAGGGCATTTTTGTCCATAATGCCCATGATATCTTCGGGCCAAACACACTGAACACTTTGTTTAATATTTATTTCATCATTTTAGAGAAGAGCAGTCTTGCTTTTGTGGCCTCTTTGTTTTAAAAGAAAGATATCAAGTCAATATCTTGATTGTCTCCTCACCATTGTTTGGTGGATCTGGGTCCAGTGTGATTGGCCTCGATATTTCAGAAGTGGTTTTACAAGTTAAGCTGTATCTGGTAGGATGGTAGCTTTGTTCACTTTCTCTTTTTACTCCCCTTTTCCTCTCTCTTTCTCTGCCAGATGCTGAATAGTAGGTCAGTATGGCAGCATATGTTTTGCATTAAAAGCTGCAGATGGGCGGTACATGCTGAGTAACATTCCCCTATTCAAAGCCTCTATGTCACACCGCCACAGGATTGCTGAGGAATCCAGACTCTTTCTGAAAGAGTCAGCAACCCTCACCCAAATGAGAGAAATGTCTAGTAGGATGGCTGAAATCTGTGGTCCCCATTAGTCAGTATTTTTGTGTATTAACATTCAGCTAGCGTCTTTGATGCTGGCTTCTTTGATGCTGTTTTATTGTTGATTCTGAACTACACTGCCTGAACTGTGCTTATTAAAAACGTCCAATCTAGAAGTTCACCCCCAGTAGCTTGGATATAAAAGATCATATCCACTGATGTGTTCAAGTAAAGATTTATATGGTTTGTTTACTATGCCAGTTTAAAAAGATGAATGAAAACATTAATTGGACTCAAATAAACCCTTAATTGAAAAATCTCTATTGACCTTTTCATTAGGATGTGCACCATATGTCGATTTGCCTAATTTGTCCCTTACACATGGAATCTTTGTTTTTCTTTGTGGTGACACTTTGGATGGTTGTTGATATCAACCCCATTAAATGTCAAGTTAGTCTCTTCCTGGAGATCATCATTTTGTTAGAGAATTGTGCTATTATAAGCCACCCACATGTATATATTTTTAAGAAATTAGTACTTTCTTTCAGCAAGGATGCATTAAAAAGACTTATTTATTTAAATAAATTTATTTTATTTAAATAAATAAATAAATGCTGTTCTTTATACTTTCAATTCATGAAAAATATCATGATTTCCACAAAAATATTAAGCAGCACAACTGTCTTCAACATTGATAATAATAAGAAATATTAGAATGCATATTAGAATGATTTCTAAAGGATCATGTGACACTGAAAACAGGAGTAATGACTGCTGAAAATTCAGCTTTGTATCTGTAACGGTTATGGACTTGTGATTTTCCCTGTTCCTGTTCTCCTGTCCTGTTTAGTTCCATTGACCTAGTTTCCCGCGTAGTCTTGATTGTCATTCTGTTCACCTGTGCTCATTTCTCCTGTTCTGTTCACTCCTTTGCCGATTATTGTTTTGTTCTACTCCCTGCTTCTGGATTCCTTGTGTTTATTTTCCTGTGGATTTATTATTAAAAGACTGTTTCTTCGATTACTCCTTCGTTGCACGCTTGTATAGCACAGAACCATAACACAACCCTCTACATTGCGAGTAAATCACTCGCATGTGCAACTAAATCTTACTCTGGGTGACTAAATAATGTCTATCGTTAGCTATTGGCTAATAAATTATTAGATTTTACTAACCAGTGTGTGTGTTAGAGGCTAATTACACATTTAGCATAGATATATTTTCACTCGCTGAACACTCTGACTGAGCGCTTGAGAGTTTCACTCTCCGTCAAACGATCTGTACTGTGTGTGTGTGTGTGTGTGTGTGTGTAAAATAGTATATCAGTCTGGCGAGTAAACTAAAAAATGTACTAGCCAATGGCAATTATATTGCCAAAGTGTGCATAGAGGGTTGACTAACAGCATCACAGGAATAAATTACATTTTCAAATATAAGATAGAAAACAATTATTTTAAATTGTAATATTACTGTTTTTACTGCATTTTCATCAAACAAATGCAGCACTGATGAGCATAAGATACTTACAAAAACATTTAAAAAACTGACCGACCACAAACTTTTTAACAGTAGTGTATATTAGGGCTGCAACAACTAATCGATTATCAAAATAATCGTTAGTTGCAGCCCTAGTGTATATGCAAAGCAGACCTACCTGTTTACATAAATGTATTCCTAGGTTGTTGTTTTTTATTGCCATTTTTATTTGTACAAACAGTATAGAATGGACAAACATGTCCTAAAGAGCTTCATAGGAGAAAGGAATGAGAGCTTCATGGCTCAGTCAGTCAGAGTATGTGTGCTAACCACTAGGCCACAGTTTTAATAATCTTTTTGTTTAGATTACTGATGTAAAAATCTCACTTTATCCCCAATGAAAAGTAGATTAGACTCTATGCAGGCCCAGTTTCCTTAAAGAGTTGGTCTTGAGAAGCACAGAGATGGACTTTCAGCTGTGAAATGAGATCATTGTTGCTGTGCTCCTGCCAGCTCACGTTTGGCTCCTCTCACCTTGCCTCTCCTGTTTTTCTCACCTGCATTAGTGTCTTATGCGGATTCACTGGTGCTAAAGGCTTCTAAAAGCAGGCAAGGGGTGCACATGATGTCAAATATGGTTCAGTTTTGAAAGTGGATAAACTTTTTTTCTGTTTGTATGCATCATAGACAGGAGGTGTACAGAAAAGGCTCTTGTTAATGATATTCAGTATGTGCACATTCATGGCTGATGTTTGCTTTCCTACAGAACAGCTCCTAATTTGTTTAAACTGCAATAAAAGCCATAATGATTGAAACAGATATTTAGTATCTTAGTTGGATATTGTAGAATTAGATTTGAACTAGATTTTCTTCTAGGTTTCTGTAGAAGTAGTGGATAGGGGTGTAATGATCCATCGATATAGATCGATACATTGACCAAATGTCTGACGATACGATGTATCAATGCAAAGTGTAAAAAAATTATACCTGTGGTATAAATAGGGACTTTCATTTTGACACTGTCCACATTTTCACGCAATGTCCGTCTATGCATTACCACCCACGCGTGCATTCTCGTTCAGACACACCTGTCAGGTCACGATAATAATGCCCAAAGGACAGCTTTTATTTTTGTTATTTTTTTTTTATATTTATTTTTCTACATTAATGTATTGTTTGTACAACTGGAGTACCTCCTTTTTGTTTTTTCCTAATGAGGATTTACTCTATTTTACACATTGCACATTTTAGCACAGAAGCCTGAAATACTTTCTTGACTGTTGTCATGTCATTTATGTTTGTGTGTGTGTGTGTGTGTGTTTTGTTGTGAATGTCCAAGTTGGGGTACAGGATTTTCACGCAATGTCCGTCTATGCATTACCACCCACGCGTGCATTCTCGTTCAGACACACCTGTCAGGTCACGATAATAAGGACTGCCCAAAGGCCCAGGAGCCAGGACGAGCGTAAAAGACGCTCGGGACAGTTTACGGAACTGTCGAGTGCCGTGTGAGAAGTTTTCTGTGTGCACACATCCAGCACGCAAATACTTGATGGAGTTCTCTTTTGCTTCTTTTTGTGCTTGGATGAACAAATACAGACAAAATTACATCAAAATGCGCGTCTTGGCGAATATCCTAGTTAGTAAACACAGTTGGTTATATCTTAACGTTTGCGAATATGTATGTTTTAAAGTTTGTCTTAACAGTTGAGAAAGTGAACGTATGTGTTGGTTCTGTGCATTTGGACTTGTGAAAGCAAGACTAATAATAAATTAATAATAATCCTAATGCTTTCAAAGACAAAATCTTACTGCTCTTGACTGAATAACTTTTGTAACTTTAATAAGGATTCATCTATATTTGATTTATGCATTGAAGACTATGCAGTGCTATTTTGATTATTACATCTTCTGTTATTTGTGTCTTTGTATTATTATATTTATTTTCTGCTATTGCTTATAATTTGGTTATCTAAAATTTTTTTAGTACTGAGCCCTGCATGTCTGTATGTGCCTCAGACTGTTATGTATAGTATCTTGACTGTTGTCATGTCATTTATGTTTGTGTGTGTGTGTGTGTGTGTTTTGTTGTGAATGTCCAAGTTGGGGTACAGGATGTGCAAATTTCAGATAAATGTTCATTTTATATATTTTGGTTGCATTTGTGAGTTAATAAAAATGCAACTGGTTGTGTACAAAAGTTACATAATATCATAATATCGATATATCAATCGATATACTTCTGAATCGAATCATATCATTATCGTATCATACAATTTTTTGAGGTGTCGGCAGATATCATATCACTGGGTTTGAGAATTGATATCATATAGTATTATGATGAACGGTCCGATTTACACCCCTAGTGGTCATTTCAATGTAGTCAATGTAATGAGCCATGAGCTGGTTTGTCTGTGTCTGTTTTTGCTGTTTAGTTTCTGTTGAGGTGACCGTGGCTAACTAGGCTGTGTTTAGTCATCAAACTCAACTCAGGGCTACAGAATGACTCGTGGTCAAATATTCCCACAAACCAGAGGTAAAAGCAAGTGAGAACATCAGAGGCAAGAGCATAACAGTGCTCGGTTTAAAAGGCTATTGTTTTATGTTGCCACTCTCATTCCTGGCTTAAGTACAGAGGTCATGAGGAAGAAAGTAGTTCCACTTTGCCCTTTACATTTTTTGGGGGGGGAGGGGGGGGAGGGGGGGATTCACACGTTTTACCTTCATGTCATCCCTTTCTAGCCCAAATATCACTGCAGTGTTGCCTCAATTCGGTCAGTTTTAGCTCAACAGTGTTTCTGTTTATCTGCAAAACTGACCGTGACTCTTTGAACCCAGCCTGTGAAAAGTTTGTTCACTGACATTATCAGTCTGTATCCTCTTCATGTATTTACATATGCTTTGTTAGTGATAGGGAACTATGCTCTGCATTCAGGTGGATAAGCCATCTGAATGTCCAGAGATCGCTGAAATAGCTCTACGAATATTTCACTCAGTTGTCAAGTCAAAGCACCTCAATGACTATAATTGGCGAAGATAGGAATTTTCAAAGCTTTATGAAATCGAGTGATGCAATGCGGCATCAACCAATGGGCGTGCAGAGAGTGACATGCTGCCAAATAAAGTTTAATATTTCAGCTGAATAAAAGAAACCATTAGACCAACCATTGCTTGTTAGAAACCATTAGACCTTTTTCATGATGATGAGGCATTGAAGGCCACAACAATTGCTACAATTTCTGATTGTTCTGATGTTTAAAACAATTAATAAAATGTTTTTTTGTCTTGCTGAGCTTTTGAATGCTTTTGTCATTTTCAAAAAGAGATCAGATGGTTGAACATGTAGAGGTGGCTGGTCCACATGCTTGGAGGAATGTAAATATTTGTGCTTTTGATAAACCCCTGGAAGAGCTACATAAAGCTAGAGGCATGTGTTTAGGTGATCATTCACTTGAGAACCTGTTTATTCATGACAGCACACTGGCCAATGGCCATTTTTAAGCAAGAATTACAATATATCTTATCACTAAGTAAGTAGGTCAGCATATGTGGCATGCTTTGTTTATGTAAAACGTATCCTTTACAGAAAAAAAACAAGTAGTACATGTAGTAGTTCTATTCTAGCAGTCATCCTAGTGCCAACTTCACATTTTTGTGTATACTAAATGTTGGATGCTCATATACGGTACCTCTATGGCATGTTTTTACTGTTGAATAAAGTTAAATAAAAGAAAAAACTTAGTTATAATATGCAAATACACATAATAAATTCAGTTCATGCAAAGTAACAGGGTCTAGCTGGGGTTATAAGAGCAATGAGTCACATGATGCGACACTACATTGTACAATTTAAAAATGATTTATTTGAATATTTTGGTGGTGAATTGGCCTTTCCTGATCAGAACAAACAAATAACATGTCAATGTTATGAAGAGGTGAGTTTTATTTATTTTATTTTATTTATTTATTATTATTATTAGTATTTTATAAAGTAGCTTGTACTCAACTCCAAGTAGCTCAAATTTAGTGTTGGAGTAGAAAATAACACTAAATATATATAAAAGTAAATTATGATTTTTATAATTATATTTGAATTAGATATTAAAATTTAGTGTAACCCAGGGTAAATTTGGGTTCAGAAACATGTTTGTGTCAAGCCACACAACTGGGGAAGAGTTCAGAAAAAAAATCTGCTTCATTGAAGGGTCACAGAAGCATGTAGTCTCTGTTACCCTTAATGGAAGAAGTTTGAAACAACCAGGA
>NW_015641476.1:15868-68678 GCF_001515625.1 Sinocyclocheilus rhinocerous | reverse complement strand
TCTGTGAATGTCCTTGAGTGGCCCAGCCAGAGCATGAGCTTGAACCCAATCAAATAATTCTGGAGAAACTTGAAAATGTGCATTTGCTCCCATCCAACGTGACAGAGCTTGAGAGGTGAAGAGGTGAGGAGAAGAATGGCAGATAATTGCCAAATGATGATGATCAAAGCATGTCGCATTAAACAAAAAAGACTTGTAAAGACTTGTAAAGGTGCTTCAGCGAAATATTTAGTAAATTTACGAAGTTGTGACAATTCTGTTTTTGGTTTGTCAGTATGTATGGAGTGTAGATTGATGTGGAAAAAAAGTAATTTAAAGCAGTTTAACATAAGGCAGCAACATAACAAAATGTGAAAAAATGAATGGGGTATGAATACTTTCGCAAGGCACTGTATATATATATATGGTATAATATAACATGACCTATGCTGCATCCTGAAACAGTATTGGACAATTATTATCATGAATACTATAGTCATTCATTTCATTTAA
Source organism: Sinocyclocheilus rhinocerous (assembly GCF_001515625.1). Classification (NCBI taxonomy): domain Eukaryota; kingdom Metazoa; phylum Chordata; class Actinopteri; order Cypriniformes; family Cyprinidae; genus Sinocyclocheilus; species Sinocyclocheilus rhinocerous. The sequence continues at coordinate 68,186 of NW_015641476.1, read as the reverse complement.
TCTCAGTAATTAAGTAAATTTAAGCTGTCTGAGAGTGATAAAGCTGTGTGCTTGGAAGCGGCACTAATGTAAGATCTCAGTTTGCTGTTTCTGATCAGAGCCATTACTCAGTTGGGAACTGGGGGATTTGTTCTCGTCACTTGCCAGCTCCCATTTCCCGTTGGCTATGAGTAAGAGCCCCTGATCCGAAACATTCCTGTGATGGTTCTGTTTACTCTTCCCTGATTCTGCCATCACAAGGAACTCACACACAGGCCTGACCACAATGAACCATCCTGCTTTGTCTCCCGGTTCACTCCACCCTGTCTCTACAATTACAGTAGACGCTAGAACTGTACTAGATCAGCTTGAAAGGATGACGTCGACAAATACCACCGCCATAGACCTGTCCGACTGGCCCTTCCATTCCCTGTCTATACTGTAGAGGATTGAAATGCATTCTCCTCATTGTTATGTAGGTGTGCTCGAGGGTGTTGCAGAAGCTGGTAAAAATGAGAACATACCGCTATATTTTCTAATTAATTTCATAGTTCCCCCAAAACAATTTGAATTCTGTCATCACTCACCCTTAAGATGCTCCAAACCATCGAAGACTTTCGTTCATCTTCAAAAGAAAAGCTGAGATATTTTAATAAAAATCTGAGAGATTTATGTCCCTCCGATGAAAGAAGATTCACCAAAGATGTTCATGTTTCAAAAAGTTGAAATCTCAAAAAAACATCGGCAAAGTAATCCATATGAATTGCGTGGTTTCCTCCAAGTGCCCTAAAGAGACACGATCGGTGACCGCTCTATATAATACTGTTTAAATTTAGACTTATATTCACATTCAATAGACATTTGCACGCACATCATATTTTATATACGAAGCTCTCTGGGGTGAGCTCATTATCATACGAACCAATCAGAGCCGTTCAATGGCTCTGGAACCAATCAGGTTTAGTCAGTGGGTTGTTTGAATTTAAACAAGTAAACGCAAGTTGTTGTTTTTTTTCGTATATGATGTTGAAATCCTTGTGGGAATTTCAGAAATATATATTAGAAAATAAAGGCGTCAAGCTTGAACAAATTTATAAACACCTAGCTTATTACAATTAATGTATCATGTAATGAACAACAGCCTAATCAACCAAAGTAGCATAACCTTTTAAGTAAAACTGAATAACATATTAAACAACATATTTTAAATATCGCAATGCTTAATAATAGTTGACAAACGTTTGTACATTGTAAATGTTAAAAATGTTTTTCAAAATATTGTACTTTTCCAAATATTAAAATTATAAATACATATATATTTAAAATATAACCATGTGTAGGCCTACTGCAATATAAAGTACATTAAAAACCCACTAAAAGTGTAATCATTTTGTTATGTTCTTACACAAAGTAGACATAAAATATACTTTAAGTAAGGGTAACATAAGTATGTTTTCTGTAAATACACTAAAAATTCACTAAAAGTATGCTTGTGTTTAGCATATTCCTTAAAAGTGTAACTAAGCATATATTTATTACCAAAAGTATATCTAGTATACTTTTTATAAATACATTAAAAGTATGCTTCTGTTTAGCATATTTCTTAGAAGTATAACTAAGCATATATTTAATACAAAAGTATTTCTAGTATACTTTTTAGAAATATATTAAAATGCAATTCAATATATTTTTATTGCACTTCAAATAAGCATGTTGGGAATACAAATGTATTATAAACATACTACTTGAATTTCAAGTATATTTTTAATACATTTAATACTACGTCTTTTTCACCTGGGTAGACAGCAATGAAATAGCTAGTAGGGGACTTGGGCTTCGCTGTTGTGTTTAATCAATATCCCACACATGACTGACTTTGATTAATGTCCTCATTGCAGGCTTCTCATGTGGGCTGGTAATGTGGCCCCTTATGTTGTGTTGTATCTCTGAATCTGTGGAAAATTGTTTAGACAGGACAGTTTTATGAAGCAGAAGTTATTTATGTACAAGAGCACTTGTAGTACTACAGCTCTCAAAGGGATCGTTATGCCAAAAAATGTTTGTTCATTTACTCACCCTCATGTGTCCCAAAGCTATATGACATTTTATTTCTGCTGCGGATCATAAAATAACATATTTTGGAAGTCAGTGAGGTTCATACAACATACAACTGCCTCCCATTGAGATTTTGAGACATTTTTTCAAAATGCCCTTTTCTGTTTCACAGAATGAAGACATACATGTTTGGAACAACATGAGGGTGCGTAAGTGAGGACAGCATTTTCATTTTTAGGTGATCTGTCCCTTTAAGAGTTTGGCTTTAAAACAAATATTGATTCTTGTTGTAAGGTGCTCTGTAGAAGGACAAAACAGTTATGGAAATTACTTTAATTTCCCAGTCAGCCTCTTCTCTGAGGCACTCCTTTATTTTGAACCAAGTTATGAGGTGGCTTTTGTTTGTGTGCACAAGAAGCTTCATGAAATGGTCATTATCTGCTTATCTTTGTGTGCGATATCAAACACTGTAAAAGCCTGATGTCTGTGTGTTCATCCTTTGAGAAATTGCACCTCTCTAAAAGGTACAAAGTACACCACATAACCATAAATCTGCCCCATGAACATAGCCTCAGGCTTTTTATTTATTCATTGGTGTGCATCTGTGTGTTCTGGGAAGACCTTTTTTTCATGTATATTTTAAAAGCAGACAGTTAGTGGAGCTATAATCTATGACTGCTTCTAAGGAGAATATAAAGGTTGCATGGGCATATATGACCAGTTTTGATAGTCAGTTGAAATATGTGAATTTTATTTTGTTTTATTTATTTTTTATTTTTTTATTTTTGTAGTTAACTAATCAGCTAGTTGCTTGTCTCGTATAGCAAGAAATGTTGAGAAATGAGTTATGAAATGAGTGCATATGAGTTTCTCTGAGGTGATGTTGTTGTTGTGTAGTCGGTTGTGGCAGGACAGGTGGCCGGTTTGCAAATGTTGGCTTGAATTTGCTCAAAGCAAACAGGATTAGATGACGTATAATCATGTTTACTTTGAGAAATTAATTTTTTTGGCCAGCATTGAAAACTGGATATGTATAATTTATTCTGGGAAAAACAAACCTTAAAGAAGCATATGTACTTTGTCTAGCTACAGTTTACAATCCAAGACCACCCAGATGTACTCTCACATTCATAGGAGAAAATTCCCTCTTAATGAAAATTTAAAATAAATACTCTATACATCTAATTTCTTCTGATCGTCTGCAATTTGTCCTTCACTGTGCAGCATTTTCAGACAAACTACAAGTCAATGAAACTTGTCACTCTTTATTTTATTTTATTATAATTTTGTTTATTTTAATATTTTTTTTATTGAACATGAATTGGAAAATACTCTATAAGTATTTAGATTAAAGATAAAAGTATTTAGAAGTAAAATACACTAAAATCTGTTTACAAATATTTCTTTTATAGGGATTAATTATTGTCCACCTGTTTTTATGCATCTCCTGGCTAATATGTGACTATGACCAACAAACCTACGACAAGATAGTGTTACTATATGGATGAAATGATCTGTATATATTGAACTGTCAGGAGATGAGATGACTCTCTTGATCCTGAGTTTATAAACTGCCATCTATATGATGATGCACTGTCACCTTGTCTCATCAGCTGCACTATTCGTATTTCAGCGCCATATTTGGAATCCTTGTCTAAACATAATCCATCTGTATGTGTACTTCAGGGAAAATGATGGCTTTCCAGACTTCCCCATCAGACAGAACGTGCTACATTCTTTTCCACTGCCTTCAAAAGCGAGTAGAAATAATATGGCTGGGCTGAACTTGGAAACTTTGGCACAGAGTTTCTCTGCAGTAGCCAGAGGTTTCAGAGCAACTCCTATCTCAGTTTACACAAACCCTCAGTGTTTGCTGTCTCTGGAGGGACACTATAGTCAGCACTGCCTCCATTGCCATTTCTTACCCAGAAACCCTTCTCTGCTCTTCTGGGTTTTTCCAAAATCAACAAACAAGACTTATGTTTACAAGTATGGTGAGGGTATGATGACTTATTTATTTTGAATTTGTAATGCGTTTCAATTTATTGCACACATGTGATGAGTCTAATCTCTGGGCTTGTACTTAGTTTGAAAACCTCACTGTAGTGTTACAGCATTGAGCTTTTTCAGCAGTTGCGACTATTTATGTTCTGAGTGTTTTCAGTCTGGCTATGGATGGGCCTGTTTTTCTTCAGCACATTACAGTGCCTACTAGCCTGTTGTGTCTGTGTCCAGGGTTCACTACCACTCAGAATGAAGGACTACCACTGTGTACATAGTAGTCCAGGCTGGGATTATTTTTGTCAGGCATTTTCCAGGAACACTTAAGACTGTAAGGGCTTCACAACTGCCTGCTGTGAAAATACCATTATACACTTTGAGATTTTGGCCTGGAATTCTCATCAGTATTGATCCCCTTCTGACATAGCTGAAAATCACCATTTGAAGTCATGAACATTCAGAGGGCTTGTAGTGGTACTTATACTTGAAATACTGTTTTTTTTCTTCTTTTATTATCATGTCAACATTCAATTATAATGCATCAGAGTGCCAAGGTTTATGTTCTGAAGAACTGATTGGAAAGGACTTTCTGACCTGGTAATGACCCAGGGGTCAGAAAGGACATACTGTATGTTAACATGCAGAATACTGATGGAAAATTATAAACCAATTGGAAAACCATATAGTACATTTTCATAAGGGCAAATACAGATTGGGCTTCATTAATTATTTTCATGTGCAAAATAAGTTGTGTATGGCCTTGTTTCTCTTCAGAAATTCCAAGAGTTGCCTGAATTTAAATTATTACGTTAAATGATGAAGGTAAAACAATATCTGTTATAGATTCCCAACTCAGTCCACCTTGTATTAGAATATTTTACGTTGGTTTTATATAAAAAAAGGGGTGTGCTTAGCAACCATTATAACTAAGGGGACCTTTTTTTTTTTCTTTTTTTTAAATTTGTGTTTCTGAATGCTCTTTAGCAGGTAGTCTTTTGTCTGATTTTGCATAGGGCTTTATAATAGAGAATTCTAAGGTGAATCCAAATGGGTTCACACACCGCTTCTCAAATTGGTATTCGCTGTGTGGTAAAGACCAGTGCTTAGTCTGTTGAGACGCAGATAACTTCCCTCAGCATGCTTCACATAGAGAATTTATAAGTGATCTCATAGAGATCATTATTGGCAACAGAAGTCATGATTTACCACCATATTATTTGATATTTATTTTCTTTGTTCACTGTTCTTTGTCTATTGGCTGTACAGGTATTTCAAAAAATGTAGCTAAAACTTTGAAGTGCACTAGAAGTGCACTTTTTTATCTAGGCAAAAGTGAGTTAATCAGAAATGTGGATCTGTAATATGTTGAAAAGCATTCTTGAAATAACTATGAACTTCATTACACATTACTGCCTTAATCTTCTATTAGCACTGCCAGGTCCGAGCTGGATTCTTAGCCAAACCGCAGTACTCTGGGCCATATGCTAAATGCATTATACTGAGAACCAGACTGTGTCTTGTAGCTTTAACTGCCTTGTGATTGTATTCATTAATTGATTATATTTTCAGTGGAGATGCATACCAAATAATTTGGGGTAATTTTGGCTTGCTCTATCACTTCAAAATAAAAGTCTAAGGCTAACTTGATCCCACTTCAGCTCTGCCATGTGTGAATGCAGGTCCCCTGTGTGAAATCCAGATGGCTGTAAGAAAAGGATAGTTTGAGGAGGTAAAAAATTTGCCGCCTTATTGAATCAAACCCAGCCATTTCCTGTGCCTGAGTCTGCGCTCCGCTCCACACTCTCCATATAAGGCAATGGTATTTGCATGAAGGAATGGCCTGCCATGTAAGCATGGATCTAAGACTGGTGCTGCTGACATTTTTCAACTGCTGTTGGATTACAGTGGGGAAATTATCTGTTACAGTATTTTCTGGTGAGGATTTAGCAAAGAGAACAATTGATTTTTTCACCCTCCTTTTTATGAATGAAGCATTTCTTCTTTCCGTGATGTTTTTTTTGTGAAGTTGTAAATTTTTTAAAAGTGCCACACATGTAATAATAAGTGGGTAAAATAAAGGGCAGATCTTCATTTGTGTTCATGTGATGCCAGCCAGACCCAGTGGGATGAATGGTGTTATTGTAGCCAGGGATGGGCGGTATTTCAGATACATGTATTTAAAATACGTAGTTGAAATAGACCGCATTGCCTGAAAAACCACCTCATGCGAGCGTAAAAACTTTACTTGCGATATATGGGCGTTTTTGTGAAATTAACACGTCTCCATTAGGCGTATTTTCAATTCGCAATTTCAATTTGCGCAATTTGAAGGGTAATGGAAACGCGCCTATTGTAGCCTCCCTCATTCGTAGTATAGCCTACTATACCCTCCAGATGTGCCATTCACCAGTATGGAGAATCACATTACACTGACCACACAGCTGCTCCTTAGTCAATTAATACAACGAATGTCTTAATTTATCATGCACCATCTAGCATCAGATGTTTCTGCATCATCCATGGCAAAGCAGTATGTCATGGTGCATTCTTATGACAGTAAGACCGTATTCCTGAGTTGTTGAAATGTATGACTTTTTAAAAAAATCTTGCTAACTTGCATGTACAAAATATGATATTATTGTACAATTACGATATAATATATAATGATTTTTTTTTTGCAGCACCCTCATAAATTAAATAAATACATGAAGCAGAAACACACCAGATGTACATTGTTTATTCATCTTTGTGTAGAAGTTGTATTTTTGTAGTAAAGGGGACATTGCCAACTTGCTACAAACAAAATTATGTGAATGGACCTGACATCGTAGTTGCAATTTGTACAAACTTGTAAATACAAACTTCCCAGGTGGACTTGTGAGACATTGTCATGCCCCACGTTTACCGTATGCTCACGCTTTCATACAAACCCAATTAGCGCCATCTTGCATCGCAGATGTCAGATAACTTTGGTCTGAATATTACTGTATTGTTGTTGCAGTGTTCTTTTCATATTTTTGGTCAGTAGTTGCATACTAAGCTGTAAAATCAATCAGTCAGGTGGTTATTGCAAAATAAGCCCCTTAACACAGATATAGAGGTTCCATGCCTTTACAAGGCTGTCATATTCCCGCTGTTTCTAATAGTAAGCATTAATGTAAAGTTGTTGGGGTTGAGATATTTTATTGCCGGGTTATTTTAAATCCTGATTGATGTCTTCCCAGGGAGTTTGGGATTTTGGCCTTGCATGATGCAGATGGGTATCATTTTTGTCATGGTGTAAATAATGCCTGCTGTTCCTGGGTGAACCACAGCACAAGTGTAGTGAACTTAAGCCTACCTCGTTTCCGGTGTTCCTTTACAAAACGGAACACTTTCATCCCTAAATAAGCCTAGTGGGACCAACTATAGCTCTTTAAAAGCAGAGATGCTGTTTTCTTCCTTGCTTGGCTTTGTGTGGTCTATAACTTTTGAGTCCTGGACAGTAGGTGTGGTCCTTGTGCGTTTTGTAAAGACTTCTCCAGAAAGAAGAGAGTGAAATTACAGTGTTGTGCTCTAGTCCATTGCGATTGTGTTTTTGATTAACTTTCTGTGAATTTTCACTCAGACATTGCTAGTAAATTTCACAAATAATAACTAAGAAACAGCAAGTAACACATTGAATTAAACATGAAATTTTGGAGTAGAAAGACTGAAATAGTACTTTCTTGAAAAAACGTACTCCGGTAAACTTTGTTTTAAATACAACTTTGAAAAAGCATTTCTTTTTACAATGTAATGAATTGTTTACTAATTAGAAAAGTTTAACACATAAGGGAGCAACAACAGATGTAGGAATGTAGTTATCAAATTAAATGATACAAGTGAGCACTTCAAACTGTTAAATGTCATTCTTCTTCTTTGTCTTTGTCTTCTTATTTTTATTATTTAAGTCTCATTTAAGTAATTGTGTGTTCGCATCCTGTTTTTGCAGCTCTTTATGAAGCTCTGCTTTGGCTCTTAGTTTATGAGGAACATGTGCTGGGAATGAAGACGTTCATCTTGTTTCCAGGTGTTTATGTGTCCCATGGTGTGACAGTGATGTGAATTCAAACATTGTGAAAGGGTTCAATAGAATTAGAAAAACAGGTGCAGGACAATGAATGCTCTCTCTGTAATATGTGCAAGAATAAACTAAACAAAACAGTCTGTAAAGGTCTGAAAGGAGTGTTTACTGTTTTGTTTAAAACGCTGCCTTCCTCCTTAATTGTTTTTGAGCATGCTCCACTACTAATAATGTTCAGGTGAGGTTTCTTATTGTTGTCATGGAGTCGAGCATTTATAATGTTTCTTTATTGTCCTGTAATTTACCTCAAACTTGTACTGTGCTTGTTTACGATGGCAAGTTAATTAGTCCTTCAAGGGAGGGAAAAAATCTTCCATACTCGGTGTGCTTCTGCTTTCCTGCGCCGCTAGATTTTTCAGACTGTGGAGCGTACAATTTTGAGAATGTTAAATGTCTTTCCAGTTTACCTCATATCATTGTCATGACATTCCTTAGCTTGGGAAAATTGCTGTAAGAAAAGAATATAGACAAATGTGGCCTTCGAATCAGACTAATGCACTAATGATTGAACATTACAGAGGAAAATGTTTAAAACAGCAGTGCGTTTGGATCATGTGCTCTCCAAGCAGTACACTCACTGTCTGTGTCTGTCTGGCTCTCTTTCTGTATCTGCCCTCTTTTCTTGAGTCCTTCTCTTTTGATGTCCTGTCAAATGCACTCGAGGCTTTGTGTCATTCTGAGTAAGGGTCTGGTTCCTCACGGGCCATTGTGACCACAGAACGGTAGCCAGAAGCCATTGACTTACATCCCATGATGAATGACCCAAGCTCTCCGGAGACACACCTGTGCAAAAACATTACCAGAGTGGAAGCACAATGGGAAGAGAGTTAAAAGAAGGGGACGAGGGAGAAGAGGAGGAATGGTGAGAACATCAGGCGAAGATCAAAAGAAGTGTTTGTAGTGCTCAGGGAGCTTTAGGGAGACTCCTGACCATGCACTTTTCATCAGTTTAGAAAAACAAAATCAACATCTGCTGCGGTGAAAAAGAACGAGCTGTGTTAAATGTGCCGCAGGCGGTGAATTGGACATGGTCATTTTGCTGACTGGACTGTTTGCTCACATTAACTGTTGTCAGCAATGTACTGTGTTTATCAGCGTTCATGACTGAATGAGATTCAGAATGAAGGTGTAATGTCTGTCCCTGGTAGCATTAAAAGCAATTGCAAAATGTTGTTTCTGAACAGGTCTCTCATTGACTTCTTAGCCCCCCCATCTGCCACTGTACAACCAAACAGGTAGTTTGACCCAACAGGGCTTTCACGATAACTTACATATGGCTAATAGTGCAATATATTAAGTATCACAATATCAAGGAGAAATTAATTCATACCCCGCTGTAGGGCTGTGCAAAAAAATCTAATGCGATTTTCATGCGCATCTCGTCAGTAAATCCACTCCTGTGATTAGTAGTAAATCTCCAGCATGTCCTTTCAGATGGAGTGGCATTTACTACACAGAGCCGTAGTTCACTGACAAGCTACACAAAATCGCATTAAAAATCGCAGGCGATTCATCCCTGATTAATAACCATTTAAGCTAGCCTAAGCTGGTTCACTGGTCTTAGTTGCAGAGTTATTTCAGTATTATTTACATACTACTGTGATATTTAGGCTATTAACGTTTTGAACTTTTTTTCTTCAATTTTCATTTTAATTTTAGTTTTAGTAATGTAAGTTTTAATAATGTTTTTTTTTTTTTTTTGCTTTTATAATTTTTTATTAGTTTTAATAATATATTTATATAGCTTTAATACATTTTTATTTCAGTTGTAGTTTTAGTTATTTTAGTACTTAATCTTTTAATTTGTCAGTTAGTTGAAGTACTTCATTTCTAATTTACGTTTTTCATCTAATATTTTATTTGAGCTTTATTTCATTTAACATTAACAATGCTGCTTAGCTGGTCTCTCAGTCTGATCAGGCTGGTCTGCTGGCTGGTTTTAGAGTGTTTATAAGCCAATTTTAAGTGGGTGTCCAGCCCAGTTTGGCCAGGCTGGAAGGCAATCTTAAACCAGCTAAGACTAACAAATAATCTTAGGCTGGTTTAAGTGATTTTTTTTCCCAGCAGGGTAATCATCATACTTTTTGGAAGAATTTTACTGACAATAATTGCTGTTGCTTAGGTACCACTTGGCTTGCTACAACTAGTGTACTGTGGTTCAATACCACCCAAAACTCTTACAGTACCATTCATTGAGGAAAAAGCTGCTCAAACAAACAGAGCAATGTTTCGAACGGTCAACAGAGCTGCAATATTTACACTCTTTGGGGAAGTCAGCCTATTAATGACTTACTTACAGTTGTCTCTGTATGTAAAATTTGAGCGAAAGTATTTCAGCATTAAAATATATAATGCAATCTTCAAAGAGAAATCTAGTTATAGAGTCTCTAGTACTGTCTTTGGATATGCTAATACAGTTTCTGCCACTTAGCCTGCTACACAAAATCTATGGGTGTGTATACAGTCTAACGAGAGTTTCTTGTTTGTTTTTGCTTTCACAGGGGAGCCGGGGACACTACCGGTACCACTGGCAAAGCCACAATGTCAAGCAGAGTGGTGTGGATGATATGGTGTTGCTCTCCAAGATCAATGAGGACGCCATTGTGGAAAACCTCAAGAAGAGATATATGGATGACTTTATTTTTGTATCCTTGTCCAGCTGTAAATAAATCAGAAATCCTTAGTCTTACTAAGTTGGTAATATCTCAATCTGATATAAAACTGGCCCTAAATACAGATGTCTTCTATCTGAGTTTTTGCAGATGGATGTTTTTTTCTGTGGCTCACTAGAAAACTGTTCTTGGACACTTGAGTATAGATTAGATCTTGATTGGGTTTATTTTGACCAAAGCTTCACTAAACACTAACATTTAACAATGACGAAAGTTGTTCTTGAACTCTATAGTACAACTTCCAAAAATGTTGTCCTATTTTCCCACAGTAGCAGGGACTATGTTTGATCAAGGCCGTATGTGCGATTCTGAGAGCTTTGTAACAACAGATTGTTGAAGGCGGCCGAAGAATGCTGGTTTACCTCTCTTCAATATGAACCCAGTGTACTTGGCAGGGTTCATGTCTAATTCGTCACACATTACTGGCACTAAAAATGACCCTCTTGATAAAACGTACCATTTCTTGATGAAAACCTCACTAGCAGTGTATTTCTATCTTCTACCGTTATTAGGTTTATGGAGTCTTAACAGACTATGGTCATTTTGGTCCAGAATCAGTCCTGTGATTGTGGTCAGAAAATAGAAACAACACCAAAGTGTTCCAGTCAGCAGCATATGGAACTGAGGTCATGGCGCGCCAGGCTCAATACTTCCTTTATTTGCAGTGAGCAACTTACGGCCAGGCGGCCAAATAGCTCAACTCACTCACTGCCGGCTATTGCCTTCTCACTGCATTCAGAGAAGAGCAACAGCGTCTTAATAAGGCTCTGACCCAATAACCAAAATCTTCACTGCTGCCACATATAAGTCTTCACTGATGTCACCAGTCCATTATTCACACTCGGGCCATTTTTCATCTGCCAGTCCAGCCAAAGTTTTATGAATGTCCTCTGAGTATTAACAACCACAATGAGTAAAATGGTCCATGAGGTTTTCCTCTATTGTGAATGCTAAACCTCTAATAGTTTTCAGAAAGAGAGTTTTCAATCTAATTGATTCTCAGAGAAAGACACATTTTGTAAAGAAATAGTTAAAGGGACAGTTCACCCACAAATTAACATTCTGTCATCGTTAAAGGGGTCATATGACGTTGCTAAACAAGAACATGGTGTAATGAAATGTGTTTATGCGGTTTAAGGTTCAAAAAACACATTATTTTCCACATACTGTACATTATTGTTTCTCCTCTATGCCCCGCCTTTCTGAAACGCGTCTATTTTTACAAAGCTCATCGGTCTGAAAAGCGAGGTGTGCTGTGATTGGCCAGCTATCTAGTGCGTTGTGATTGGCCAAATTCCTCAAGCGTGTGACGGAAATGTTACGCCCCTTACCATACTGTGATGCCATGTCCTGGCGCAACGAGACAAAACCAAAAAAAACATAAAAAATGAGGCATTTGTTACATTCAGTGGGGACATAATTACTAATTATAATTACTTATACTGTCTTTTTATACGCGTTGCGTTGCATCACGCCGTGTAAACATAAAACCATGTCTGCTTTTGTGATCGGAGAAATGACAAACAACTAGCACTGCTCTACACTGCTCAAAACTTGCGTTTGAATCGTCTTTGGCAAATCCTTTAAATATTTGTAACACTCCAAATAGAAAGGAAAACTTGAAATCGCATCATATGAATCACTTCAAAACTTTATGACAGAAAGTCATTCTTCTGCAGAATACAAAAGAAGATATTTTGATGAACATTTTCAACTGTTTTGTCCATACAAACAACTTTGGACCCCATTGACTTAGCATTTTCAAAATATCGTCTCTGGTGTTTCACAGGAGAAAGACCTTACAGATCATACAGGTTAAGAGTGACATGAGGGAGAGTAAAAAGTTACAGAATTTTAATTTTGGGGTGAACTTTACTTTACTTGCCACCTTTCAGCAATCTTTTGAGCCTTGACCTTCACCTGCAGACATACATCGGTCCTGTACTCATCTCAGTGAACCCTTTCAAACAAATGCCTTACTTTGGGGAGAAAGAAATAGAGATGTACCAAGGCGCGGTAAGTATTTTTTCATGGTTTTCTGAACAACACTGTTCACATTTAGTTCCATAGGTTTAGTTTTAGAGTATTATGTAACTTTGATTCACTACACACACTAATTAGGCTCATTTTTCTAAACTCAGTGATCTGTATCGAAACTGTCCTCATAAAGTTCTTTATGTAGTTCGATACCTTGAGGTTTCTGTAAACAGTAATTGCTCTAGTAATGATTTTAATAGAAGGAGGTTTTTAAAGTGTGTAGACGTGGTGCAAATGCTTTTAACAGCTGCATTCTTAGTCAGAAAAATAGCTGCGCAGACCTACCTTACCCATTAAAGCCACCTGGCTATACCGCCACAGAACAGTATGTACAGGTCTATCTTCTTAACCACGCTTGGCCAGAGCTCTAGGCTCCTCATCAAGCTTCTAGTTCCTGTCAATAAGATGTTTGAATGTGTTCTGACTTATATGCTACACAGTAGCTTATTTGTAAATGTGAGCTCATGCCATACTAAACATGAACTGTAATGTTAATTATGAAATGAATCTGCTTCCCTCCATTTCTCCCTCTCTCTCAGGCTCAGTATGAGAACCCTCCTCATATCTACGCTCTAGCCGATAACATGTATAGAAACATGATGATTGATCGTGAGAACCAGTGTGTCATTATCAGGTGAGAGAATTTTCTAACTTTAACTCTGAACATCAGACTTAAGTTCATTGTACTATAGGTGCTTTTAGTCACAAGAATCTTAATTCGTAATTATCATAAATGGTCTAGCTGTTTATTAGTATTCTTAATTTCATTTTTAACTGAAATATTTACATATCATTCTGATTAATTAATGAAATTGAGAAAAACCCTCAGATGAAGATAGTTTGGAATAAAACACATTATTCTGCCGTGGCAGATGAGTAAATTGTTGTGAAAAATGGCTTTAAAAGTCAGTGTATTGGTTGTTTTATTTTTTATTTTATTTGTATTTATCTAGCCTTTTATCTTTTTATTCTATTCATTATATTTTAATTCTGGTATATGTACACATATTTGGTTGCGTATCATCCTGCTGTTTGTAAAATCAATCTATTTACGTACGGGTCAGGGGGCATGATTAAGTGCATTATTTTTGAATGTGTTATTCTTTTATATAATTATTTGTACTAGATTAACATGTTAAATTGTACATACAGACATTCAAGTGTTTTCTCCAGTCTGTTTATGTGAAATGTGGGAAAGGCTTGACATACAATTAGGTTTGGTATGACATCAATGTGGACATTGCAATGGGAGAGTCAATGGACTGTCAGAGTGAATAAGTCGTCATTACTGTTTTGGTTATACGAATGAGGGTGTATGGTTAAAATACGGTGGAATAGAACAGATTCAATGAGCCCGAGAACTTCAGCGGTGCCCTTTGAATGTGCATTTCACTAATAATCGATGAGCATAACCTTTCTCCCTTTTGATGAAATAACAATAGGCAAAGTAATTTTATATCCTTTGGTCTTTATTTTGTATATTTTTTCTCCAGGATGTACGAGACACAAAGCACAGGTGCTTTTGTAACCTGTGCTTCCTGCTTGAGCACAGGAAATGCTCTTGTAAGGCCCTTAGAGGGACCATCTGCTACTGTAAATGGGAGGAAACTCCACTGAATAGTCATTTGCGATTGGTGTAATATTGCGGGGGGTTCTTCCTGATGGAGACGGCAATCAGAGAGCTAAAGTCTGACTCGCCTTAACCAAAACATGAGCCAATGAGTCAAGAAACAATTTTCTTGATTGGAGACCCACATGAGACATTATGAGTTAAATTGAGTGTCAAGTGAAGACTCTGGATTGGTATAGTGGTTGACCGATATATCGCCAAGGCTGATATATCGACCGATATTTGGCATTTTTTAAATATCGGCATTGGCCGATATGTTTTTCTGTTTGCCCGATATGTTCGAGATTTTTATTTTGACTGCTCTGAGAATGGCAGCTCGTGAACACACAGCGCTCACATTCTTCCTCTTCATTGTTTGCTGTCGCTATTTAACAGATTTGTCTAATACAGATAAAAGTCTGTCTAATAATCGGATAGAACTGTTAAACTAAGGAATTAAAAGGTATACAAAAAAGTATTATAACGATTGCTTTTATATTATTAGTAATGGAAAAGCAAACATTATAATACTTTCTCGTTTACCGTCAGCATTCAGCAAATACGCATTTATATAATTTCAGCAAATCTTTGAATGTCTAATAAACATTAATTTCACAAACTTTGCTTGAATCCAGCTGTAAGATCTTGTGCAATGCAGCATTTTGATCCTGCAAATGATCGCGTTGGACTGGAGGAGAGTTCAGCTTCACTGAGACACACAATCGACAAAATTTAAATTCGTTATTTCAAACTATGCTGTGCTTTATTCATTTGCCCAGTCATATTCATGTCATTTTCACTGTGTGCTGTATGTAAAATGAGTGTTACCTTGGCTTTATTCTAAATAATATGATTCAGTAGTGTGGAAATGTATTGTCAACACTGTTCTGTGATTTCTAAATAAAATAGCTTAGAAACTGAAAAGTTCTAGCATATATTTAGAAACCTGTGAGAAATATAACGACCCAAAGACAAAAGAACTGATAAAAATGAGCAGTGGGCAAAAAAATGGGCAGCGCTGTGTCATATGATATGCCATAGCTGTGCACAAGGTGTTCGAGTCTCAGCTCAAAGTTCAGGATTATTTGCTCATAAATGACGTCATTAGGGACTAGTCGACATCGACTCGACTTTCATCACATAAATGTTGACTTTAAAAAATCTGAAGTCGTTCAACCCCAAACACACATTTATAAACCGACTCTGTTCAATCGCTTTCAGACACCATTTCTGTTATTTTCAGCAACCTCCGAAATGCAAGCCCATGACTGTGGGATATCATAGCCTTTGTCTGAAGTCGTTCAACCCCTAATATATATATATATATATATATATATATATATATATACTGTATATCGGCTTTTTATCGGGCATCGGCCACACTGCTCTCTAAGATATCGGCATCGGCTGTCAAAAAAAAAAATATCGGTCGACCACTAGTTCTGTAGTGCTTTTAATATTACTCTGTTTGTTTGAGCTGTCCAACATGTCAACTTCTGGCTCAAGCAGTTGTGTAAGTTTGGGGCTAGGATATGTCTAGGAATTAGCAAGGAATTGACTTAATTTGTATGAACTTTGCCAAAAAGCAAACAGCTCTCTCATTTGGTGCTGCTAGTGGTGCAGTTTTAAAAAAAAAAGTTTGGGAAATTTTTGCCCCACCTTAGTTTAAGAAAAATGTCATTTTTGGATGTAAATCAAGTGTCTGAATTCACCCTGCCACCCTGCAGCATTATTGCATATGGGTAAACATAGTGAAGGAGGGGAAGTTGCAGAAAGGGAGATTTTCACTGCTGAGTCTGAGCTCTTTCTTTCAGATCTCATATTCACCTGTGGGCTGGATGGTGACTGTAGTGCTTACTTTATAGTAGATGACTTCAGTTTCAGCATTTTTCTCACCCGTTTGTTTGTATAGGGAGAAAGCTGCTTCCAGTTCAGTCAGACCACATAAAGAGACTGGAAGTGGAATTGTGATGATCCAGAATAGTAAACAAAACCTTCCATGAAATTGCTGCCTAGGCATCCTGTGGTCAAGCTGTATTTTGGTTGGGCGACAGGCACAGGTTTTTCTAAAGACCATTATGCATGAAGGACAGATCATTTTCACATGACTGGTTACTGTTCAAAAGTTTTTTGTTTTTTTAAATGCCTCTTCTGCTGCATTTTATTGATCAACACAGTAAAACCAGGAATATAGTGTAATATTATTACAATTTTAAATAACTTTTTCTATTTAAAATGCAATTTATTCTTGTGATGGCATAGCTTTATTTTCAGCAGCCATTACTTCAGTCCAGGGGGGTATGGTCGTCCCCCTCGGTCCGTTCACCTGCTCCAGTCTTCAGTATCACATGATCCTTCAGAAACCATTCTAATATGCTGATTTGGCGCTGAACTAACATTTCTTCTTATTATCAATGTTGAAAACAGTTGTGTAACGTAATATTTTGTGTAAACCATGATACAGTTTTTTTCAGAACTCTTTGATGAATAGAAAGTTTAAAAGACCATTAATTTGAAATAGGTTTTTTGTAACAATATCAAAGTCACTTTTGATCAATTTAATGTGTCCTTGCTGAAAAAACTTTTGAAAGGTATTGTATATTGCCTTAAGTGTAGGACTTTTGGGATCTTTCTTTTGGAATGTTGTGATTTTCATTGTCTGTAGTGGCTGTTGTTTGGTGGAAACGAGAAGGAAGTATGTGGCATTAAAATAGTCTCTCTTCCACAACAGAGGAAGTCATTTACTGAATAAATTAGACTTTGCATGTGCTAAAGGACAGAATTAACTGATCATTCCACTGTAATTGGTAACACTTTGTCAACTTATTCGTATGGCAGCCCCTGTGGTCTGTACAGTATGATATACAAAAGCATTCACTCCCACCAGTGTGACCCAGTGCTGTATTTGCTGAGCTGATGTTTCTGCTGCTGAATAATGAGTCGCATGACTCGTCATTTACTGAATGAGACTGAATGACTGATGCATCTCACTTTCTTTTCTTTTTGTGCCCATTTTTGGTCAGCAAATGTACACAGGAAGTTCAAAATGAGCATTACAGCATACAAATTACAAATCCCCCAAAGACATGTTTAAAAATAGCCATGGACAATTAATCTAAGTGGACTGAGTGTACAATGCAAGAGTGTGTTCCCAGAGCTTTCATCGCCTGTAGACGAGCAGGGACATTTCCTTTAAGGTGGAGAGCCTATAAACTTGCAAGACAAAGGAATGAGAACCACATGGCAGACTGAAGCTCTTGTAAGAACTCTTGGAGCCAGCATATGGCGAGGCTCTTACGATAGGATGAAGTGAAATTAAAGGTGTGTAGTACTGCTGCCATGTGATGTAATGGACTTCTTACCGCTTACCCAAGCTTCCTTAAATGAGCCACAGCTGTGCCTTCTCAAAATGGCAATACTGACATCAGTAATAGAAGAAATACAGAAAAAATAAACCAGCTTCTTCTGTCATCATTCGCCAAACCACATACATCTCAATGCGTATGGCCCTGCCAAAGGTAAAGGGCAGGCAGAAGGATGCAAGTAGAGGGTAAAGCAACTGAAGGACAAGAAATGGAACTACACAGGATTAATGAATGACATTTTCATCTGGTTTAATTTGAGTATAAGCATTTAGCAAATTTTCCTGCCCTGTTGGCTGGATGTATTTGTGTACATGTACTGTACACTGCCGTTCAAAATTGTTGTTTTTTTACAACTTAATTCTTTTATTCAGCAAGCATGCATTAAATTGACCAGAGGTGAAAATTAAACATTTATAATGTTACAAAAGATTTCTATTTTCAAAGAAATGCTGTTCTTTTGAACTTTCTATTCATCACGTAATCCTGAATTAAGGTTTCCACAAAAATATTAAGCAGCACAGCATTTTCAACATTGATAATCAGAAATGTTTCTGAATCTCCAAATAAGAAAATTAGACTGATTTCTGAAGGATCACTGAAGACCTGCTGCTGAAAATTCATCTTTGCCATCACAGGAATAAATTATATTTTAAAATATATTTGTAACATGTATGTTTTGTTTTTCTTTCTTTTTTTCATTTTCATTGTGGATTTTGTCTTCTGTGTTCGTGTTTCCCTATGACCTAGTTTCCTAGTTATCTTGTCCACCTGGTGCGTGTTAATTGACTCATTAGTTCCCTTTGTTTGTTCTATGCATATAAACCCTGACTTGTACCTTTCCCTTGGTTCATCCTACTTTGCATAGTGTATGGTTGTGCTATTCTCCTGTGTTTTTCATTAAAGTCTGTTCTAGTATCATCTTCATCATGCGCTTGCATTCACACAGCCATTCCATAACAGAATTAAAACACAAGACCGTAATTTCAAATTGTAATAATTTCACAATATTGCTGTTTTTACTGTATTCTTGATTAAATGCAGCCTTGATGAGCATAAACATTCACTGTTCAGACAGCACAGATGTGTACATATGATCCCATAAGAATATGACTGATTACTGTCAATATAAACAAACCATTTGTTCTGTGTGAAATCTGATTCAAACTCAGGCCCTTCACATATATCAATAAGCATGTGTTCCCATTACCAAGCAACACATTACAGACTATAGCTCACTATGGAGTACTATGGAAACATATTTACTTCTCGCCAACGCCATTATACTTGATCTGTATTAACTGAGGATAAGAATCTACTAAACCCTCTCGGACCCTCTTAAAAGCTTGCTGAGCAGATTTTAGTATTGTGCTGTGGGGCACACAGGGGCCTGGTTTTGCTTGTTAACACCTTCCTGTTCTTGTTTTTAAACTGCTGTAGGTGGGAAAATTAGAGTCTGGATTTTATGATCATAAAAATTTTGTTTAGTAAAACGTTAAATGCTGTATTATTTTGTAACAAGCATTGCTGTCAGTGCTAAATCTAGAAGCCGAACACGCATAATAGCTTCATACTGTATTTTGTTTGTAAGACATATATTTCTTCAAATATACAGTAACAGTAACATTGTGAAATATTAGTACAATTTAAAATAGCTGTTCATTAATTGATTGATTTATACAGGAAAGAGCTTATCATTGTCATCTTTTTATATATTCTTCTCAGCGGTGAGAGCGGAGCAGGGAAGACGGTAGCGGCAAAGTACATCATGAGCTACATCTCCAAAGTTTCAGGTGGAGGTCCGAGAGTTCAGGTGAGTCGCACAGAATAAACAAACATGAAAGCTGTTGTTCATGCAGAGACACTATCAGGATTAGCTAAGGTGCGATTAAATGCAAAAACAACATACGGTGGCTTCCTCTTCCAAATAACTTTACTGAGACTGTTTCTTTAAACAGAATCCTGATCCATGTTAAAGTTTGCCTCATCTGACATTATTCCTCTTCCCCCATCTATTACGATCTTTCTTTCATCCCCTAAACCCCACCAGCAGCCATCTGTCCCCCACAATCCCCTTCTGATCTGTCCTGTGTCCCGCTCTCAGCCCCTTCAGGAGCCATGTGAGTGAGCTCAGAGTCAGAGGACTGACACTTGTTGTTTGTATTAATCTGATTGAATTAACCGTTTGTTAATGCATATATAAAATGGAATCTAAAAGTCTGTTATGCTTGTATTTTGCATAACGTATTGAGTGAAAATTAACATGAATTTAAGAAATTCATTTGGTTTTTCCTCCTTTTGCTTAATGTCGGTATCACTCGAGCTGCATGAACTCTTTATGAGTACCTTTGTCTAATCTTCCAGGTAAAATATCTAAACATGATCCAAAATGTATGGCTAATTACTTGATTTAATAAATGTTTTAAAGCCTTATTTTGTTTGTAATTAATCGTATAGAATTCTTGCACTAAATAAAATTTACATTTTGAATCACAAAAAATCAGTGTGGATATTTGAGTCCGACTGTACTTATTTGGGACAAAGAATATCCGTGTTGAAATGATTCCATGATTAAATCCAATGATTTGATAGTGAACAAGCTGTTACTTGTGTTTTGATGAGTATGTTTGATGGTATCTTGAACAAAGTAGCGTATTGTTGCATAACAGAAAGTCTCACTGCATGGCCTGCTCTGCTGTGTCTATGTATGCTTTGTCTGATCTCTCGAATGTCACAGTGCCTCATGATCATATGACCGTCACTGCTGTATGGTACATCCTGATTTCTTGCTCATCTCCCGCATTTTCTTTTCTTTTCATCTCTCTGTATATCTATTTTTTTTTTTTACTTTTGTGGTCCACACAGTAGTTGGTACCCTTTCTCTGTCCATATGCAAATTATCCATGTGTGGTTTTCCTGGTGTTGCAAATGCAAACAAGCCCTCAGCTCTAATTTGGTTACATCAGCAAAGTGACTTTTAATTTCAAATTTCTTAAAAAATATCTTTATGCAATTTGTACACTTGATATGTTTGATGGAAGGACTTAAAGATGGGAGTTTATTCTCCAGACGTGAAATGTCATAAACAGTGATGGTATTGGATATCCCAGAACTTCTGCATCTGTGTGTCTGTCTCTTGGCTGCTCAAAGTAGACGACGCTGTGCAAATTCTGTGTGGAATGTGCATGCATTCTTCTGTAGCCTGACAACGAGTAACCTGTCAAAGACAGCCTGATGCTTTGTTTATAGACTATTTGTGGGTGGCTGTTTGTTGTTTCACCTATCAATTCATGTCGATAAAGTATAATAGGGTAAATCCTGTATAGTGATTTATCCTATATAGTGCTTGCATAAAGCAAGTAGTGCGATTTATCCTATATAGCGCTTGCATAAAGCAAGTAGTGCATACACTTGTAGCTGTTATGTATCTTTGTAAGTCATTGTAAGCCCTCTTTTGAGGCACGCGCAAGCCCCACAATCACCCCGCCCCCCGTTATAAAAAAAAACAAGTGGGCTCCCCCAAAGTCCACGGTATAGTTCGAACACTGCCTGAATTCACCGTACAGGATGGGTGTTACCTACTGATCTCATTTCATCAGTTCCAGATCAGCATAAGTTCTGTACTTATAATCCTCCAAAACGTCAACGTAACTCTCAATCTCTCTCTTTTTCTTGTTTATATCCACACAGCATGTCAAAGACATCATTCTACAGTCCAACCCTCTTTTGGAGGCCTTCGGGAATGCTAAGACAGTGAGGAACAACAACTCCAGTCGATTTGTAAGCTCCGATCATCCTCCCATAGATTTATTTTATTGAAGAAAAGAGACAGCAGATGTCTTGAGTTGGGCTGCATCTTGTCCTCATGATAAATTTAAGAGGAACACCGTTGCACTAGAACCCCCCCAAAAAAGGATGAACATCCAGTTTAAATTCAAAAAGAAAGAAAGAACAATGTTTTGCCACTGCAATAAGAACATTTGATAAAAATGATGTTATTGTAAGGCTTTGACCTAAACGTGGCAAGTACTGTGCTTAAAAATACTCACAGGCCAAAGCGGCCATTACAAAATATGTTGAACGCCACATTTACTTGCAGTTCTGCTTCATTATGCCCATACATGTCAGTCTTGTTTTTGTTCTCTTGGGACTGGTGTAGTTTTGTTGTAAAAAGAATGGATTAGCAGTGGTACAAATGGCTTGTGTAGTGGATAGGAGAATTTTGTGAATGAAAAAGCATCTAGATGAATTCAGGGGTCCTACAGGGGCTGGTAGTGTTGTTACAGATTTAATTCTGGACATGTCTGGTAAGTGCGGACAGCTGCAGCACACATAAACGAACAGAGAGAGACATTTAAATGATAGTGAAGGGTGTTTGTGTGTGTCAAAGCACCTATTTCCTCTTATTTTCAGTTCTGGGCATAGACATCCACCTGCAGTACATCACGTCTGTGCCTTTTTAACATTCATCTTCCCTGACAGGGGAAATACGTTGAGATTCAGTTCAGTTCCGGCGGTGAGCCAGATGGTGGGAAAATCTCCAACTTCCTTTTGGAAAAATCACGTGTGGTGATGCGGAATCCTGGAGAGAGGAGCTTCCACATCTTCTACCAGGTGCGAATGAGGACAGGTGGTGGGCTTCTTCTCTCAGAAGATGTCACTGTAACCGTCAGTAGCATAAATACACCATGTTATGAGGAAAAATTGAATGAATAACCGCAGTAAAATTCAGGAAAGGGAAGATGGAGCCATTTGGCTCTGAAAAGCAGGTCACATTGTTCTGAGTTTACCACTTGGGTTTTTTGGAAGAGGTAGAGTTTGAGAGTTTTCCTATGGTTACGTTTATTTAGGACTTTTTGTTTTTTTGGTGTTTCCTCAACTATGGACACTTTTGGCCTTGCGGACTTTTAGAAAATAAACCCTCCTAAAACACTTTTCACACTCTCACTAGTTTGTTTCATTTGTCTGCTAGCATTGTCCAGGAGAATTGTTTTTTTCCAGAAAGTCATAAATCCCACCACAGTGTCATTTCCTCCACATCTTAAATTTTGTATTGTTTAATGGTGTTTTGTAGTGAAAATGACGGTGGTGGAAATGACATTTGAAAACTTTTTGTAATGTTTTTGGATTGTTTTGACTGGCCAGGGTTAATTTCAGAGCTAGCATTTCATGTATCCTATATAGAAATACACACCATTAAATAATGTTTTCAGACTTTTTACACTAAGGTTCAGACATTAAGGGTTGGTAAGATTTCTTTTAATATTTTTGAAAGGTCTCTTGCTCAACAAGGCTGCATTTATTTGAGAAAAAATATATGCTGATTTGGTGCTCAAGTAGCATTTCTTACTTTTGATCAATGTTGAAAATGATTGTGCTGCTTAATATCTTTGTGGAAACCATAATAAATCTTTTCAGGATTCTTTGATAAATAGAAAGTTGAAAAGAAACACATTTATTTGAGATGAAAAACTTTAGTTTTTTTTATGCATTCTTGCTGAATAATGCATCCTTTCTTTTAAAAAAATAAAATAAAAACAATTTCTGACACCAAACTTTTGAATGGTAGTGTATATGAATTGACAAACTTGATTAAACTTGATTGAAAATGATGCATAATAACTATAATAATCTCACAACTGATGTTTACATTGATTTATACTTATTTTCTCATATTTAATCTCAAGAATGCTTTTCACTGACACTGTTATTTGCCTGGTGAAGACATATCTAATATAATACCTTTACAAAAAACTTTTATTAGGAGCTAAATTTACGGTAACAAGTTTATGAGACCTTTTTAATGTGACCTTAATATAACACAAAAAATTTGGGTAACACTTTAGTTTTGGACCAATTCTCACTATTAACTAGTTGCTTATTAGCATGCATATTACTAGAATATTGGCTGTTTATTAGTATTTATAAAGTACATATTGCCTTATTCTGCATGCATGGCCATATTTTACATCACTTAATCCTACCCCATACATTGATTTAACGACTACCTCACTAACTATTAATAAGCAGCAAATTAGGACATTATTGAGTTGTAGTTAATAGTTAGTTGATTGTGAGAATTGGTCCCCAAACTAAAGTGTGACCAAAATTTGAAAAACATTTATTGGTTTTAGTACAAATCAACCCTTGGGACATAAAAGTGCTGAATTTGAAGAAACTATTACATCTTTTCACAGCTAATAGAGGGAGCCAATGGAGACCAGAAAAGTAGTCTGGGTATCACCAAACTGGATTACTACTCTTACCTCAACCAGTCAGGTTCCTACAAGGTTGACGATATTAATGACAAGCACGACTTCCAGGAAACTTTGGTAAGTATGATTTAGTCAGCTTGGTATTTCAGTCACACTCTGCTGTCCTGGGAGTCTTATGTAGCTGTGAAAAATTTACTTGTTTAAATATGACAAGTATTTCCATATTTGCAGACACTGTTGTTGTAACCTCCCTCTCCTCCCTCTGTCTGACCCCAGCATGCCATGGACGTGATTGGTATCTCAGGGATGGACCGCACCATGGTACTGCAGATTGTGGCAGGAATTCTTCACCTTGGGAACATCGGCTTCAAGGAAGCAGGGAATTATGCTGCTGTAGAAAATGACGAGTGTATGTACATAAACTGAGTTTTGCATAGTTCCTCGTTTCGGTGTCCTCGTTTGAACTATGTGCTGTAGATTATTTAATGGCATTAATTCAACTGTCTTGCCACACCATATTACCCCAGAAAACAGAGCTCTGTTTATGCGCCTGGTATCTGCATATTACATCACAGCCTAAAATTACACAGTGAAACTCTGAACTTCCAGCCCACCCCTCTATTTCCTCTTTCTCTCCTTCGCTTCAAGTGTTTTAAAGCTCTCAGGTGGAGCAATGCACTTGAATGACAGAGGCTGTTTGCTGTGCTGGGAGCAGACAAAGTTAATCAGTGCTTTTCCTGTTCTGGCCCTTTCCAGCCCCCTAACCCCTCTTCCTGTCTGCCGCCAGCGGCTTTCACACATTTAGTGTTGGCTTGCCAATGTAAAAACCACACGCGGCACAAATGCTCGGCTGCCTGCTTATGACGAAACCGTATGCAAAGAGCTCATGCATCCTGGGAAATACATTCTATGGTGACATCTTCCACTGCAAATACATAACATTTTAATAGAGGTCTTTGATTGACACCATGTAAGGGTAGTTTTGAGAGCCATGGACAATCCCGGATCTTTTTATAGTTGCATTGTTTTAGGAGACCAGTTAGTGCGCTCTGTTCTGCCACACACGAACAACTGAATAATGAGCCATACTTAAGCAGTATGACAGTGCATCACTATCAGGACTGAATGAGGGCAGTGAGTCAGTGACGAGGCGGGGTTCATCAGAAATGGAGCGAGGCGCAGGGCTGTTAGTGACTTGTGTCTCACCCGTGCCTCTCCTCAGAGGAGTGTTGTGACTACACCGAAAAACATGAGTCACATGAGTCAGATGTATTGAAAAAGAAAAGTTTTATAATTGTATTATAATCTAACATATTATATTATATTATATTGTTATATAATATTATATTGTTTTTAGATTTTACATTTCAAATAAATGCTTCTTTTAAACTTTTCCATCATAAAATCCTGAAAAAAAATGTATCACAGTTTCAACAAAAATATTAAGTAGCACAACAGTTTTCAACATTGATAATAATAAGAAATGTTTCTCGAGCATCAAATCAGCATATTAGAATGATTTCTGAAGGATCATCTGACACTGAAAACTGGAGTAATGACTGCTGACAATTCAGTTTTTATAAATTGTAATAATATTTCATAAGAACATTCGAAAACATTCCAAAAATCTTACTGACCCCAAACATTTGAACAGCTACTGTATATTACGTATTTAGAAACACTTGTATATACCATTGTGTGCAATTATCATTCTGACTCTACCAAACTGTTCTCTCTCCTGCTCATAGTTCTGGCATTTCCTGCCTTCCTGTTGGGCATCGATCAGCATCGTCTTAAAGAAAAACTCACCAGCCGTAAGATAGATGGCAAGTGGGGGGGCAAGTCCGAGTCTATAGACGTAACTCTGAATGTGGAACAGGCGTGTTTCACACGTGACGCTCTCTCCAAAGCCCTGCACGCTCGTGTTTTTGACTACCTGGTGGAGGTACAAGCCATATACACCTACATCCCTCGTAAAAACAGATGTTAGAGAAGAAGTAAGGACTGAATGGTTTCCTATTTTTCTTTAGTCGATCAATAAAGCCATGGTTAAGGACCATCAGGAGCTGAACATTGGAGTATTGGATATTTATGGCTTTGAGATATTTCAGGTGAGTATTTTATTTACTCGTCACTAATGGAGTGATTCTTTTCACAGCAGTTAACTGGATGTGTAGCTATCCAGTCTAACTAATGAGAGAAGATTACTGATTTTTAATTGCCTGGATTGGTTCCTCTCTGCTTTTGTAAACAGATAACATATTAATGAGCTTGACTAATCTGATAATCTCTTGATTTAGCATCTGGTATTGAGACCTGTAAGATAACTCCCTGTGTTGTCTTCACTAGAAGGATAAAGCTGGATGAAGCTCTGAAAAGAGTTTTCAACCCTTTTAATTTGATGTTCCAACCACTGAAATGCTGAATTCTTGAGCAACAACTGTGCATTTTAAATGCTATTGATAATAATAACAGTTGAAACATTGTTTGTGATGGTTACATTATCACCGAAGCTTATTTGCAACTTATTTGTTTCCTTTGTCACCACTACTGTGTTATTTTTGGTTCATAGTGACAGTATCTCTTTTCTGTTTTCATTTGCTTTTTAGAAAAATGGATTTGAACAGTTCTGTATCAACTTTGTGAATGAAAAACTGCAGCAGATTTTCATTGAGCTGACTCTGAAAGCTGAGCAGGTAACATTTCATTTCTCCCCTGTGCTTTTGTTTTTGCTGTGATGTAGAATTTGTGTCTTGAATCTGCTGCACCCTAGTAAAGGATCAATTTCATCATCTGCTTTTTTCCTCTTCTCAGGAAGAGTATGTGCAGGAAGGAATCCGATGGACTCCCATAGAGTACTTCAACAATAAGATTGTCTGTGACCTCATTGAGAGTAAAGTAGTAAGTTTCACTAACTGTGCAAAACAAACATCCAGCTATTGCAAAAGCTGGATATGATCTTTCATTGTCTAGTGTGGTAAATCAATAAAACTAACATTAGCTCAGATCAATATCCACACAAGCCTCCTTTCTCTTCCCGTGACTGTTTGTCTAATGGCCTCAAAATGCTTGATATGCGTCCAAATTCAATTGGCTTTACTCACAGAGAAACTAGACACACAGAGCCATGAAATTCACAAGGGAAAACCTTAACCATCCATGTCAGTGTGACAGCATGTGAGAAAGTGCTTCTCTGTGTCACTGCTAAAAGCTAATGCTTGTCTGTGAGAAATTTACAAGCTGTTTTCCTTTCGTTGGACTCTGTGGATTGAGAGAGACATCTGAATTTTCTAACAGTACAGACAGCTGTGTGTTCAGACGCGGTGTGTGTCAGATTGTTTTCATCCAGGTTAATGTATGATGGTTAATTTCCTGAGTTTTGATGAAGCTTGAAAGGCTGTGAATGTGGTCTAAAATGGTTTCAGACACTTTAGACCAATATTTGTAAATGTTTTATATAGTATAATATACTAAAAGTAAAATACGTAAAAGTTAATGTCCTGCAATGCAACATGCTATACCTTATCTAAAACCATACTACACTACACAAGTGTATACTTCTACTACTACTACTACTATTACTACTAATGAAAGATTTTATTTGTATGTCACCTTTCATACTTAAAATCAAGATCAATATGCTTCACAGGTCAGAATACTTTAAAAAAGAATGAAAGAATAATTAAATAAACGAGTGAAAAAATAAATTAATAAGATGGGTGAAAACAGTAAAAACCAAAAAGAGCCTAAATAAAACCCTGACAAAAAAGAAGAGGAATGAAATAATAATAATAATTCAATAAAATTATTAAGCAGCCTAATAGGATGTCTCAAAATGAATTTTAATTATATGAATGCATTTTACAATATCTCACTATCATTTTGTGTGCTCTCCCAGAATCCTCCAGGCATCATGAGTATACTGGACGATGTGTGTGCTACTATGCACGCGAAGGGTGAAGGTGCAGATCAGACGATGCTGCAGAAGCTCCGTATGCAGATCAACAATCACGAGCACTTTAACAGCTGGAACCAGGGCTTCATCATCCACCATTACGCTGGCAAGGTATTTATACCTCTCTCTGTACCAAGCATCTCTTTATCCATCTCCCCGCACTCTTCTGCAGTGTTATTAAATCATTTTCTTTACCTTGTTTTTTTCTACTTTTTTTGCCTGTTGTTTGCCATTGTCTCTCACTGTTTCTTTCCTTCCGACTCTCTCTCTCAGTCTCTCGTTTACTCTTTGTTGCCTTGAGGTAGTTCAGTATGTGTGGTACCATCCACATACCCCATGTTCAATGAGGCGTGCTCTGAGGGGAGGCAGGAGGAGCCCGTCCACATCCTGCACCATTAGATTTATAATAAGCATGTTCTACAGACAAAGGAAAACCGACATTAATTATAAAAAAACGACATCTGTGTCTTCTAGCATTGACTGCATATAAATAAATAATAAATAAATAAACAAAATGGGTAAAAACAGTAACAAGCAACATTTATGAGATACATATTTTGAAATGATACAAGTGTACAGTATAAATAATTATAATAAATATAAAAGCACGGTCCAGAACAAAATGAAATATTTATTTATGAATTGAGTCATTTTGCGAGGTTTAAATACTTTCACAGATGTATATACAGATGTATATACAGAGATTGTAAGTACATGTAAGTAATTGGTTGGTTGAACTGACATTCATCTGAGCATCTATTGGCTCAACTGTGGCTCAAACAATGACTTGAGTTTCTAACCCTGTCCAGAACACACTTTTTAAATGATCTTTTATGTGTGTCCAGGTGTCTTATGATGCAGAGGGTTTCTGTGAGAGGAACAGGGACGTGCTGTTCACTGACCTGATCGAGCTGATGCAGAGCAGTGAAATGTGAGTGTCACACTTCCATCATAAAAATCAGCCAGTCTGTGATCTCATCCAACAGCTGCTTGTAACAGACTCTCAGAGCACTTGAAGATCTTAATATATGTAAATCATGGGTATAATCAGGCCAGCTGAAGGGCCAATAATAGAAGTGTGCAGGAGATTATCATTGTTTCTGAATCCAAAAGGCCCCTCTGTCTCTCAAGGGAGTAGGACTTGTAGAGCGTGCCCGTCGCTCTTATGTGCTCCTGGGCCTCTTTTGGGCCCAGAAGCCATCTGTGCAAACCGTCTCCTACTGCAGCCCTTTGTGAAGCCTTCTGGGGGTCTGCTTTCAGACGGCATTCAGACACGTGTCATGCGTATATATGCACCGCACACACACACACACACACACACACAGAGTTCACAGGGGAACTTCATTCGCACCGGCATGCAGGTCCTATGCACAGAACAGAAGAAAAATAAATCTTAGTTGTTGATTCAGTGACAAAGCAGGGCTTCCTGTCTATCTGCACAGATGTAGCCCCGCAGCTCCACTCCCTGACCTTTAACCCTATAAAGAGGTTTAAGAACAAAGCATGCTCATGTGAAAGCTTTCTATTTGAGATAACACAAAACTTGTCTTTAACCTAAAATATAAGCTTGATTTCTGCATTTAAACCTGTTATGTGTTACAGATACTGCAGAGAGGACTTTATTATCATTATTTGAGCCCAGAACATTTTCCTTAATAAGAGTAGACGCCTATGTTTTTTTTTGTTTTTTTTTTGTTCTGTAACGAACTGGCATTTGGTACAAAATCTGCTCAAAGAGCACACTTGAGCTAAACAAGCTCCACATACAATGACATTTTATGAATATTAAAATACAGATACTACAAGGAAACCAATAATAATGCATTTACTGCAGTATGCTGAATCTCTGTAAAATCTAGTGAGACAAATGGACAGTGAGCACCAGAGATTAAAAGTCACAGGTATTCAGACTGTCCCAGTGATACTGATCTCCGAAACAATGTGCACTGTGGCTCGGAGGAATTCAAGTGACCCTGGTCTGCAGCGGAGAAATGATTCAAAACATTCCTGTCTGTTACAGTCTGTATTTCTCCTGCTGTATTCCTCTCTTTTTCTACCAACCCCAAATCATTCCTGTCTGTTTTCATTCTCTTTATTAGACCTTTCATCCGTGCCCTGTTCCCAGAAAACCTCAATGCTGAGAAAAAAGGCAGACCCACTACAGCAGGGAGTAAAATCAAGGTGAGATGAGTCTCATTTCTGCGTTGAGGTTCTTTGCAGGTCTCTGAACCTCTGTAGGTTCTATCTGTTTCTATTCATATACTACACTGCCTGGCTGTCTGTGTAGATGAAGTGGTTTTCAGTTTTAATTGTGTTTTTTTTCTCTCTCTCACATAAGTAACTCTGTTAGGTGTTTTAGCTCTATCACATCCTCTTTTTCTAATGACAGAAACAAGCCAATGATCTGGTGAGCACCCTGATGAAGTGTACACCTCACTACATCCGCTGTATCAAACCCAATGAGACCAAGAAACCCAAAGACTGGGAGGAGAGCCGGTGAGTGTCTACGGTCATGGCTAAGTTGAATTCTTCCTTCCTAAGCATTATTAAAGGGGATATTGATTAGCAAGGAAAAATTGAAATCGCATCATATGACCCCTTTAAATTATTAAATTTTGTGAAAGTGGCCATTATTAATGTTAAAGTAAAATAAAAATCAGTGCTTTGAGAGCAAAACATCCTCACTAAGTAGCTTTTGCCTTAAATGAGACATCTGAGCTTGTTTTATTATACGTTTTAACATTTCCGGGGAAAATCACAGAAACATTCTAACAGAAAAATCTAACCGCCATTCCTCAAGTCTCCAGTGTCACATGATCCTTCAAAAATCATTCTAATATGCTGAAGTGGTGCTCAAGAATCATTTATAATTATTATCAAAACAGTTGTGCTGCTTAACATTTTTGTGAAAACCGTGATATTTTTTTTTTTTTTAGGATTCTTTGATGAATAGAAATTTCAGAAGAACAGCATTTATTTGAAATAGAAATCTTTTGCAACATTGTAAATGTATTCACTGTTGCTTTTGATCAATTTAATGTATCCTTGTTGAATTAAAAAAAAATACTACATTTTTGAAGGGTATTGTAAATCAAAATGGAAAACTGAAAAGGAAAGTAGCAACAAAAGGATTCCGATTTTATTTCTCTGCATGGTTGTCCTTTGTCTCGGCAGGTCTTTCACCTTTTATTTGTTTGTTTATTTTCCTGCATTTTTCCTCTTTGGCCATAGTGTTTTTGGAACGAAACGTGGAATGAAATGTTCTGTGCATTGTATTGTTCAGACTCTAATGGTCTTCCTGTTATGAGGTTTGTAAGTATTGTTCTTGTTAGGCAGTATAAGTAGCACTCAGCTTCATTCTCAGGATGTGCCACCAGAGGATTTGCATTTATAGAGTCATTTATTTTGATAAGGCTGAAGGGGAAACCACCAGAAATGCCATATTTTCTCTATGAAATTGCAACAGGCTGAGAAAAATTTCTGTAAAGGGGCTTTTTGAGTTGTTGCTGTAAATATTAACCTTCCTTCCTTCCTTCCTTGCTTCCTCTCCATCTTTCTCTCTCTAGAGTGAAGCACCAGGTGGAGTATCTGGGTCTGAAGGAGAATATAAGAGTAAGACGTGCCGGCTATGCTTACAGAAGAGTCTTCCGCAAGTTTTTGAAAAGGTAAAGACAGTTTAAAATTCATCCTCAAGGCCTGGCAGTGAGCTCTTCATAGAACATCATGGAATGAGAGCATATGGTCACATCTGGCGCTACAATTTTGTTATCCAGTGAGAAGACACCACATTTTCACAAGAAACAGCATCAGAAAGACAAGGAAGAAAGATTTTTGAAGTGTGTGTTATGACACTTTATGTTGATAAATTTTGGTTCATCTTTTGTTTTGGGCCAATAGTTGGGCAGTTTCTTGTGTGTGTTCTTCATCTCAGTGTGCAGCGACAGACGTCATTGTGTTGGTTTAAGGGTCTAATTTTTCCATGATGACACCAATTACTTCACATGCTTCATTGGGTTATTAACTTTTTACTTAAAAGTTAAAACCTGTATCATCCTTTGGTGTGTTAATATTAAATGTCTTATTGGTTTTAGAGTTATTTTTTTACTCTACCCTGCCAGTGTTTATCTTGCACACACACTTCATGTTCATACAGTTTATTTACACGAGGCTCCACTTCAGAAGACTTTCAACTGAGCATTTGATACTTTTGCATGAATGAAAAATGCATACTTTACTCAAATATATGATTTCATTCTCCAAATGATGAAAACTTCCTCGTGTTCTCTCTGTTTCAGATATGCCATTTTGACGAAGGAGTCATGGCCGACATGGCGCGGGGATGAGAGGCAGGGTGTGCTTCATCTCCTGCGCTCCGTAAACATGGACCAAGACCAGTATCAGCTCGGACATACCAAAATCTTCATCAAAGCCCCTGAGTCGGTAAGATCTGACAAGTTTGGACAAGTTCAATTTAAATTTTCAGCAACAGAATATGATATCAAAGTTATCAAAGATATACAAAGTTATCTTAACAAATATTAGTACATATAAATTACAATGTGTGCTCCATTTTGAAGAGTCAGTATTGCACATTTTGATCCTCTGTTAGTCAAACATCTTTTCACTAAGTCTTCACATGACAGAATTCACCAAATGTTGGAATAGGACCCTTCTGCGCACTTGTTTGCATTCCAGCTCTCACACTTTTACATATACGTATGAATGAAAGTTAATGGCACACAGTCTAATGTGACCATACTTTAGGTTTGACAGCCAGAAAGTGTCCACATACTTTTTGTCTTAATATTGAACAGTTCAACTAAAGTTTTATCGTTTAAAAACAAACCTCTTTTTCTCTTGATGTTTTGCTTTTGCAAGATGCACTAGCAACAGCTGACACAAGCTTTCCTATCAGCAGCATGCAGAACATTGTTTCTTGCTTTGGTCTAGATTTAACATTTCAGTTGTGCTGTAATGGCAGGAGAGAGGTGAAGTGTAAAAGTCAGCCTTTGTCTCGCAGACATCAGCTCAGCTCAGAGTGGTGATGAATAGTGGGCAGTCAGCAGGGAAGGAGGAGGGACACTGGGCCGGTCCCACGTCAGCACTGTTAGGTCAACATTTCTCTGGATCTGATACACAACTGCAGTGCTGTGGTAAAGCTGCTTCTGTTATGTCCAAGACAGCTTTGCTTTTTCCACAGCGCTTTTTTTTTTTGGATTGCTTATGAAAGCACTGCTTGTGGATGTGCTGTGATCTCACTGTTGACATTTAGATGTACACACGTATACATAGACCCACAGAATAAGGCTCTGTGGCTCAGCATGAATGCACCAGATTATCCAGAGATGTGTGAATTTGGCATATAGGTGTTAAAACGTGGCCTTTTCTATGTGTGCGTGTGTAATATTAAATATGGAAGAGCCCAGGTGTGAACTGCCCAGCCTCTCAAAACAAAACTCCTTCTTGAGATAAGGTGCTGACACTGAGTAATTAGTTCATGACTACAGGAATTTCTTTAGTGAGAGAGAGAGAGTGTGCGTGCAGTAGTCGCTCTGCCAGAATGAACTCTTTCATCCTACTGAGAGCTGATGAAGGTGAGTCTTACAGTGTTTGCGTGAGACATCCTAACAGTCTGATGGGATGAATCTCACCAACAATGTCAAGAAACAATGTCCAGGCCACATTTTACCATAAAATTACAAGGGGAGAAAATAAGTTATTTGCAATGTGGTTGCTATTTTGATATTGTGATATTATTTCAATATACATTATTTTAAGCCATTTAAACCCTCCATACACTACCATTCAAAGTTTGGGGTCGGAAAGATTTTTTTAATGCTTTTGAATAAGGTTTCTTATCCTCACCCAGGCTTTATTTGATTTAAATGCATTAAAAATGTAATAGGTACTGTGAAATATTATTACATTATTTCATAATTTAACATAGCCGTTTTCTATTTGAATATATTTATTCATGTGATGGTAAAGCTGATTGTTCTGCTTTTTCACAATTGAAAACAGTTGGGCTGCTTAATGTGTTTTTTTTTTTTTTTGTAAACCAAGATACTTTTTTTTCAAGATTCTTTGATGAACAGAAAAATAACAGTATTTATTTGAAATTTAAATATTTTGTAACATTATAAATGTATTCACTTTTGATCAATTGAATGCATTCTTACTAAATATAACTATTAATATTTTTAAAATATGTATATATATATTGACCCCAAACCTTTGAACAGTATAGACATGCAGGACAGGTTATTGTAAGTACTTAATAGTAAGTAGGGATGCACAATATATTTGGGCATATAAAATTATTGTTTTTAGTGTTTTATTTTTCATTTATTTGAAATATAAATTTTTGTTTGAAACAAAATGGTACAATTAGTATAAAATTGCTATTTATCAGCTAGCTGTAACACTAAAATGATTATCAATGGGAGGTTTGTGGAAGTATGTTAGTTTGTGTGTGGGGTGGGAGACAAAAAGGGATTTCTTTGTGTGTTGTCTTATAATTTCTCATCCTGTGCCAGCTGTTTGTGTGTGTGTGTGTGTGAGAGAGACAGTGCTAGGCCTTTGTGATAATGATAGGATCTGATGTTTAGTCTACAGTGCAGCAGAGCTGTGACAGTGTGTTCTGAGGACATACAGGAAGCACAGTGGAGCTGCACAGTGCTCAAAGCCTTATGGGATGACCACAGGACACTCTGAACACCTGCTTACTGAGAAAGAGAAATATGAAAACTGAAATAGAAAGAGAGAAACTGTTGTATGACAAGGACAGACTGAACCCACTATCTGTCATAATGCGACTGTTTAACACGGCTCCAATGAAGAGTGACCTTTAGTGTAATGGATTACTATTTATGTTCGCTATTGTTATTTGCACTAAATCAGTAACAATGTGGATTCAGCTCATAATTCGTTTGACTGATTCAAACTGATACCTGATGAATTTGTGAGCCCTTTTTATTGATTCATTTTCACAGCCTGCATTATATTCTGTTCACAGCTCTTCCTGCTGGAGGAGACGAGAGAGCGCAAATTTGATGGTTATGCCAGAGCCATTCAGACGGCCTGGAGGAAATATTGTGCACGCAAGAAATATGTTCAGATGAGAGAGGAGGGTGAGTTCAAGCTTCAGATGAGTTGTTTGAGCGAGGTTAAGATTTTACATACAAGCAGCCGAATACAAAGACAAACACATTATGAGATAGTAGAACATTGTAGAATGTGTCACAGTTAAAAGAGGAATTGAGTGGTTTTCCCCTGTATATCTTTGGAGTCTGACCTCAACTGCTGCTTTCAGCTGAATTATTGTCATTATATTTAAAAGTAATAATAGACACACAAAGACAAAAACCGCTTTCCACCTTGTTTGGGTGTTTGTTCATCTATGCACCCTTTCGGGCCAATTTTAGAATAAAAGCACTTTATTAAAACACTTTTCAAACTGTCACAAGTATTTAATAGCTATTAACAATATCTAATTGCGGACATACACTTCATGCAAAAGATTGGGTTCATTCAAAAGTATTATTATTAAAAGTATTATACCTTTGTTTAAAATAAATAAATAAATGTGTCGTTTTAGAATCAAATTTGTGTAGGACCATGTGACATTGAAGACTAGGCTGCTGAAAATTTAATTTTTTAATTTTTAAATATATTAAAATAGAAAATATTTAATTTAAAATGTAATAATATTTCACAATATTACTTTTTTTACTGTATTTTTATCAAATAAATGCAGCATTGGTGAGATGTCTTTCAAAAATTATCAAAAAATTCTTTCCGACTGAACAGTAGTATACATGAAACAAAGCTGAATTAATTTTCATCAAATTCTGAATTTGATGAAAATGACATTTTTAAACATTTTTGCAATAAAATGACTTATTCTGCTCATTTTATAGCTAACATTTTATATCACATACATTTAATTATTTTCAGTTTTTTGTATCGTTTGACAAAATTGCAGCTTGATTGGAAATGATGCTCAAAAATGATGCTCATTAACAAGTGACATTTACTTTTTTTTTTTTTTTTTTACTATTTTTCTTGTTTTCTTCACACATCACATCTCATATTTATTTTCAAGCATACTCTCCCGATGTCTCATTTTTTTGTAAGTGGCGGGACATGGCATTAGAACTAAAGCTTTTTGAAAATAACACTGAACATTGATTCTATCCACATCCAGCCTCTGATCTGCTGCTGAACAGGAAGGAGAGAAGAAGGCACAGCTTGAACAGGAACTTTGTGGGTGATTACCTAGGTATGGATGACCGGCCTGAGCTCAGGCAGTTTGTGGGCAAGAGGGAGAAGATCGATTTTGCAGACAAAGTCAACAAATTCGACAGGCGGTTTAAGGTGAGCTTACCAAAATTAGCACACAGATTCTATTGAAAAATTTGTCAAATTTTGCCAAGCTGACATGTAGCATTATATGCATGTATAGGTGACTAAAACTGTATTTTTCTCTTCAGAGCATCAAGAGAGACCTGATCCTCACCCCTAAATCCGTCTACCTGATTGGAAGAGAAAAAGTGAAGCAGGGGCCAGAGAAAGGGATGGTGAAAGAAGTCCTGAAGCGCAAAATTGACGTAGAGAAGATAATGGCTGTTTCTTTGAGGTACGTCAGCGCACGAGCTCAGTCAGTTCATCTAAGGTAATGGCAAGTTACAACAAAACTTCAGGTGAAACGGCATACATTTTCAGTCATTTGAATAGGAACTGTAAAAATCTGTATATTAGGCCACAAGGAGCCAAATGGCTGCAACTTCCCTCCCATATGTAAAACAGAGCCTGTATGTAGTCCCAAAATGCCTTGCATAACCATCTGCAGAGTTATAGGCGTAGAGACATCGAAGGCCCAGTCTGGTTGTTAGAGCCGTCATCTGCGCTGTTACTTAACACATGTTGAATCGAGGTCTGTGATATACAAAACTTCGGTCTCTTAAAAAAAATGTATCGGGTTTTTTTAGCATTCCCTGGAAATGATCAAACATCCAGTACTCTCTCAAAGGAACCTAGATTACTGACGTAACAAATAAGGACCAAGGATGAGGTACCAGCCCCCCACAACCTTGCATATTTTGGTTTTGGAGTTGGGGGTTGTCAATAATGTGAACCAGGTGTTGCTAGGAAGGGAGAGTACACCTTGTAAAAAACTCATTAGAAAGGACTTAAGTTTATTGGGTGAAGCAGGGCATCTCTGTATGTGTCCCAGACATGGAAACTTTAACAGTCACCGTATCATTGGCTTTTTTTGTGACCCCGACATCCTGTGTGTCTATGGAAACCCCCAAAAGTGCCTCAACACGTGTAACCTGAAATAAAAGACTGTTCTCATGTTGAATGATCAAACAAATGTGGATATTGCAGGTCTTTAAAAGACATTTATCTCCCCTACAGCACAATGCAGGATGACTTCATGATCCTGCACGAGGAGGAGTATGACAGCCTGCTGGAGTGTGTATTCAAGACGGAGTTCATCAGTTTACTGGCACGCCGATACGAAGAGAGAACACAGAAAAAGCTACCTCTCAAATTTAGCACCACGTAGGTTGAAATATATTTCACATGTAGCTACGGTTATAGCAAAGCCATGACTTTAGAATTAATTAAGAAGTGAAAAGACATAAGATTTGTTTTTTTTGGACTAAAAGTGTCTAAATACATTTTTGTTTTTTGTCTCTTATGCTCACCAAGGCTGTATTTATTTGATCAAAAATGCAGTCAAAACACTAATATTGTGAAATAATATTACAATTTAAATGGGCCATTTTCCATTTTTTTAAATATATATTTTAAAATGTTACTTATTCCTGATGGCAAAGGTGCATTTTCACATTCCTTGATGAATGGAAAATTCAAAAGAACAGCATTTATGGAAATCTTTTGTTACATTCTAAATGCCTTTACTGTCACTTTTGATCAATTTAATTCATACTTGCTGAATAAAAGTATTATTATTTTTTTTTTAATAATCTTACCGACTCCAAACGTATGAATGATAGTGTAAATACCTAATACATTTCGTTTTGTGAAATTATTGTTTATTTTTGTTTCAGTTGCTTCTTTTCCATTTTAATTTTTCAATTATTTGTGTTTTAATAAACACCATTTGCTTTAATATTTTATTATTTAATGCAATGACATTCTAGCATTTTTAAATTGCTCAAGTGTCCAAATACTTGTTGCGGCCACTGTACACTAATGAATGACTGTGATTGGACCTGCAGGCTTGAAATGAAACTGAAGAAAGAAGGATGGGGACCCTGGAATGCCGGAGGGTCCAGACAAGTGCAGTTCATCCAAGGTCAAGGGGATGTAGCTGGGCTGCGACCCTCAAACAAAATGCTGCAGGTCAGCATTGGACCGGGTTTGGCCAAAAATTCACGTGAGTGATGACTCAAAAAATCATGTAATATCATTTAAATGAATGTTATTTGTTATTCATACAAGATCTCATGCACCCAAATTCAATCATTCAGGTCCTACTAAGAAGGGCATCACTCAAAGCCGTCCCAGCATGTCCAGGACGCACCACCACACCCCAACTCGAGTCGCACCCGGCCCTCCAGGTACATTAAGACCTCTGACATTGACTTTCCTAATCTTCTCATTACCTCAATCAATACGCATTTGTTGAAAAATTTCTTAAGCTCTTGTGTTTCCCAGCAGTTGCTCACCAGAATGGAGGGCTGAAGAACGCAAATCATACTGTCAATCAGAGAAATTCGCAACATCACAGCAATCAGAGGCCGACACATGGAAACACGGCCCGTCCGTTCCTGCCTACTAATGTCAGTCAGCTCAAGGACAGAGGCAGCAGACAGGCACCCCAGCAAACCAACCTGGATTTCCTCAAAGTACCAGACCAAGGGGCCGCAGGGTGAGAGCACACAGCATACTCACACACACTTGAAATGATATAGAAAACTGGAGCTCATCACCAGACATTATCCATGCAAACAAAACAGTGATCTGCATTTCAATGTAACATGCATGTATCTCTTTACTGTAGCAGAAATCGACAACCATCTGACAATGGAGGAATGTGAGTCTGAGCATGTGTGTAGTTTCTGTTAGGTGGCAGTGGTTGTGGTTCAGTGGTTGTGGAATAGCGATCAAAACCAGAGATGCCCAACTTCAAATAAACCATTGCATCCTCTCAGTCTTGTTTTGGATTTCCATTTCCTTATCACATTTGATAAATTCAAGTTTGTTTTACACTACTGTTCAGAAGTTTAGCGGTGGAAATATTTTGAATATGCTCTCCAATGCTGCATTTATTTGATCAAAAATAAAATGAAAACAGCAAAACTGTGAAATATTATTACAGTTTAAAATTACATTTCAAAATATTTTCAAATAGAACAAAGCTCTTTGTTCTATTTGAAAATATTTAAAAATGTAATTTATTGCTTTAATGGCCATTACTCCAGTCTTCAGTGTCACAAAATATGCTGATATGGTGTTCAAGAAGCATTTATTATTATCAGTGTTGAAAACAGTTTTGATGTTTAATATTTTTGTGGAAACCATGATTAAAGAACAGCATTTTATTAAAATAGAGTTTCTTTGTAACAATGCACAGTCTGCAATGACAGTCTTTACTGTCACCTTTGATCAATTTAATGTCCTTGCTGAATAGAAATATTAATTTCTAAAAAATAAAAAAAAACCTTACTTGCCCTAAACTTTTGAACGTAGTTATTCAATGATATTGAATAGAGTTCAGATTGTGAATATCTAATTATATGAGAGACTTATATAGGAGAGTTTTTTCCTTGTACTTCAACAAGGTTAGGGACTTTGGGTTGGGCATTTTCTAACATTTTCCCTGTTGTAGTCATGATGAGGGCCGACGCATCATGAAGGCTGAAGGGCTAACAAATTACCTTTAATCGCAACAGCTGAAAAAAAAAATTCTGGGCTTAAAAGTACGGTGGAGGATCAACTGAATGAAGTCTATTTGGAAGACTTTTGACACGATGAATAAATGTGAATCTGTCGCCACCTAGTGGGGAACACATGAACTAACACCACAAAATCAGACAGCTAACCCTCTCAACAGCAGCTATACGGTGCTTTAAGAGCCTAGTTGACTTCACACTTACCTTCACTCGTAGAAGCATGTCCCTGTGGTTGCTGCAATATTAGAAGCATCACATGCAACTCCATCAGTTCATGTCCTCTGTGCTTTTCTCCTAGGGCCCACAGACAGTCCACAAACAGGCCCACTCCAGGAGGTGGCCGTCCCAAACCAGCCCCCAAGCCGAAGCCCCAGGTGCCTCAGTGTAAAGCTCTTTATGCCTACGATGCCCAAGACACAGATGAGCTCAGTTTCAACGCAGATGACATCATTGACATCATTAAGGAAGGTGAGAGGGTACAAAATGCTTGTTTTACGTAATACAAATGTTTTTATTGTGGCAGAACGTAGTAATTATGATATCTGCCCATTATTTGTTTATGTCTAGATGCCTCTGGATGGTGGACAGGGAGGCTGAGAGGTAAACAAGGCCTTTTCCCAAACAACTACGTGACTAAGATCTAAGCTCTTCTGCCGTTAATGAGGGGACCAGACTTGAACCTCAGCGGACTTGTTAGATGAAGAAGGACAAAAAAGGAGGGGAAACTGAGATAATGAAGGAAGGAGCGAGGTGTGCCGTGGCTGTGGTCAAACTCCTCATAAGCTCTGTGTTCTGGTGCCACTTGAGGCCATGTGGGCAGACGCCGGTCGGTCGGACACGAAACTTCTCCAGGGCACTGAATACTGAACTGTCCCTGTGAGCACTGATCAAAACTATTTATTGTATTTATATTATAGCATTCTGCAGTTTATTTCTGATGTGGTTTGTTCATCTGTCATTGATATTTAAGGTGATCTTAATTCACTTGAAGAGATGAAGTAGCCATTTTATGTGGGAACAGGCCTTTTAGAGTCACCTGCTGTTCATCATTTTTTTATTTTATTTTAATTTTTTTCTCCAATTTCTTGAAGTCATGTCTAAATCAATGGTTTTAGTGGGGAATGTTTTGCTGCTAAGGACCATTTTACATGTTATTCCCTTTCATCTTGTTAAGAGAAACCCTAATGTATAAAATGCACTATGGCTCTAGAAAACCATGGTTTGTATGCTTTTGAAGGTCATCATCTCAGAACAATGCCGAATGTGTCATTGTGCAAAAGATGCAAACAGTTAAAACGGTCTAAATTTAAACTACAGTGGTATTTCCATGCATCAAAGACATAATCAGCACATTATTACTGTATAGTTATGAAACGTTTTATCAGTATGACATCATACAAATGTAGTGGTCAGATCATCCACACCAACATTCGCCAAGGTGCTAGTCAGTGAAGAATCAGAGGCTGGATCCATGAAAATCTTCTTAAGGTGGTTCTCAAGATCAATTCATAATGTTCTTAAGTGCAATTCTTGAAAAAAATGTTAGGAAGTTCCCATATACTTAAGAACATATTTTTTTATTCGTAAGAATAAAGTGACAGGTGGTGTCTGATTGTATACTATTCTACTGATGAGGTTGCCTTGTCTAATACAAAATTCAAACTTTTATGCTGGCATATTTTACCCTCATTTCATTTTATGATACGTTTAAAGTGAACTGGATTAGACGATCATTGTTACTTCCATCTGGAACTTTATTTGGGGGACACCCAAT
The DNA here is from genome assembly GCF_001515625.1 of Sinocyclocheilus rhinocerous. Lineage (NCBI taxonomy): Eukaryota > Metazoa > Chordata > Actinopteri > Cypriniformes > Cyprinidae > Sinocyclocheilus > Sinocyclocheilus rhinocerous. Next base: position 26,495 of record NW_015641476.1, on the reverse strand, counting down.
AAATTAGTTAAACCTCTTAATTTGGGTACTTAAAAGTTAGAGGTTATCCTAACTTGAAGTTATTAATGGTGACTTTTAAGAACATTCCTTTTAAGTATTTTGGAAATACATATTAGTAACTGAAAGTTAGAAAACTGCAGTTAAGATGACTTAATTTTTTGTGAATACGTTCGCTGTAAAGTTTACATAGATATTGCTGGCATTTTACAGCTGAATCTCAGACCATTTTAGAATGCAGGTGAGGTTGATGAACTGTTTAAGAAGTATAATTACTGATTTAACAGATGCCCACTGGACAATAGAAAATCAGTCTTGTTCACTAACCATGCATAGAAAAATTTGTATGTGAAATTAACATTGTCACAAATGATTCAATAACTTTCATACTAAAATTGATATAAAATGTAGGAATAATTGAAACCATATACATGCTAAAATTCACATTTCCTTTTAGTCACAATTGTGGCCTCATAAATGTGTCAATATGAAATGTTACAGATACGTCGCCTTAACTCATATTTCAATAATTAGTGAATGAGACCCAATGCATTGAAAGCTTGTCCTTTTCTTCATTTTGGAATTAAACTGAAGGTTATTAAAAGCACACGTGCAATATTGACAGCAGGTGAAAAGACTTTGGGTCTTTAGTTCAACAAGACTAACACGTCACTGTCAGTATCAACACACAAGCCAGAAAGTGGTATTAAATCTTTGGATTTTAATGGATTCCAGCTTCAATTTGCCCAATAAGTAGTAAAGCAAAAACACAGCTCCAGCAAGTTTATAACAGTAAAAGCCAATTTAAATCCTCAGTTTAAAAATTTAATCTTTATAAAAAGTAGAAACAAATGTTTATTTATACAGACGATCCAAGAATATGTACATTCGTTTAAAAAGCAGCAGTCCATCTCCCAAAATGGCTGAAACAAAATAAAGTGCAGGTTTTAGTGTCCATTCCCACATAAAAATTCTCAAGATCTGGACAGCAGAGGAGCAGCCAGATCCGTCACAAGTGACGACTTCAACTGGGGAAGAAGGCTGATCTTCATGAGCCTACTGCTGGAGTATTTCTTTCTCACTGTCTGTAAGAGAAGGACAACATCAGAGCATTCAGTAGAACCATACCCCCATGCACAAGTGACTAATAAAGTGCATACCACATGCTTTGTGAGCCCTTCATTGACCATAACCACATTTTTGGCAATATGCTGCATGATAGGCTTCAGGTGGGCCTCATCATAGGTAGAGTAGTGTTGCTGGGTTGGCGACTGGAACAGGAACAAAGAGACAAATTGATGGGGGAGGGTATAGAAGACATTACAACAAAAAGAAAAAATTACCCATTTTTGGCCATCAAGCACAAGCTGAGAGAGGCACAGAGCAGCAGCTGCAGTCTCAGAAGGGTTAAAGTGGACCATGTCATAGTCAAGTAGTGTCAGTTCAAGGAAATATTTTGCCAGTGTATGCTTCTCAGCATCCGCCTAAAAAGTAGACGTAAAAAGGCAAAGATGTCTCAACATCTGAAGCTCTAACAAATCTGCCAAACCAAATCAGGGATCATAAAACCTGAACTTACATTCCCAGCCTTTGAAGCCCTCCGCAGAAAGTGCAGGGGCAGAGGACGTCCGAGTTTAAAGTGCAGCTCACTGAGAATCAGAATCTCCATCTCTCGGATCTGGGCTTTTGTGAAGGCATCGTCCACAATGTAGGCAAAGTCCCCAACCATCGGCACATACATTTCCTCGTATTTACAAGCAATCAGCATTGCGGTAACACCCACTAGCTGAAGCTTCTTACGGGTCACAGGCTGGACCTGAAAGGGAAAGAAAAAATGGTTTAACTCAGGGCTCCTACACTTTCCATTTAAAAATAAATAAAAACCTTTACATTAAGACATGCATGCTATTGTGTTGCCAAATAAATGCTGGTATACTGTAGATTGGTACTGTACCTCATACAAATTAACATCAAACCCAGACAAAGTATCTGTAATACTATAACGCTTATGGATTAATTCAAGCATTATTATTCCAAGACCTCATCCATATAGCAGTTTACATACTGTGTAGGAACGCAGGTAACTGCCTCAAGACTGGCAACACTTTACAATAAAGGTCCCATTAGTTAATGCATTAACCAACAATGAGCAAAACATCAGTTATTAGTATATTCATTACATTTTTAATTGTTTAAAAGAAAAAGCAGCTGCTCATTTTAAGTGTGTTAAAATGGGTACATTAAATGTTATCAGGTACAACTTGACTTTAATAATGTATCAGTAAATATTGAAGCTAATTTTTTTTTTATTGTTAGTTCATGTTAGCTAATACTAACAAATGGAAACTTATTGTAAAGAGCTACTCCTTTTGTAATAACTTTTGGGTAACTTGTACCTGGAGAAAGCGATCAAGGATGGCTACGGTCATGTACAAGGTTTCCTGCAGGAGTTGAAATCTTGAGTGCACCTGAATCAGCCAGTCAACCAGGAGAGCGCGCATCCGTCCATTGATATCATAGCCACGCATGTAAAGAGGACGAACAGACTGCTTACTCTGGAACAAGAGGACAGCAGCTGTAGGAAGCATGAAGGTCAAATAAAGATGTTACATTTTAAAAAGTGTAAAGTACCTCAAGGCTTCGCAGATACGCATAGATGTCCTTCACATATTCAGGACACAGCTGTGGCATGTCAGCGTCCCCTTCATCGATGTCTTCGACTGGAAAGAGAGTGTTAGAAAAGGCTTGACAGAGCTCCTCTACCTTCATGCTCACATCAGCTTGAGCAGGGGGCAACGCTGGGGCAGGCTGGGGGATCTCGTGCTGTACATGGGAACGTTTGGGTTGCACAACAGCAATTGGTTTTACAGGCAGCACGGGCTGAACCTTCTGAAAAGCAGAGGAAAGAGTAATATGTAACAACATGCTGTTCAAATGCACACGTTGCATGGTGGTAAATAAAGACACGCACCTTAGTCTGAACTGGTTTGTGGGTAACGTTAAAGTTGGACAGTTCGCCAAACACGGCCCTCCTCGCTGCGCCGTTTACAGGGCCGCCTTTGCCACCGATAAAAACAGGGTTGTTTGCATTGCGCTGTACGGGAAAGGGAAATTAAAACTGAAGGAATCTTCCTAAAAGCCATTTCAACACCACTCTTAGCAATTTAAACCAGCGAACTTGAAGCGGTTTTGACGCTACACATAGCAAGACTTTATCAGATAAATCAAAAACATGTTTCTGCATCAAATACTCACCAAAGCGTGAATTTCCATGGCGAATACGCTAATTGTGAGGGCCCTTGCTTAAATAAAACCTTAAAAACGTTTTAAAAGGACCGTTTAGCTTCGCTTAATGTTCTCCGTCCAACTCAACTCAACTCAAAACAAGCCGTAAAATACAAAGGGCCTGCTGGTGATTCAAATACCGCTCCGCTCTTTCTGATTGGCCACTGCCTCGGGGGAATACTCGACTTCGATTGGTTGAAACGAAAGGGACGCTTGTTGTCAGTCATTCTTCATCTCCGGTTTCACGTGTAGCTCTGTAAAACACGGCACTGAACTTACTCCATTGTTTAACTTCAGTGATAGGTTAGAATTTTTGAATGAAAGATCAAAAAGATAAATGATGCAGATTTATTTTTACAGCCGCCTTTGCTCATATTTACCAAGGGTGCCAATATTAGTGGAGGGCACTGTATTCGCTGCTAGTTCTTTGAAGTCGGCTTGCTGTGTCCAGGTGCACACATCGTCAGAACACCGGCATTTAAAAATATTTGAAAGTCAGGCTAGTTGGCATCATGAAGGAAAGCGTATATGATGCTTTAACATTATTTCTGTCTTGTAGATCTGTGGATGCAGAAATTTTAAGATAATAAGATTGAAATCTGCTGTGAATTTAATTATTCCAACAAGTATAGAACAACTGCATTTAACAAGGTTGTTGGTTAAATAATAAATAAAACAAAAGCCAGAGAAAAACATTTATATGGAGTTAAACATTGAGAGTTGTTTTATCATAGACATTATAGACATTACATAATTACAGTCTACAAAACAAAAAAAAACTTACAGTAGAAATTTAGTAGCTAATAATTTGCGTTTATGTACAGCAAAAATGTACTGAATCTGTATTTGTAATAATAATCATAATAATGATGATGATATCAAAAGTGGTTATACAATCTGATATTAGTTTTTTTTTCTTCTCTCTGATAGATACGTACACAGAATCTCCATCTCTCGGATCTGAGCTTTTGTGAAGGCATCGTCCACAATGTAGGCAAAGTCCCCAACCATCGGCACATACATTTCCTCGTATTTACAAGCAATCAGCATTGCGGTAACACCCACTAGCTGAAGCTTCTTACGGGTCACAGGCTGGACCTGAAAGGGAAAGAAAAAATGGTTTAACTCAGGGCTCCTACACTTTCCATTTAAAAATAAATAAAAACCTTTACATTAAGACATGCATGCTATTGTGTTGCCAAATAAATGCTGGTATACTGTAGATTGGTACTGTACCTCATACAAATTAACATCAAACCCAGACAAAGTATCTGTAATACTATAACGCTTATGGATTAATTCAAGCATTATTATTCCAAGACCTCATCCATATAGCAGTTTACATACTGTGTAGGAACGCAGGTAACTGCCTCAAGACTGGCAACACTTTACAATAAAGGTCCCATTAGTTAATGCATTAACCAACAATGAGCAAAACATCAGTTATTAGTATATTCATTACATTTTTAATTGTTTAAAAGAAAAAGCAGCTGCTCATTTTAAGTGTGTTAAAATGGGTACATTAAATGTTATCAGGTACAACTTGACTTTAATAATGTATCAGTAAATATTGAAGCTAATTTTTTTTTTATTGTTAGTTCATGTTAGCTAATACTAACAAATGGAAACTTATTGTAAAGAGCTACTCCTTTTGTAATAACTTTTGGGTAACTTGTACCTGGAGAAAGCGATCAAGGATGGCTACGGTCATGTACAAGGTTTCCTGCAGGAGTTGAAATCTTGAGTGCACCTGAATCAGCCAGTCAACCAGGAGAGCGCGCATCCGTCCATTGATATCATAGCCACGCATGTAAAGAGGACGAACAGACTGCTTACTCTGGAACAAGAGGACAGCAGCTGTAGGAAGCATGAAGGTTAAATAAAAAGGTTAAATTTTTAAAAGTGTCAGGTACCTCAAGGCTTCGCAGATACGCATAGATGTCCTTCACATATTCAGGACACAGCTGAGGCATGTCAGCATCCCCTTCATCGATGTCTTCGACTGGAAAGAGAGTGTTAGAAAAGGCTTGACAGAGCTCCTCTACCTTCATGCTCACATCAGCTTGAGCAGGGGGCAACGCTGGGGCAGGCTGGGGGATCTCGTGCTGTACATGGGAACGTTTGGGTTGCGCAACAGCAATTGGTTTTACAGGCAGCACGGGCTGAACCTTCTGAAAAGCAGAGGAAAGAGTAATATGTAACAACATGCTGTTCAAATGCACACGTTGCATGGTGGTAAATAAAGACACGCACCTTAGTCTGAACTGGTTTGTGGGTAACGTTAAAGTTGGACAGTTCGCCAAACACGGCCCTCCTCGCTGCGCCGTTTACAGGGCCGCCTTTGCCACCGATAAAAACAGGGTTGTTTGCATTGCGCTGTACGGGAAAGGGAAATTAAAACTGAAGGAATCTTCCTAAAAGCCATTTCAACACCACTCTTAGCAATTTAAACCAGCGAACTTGAAGCGGTTTTGACGCTACACATAGCAAGACTTTATCAGATAAATCAAAAACATGTTTCTGCATCAAATACTCACCAAAGCGTGAATTTCCATGGCGAATACGCTAATTGTGAGGGCCCTTGCTTAAATAAAACCTTAAAAACGTTTTAAAAGGACCGTTTAGCTTCGCTTAATGTTCTCCGTCCAACTCAACTCAACTCAAAACAAGCCGTAAAATACAAAGGGCCTGCTGGTGATTCAAATACCGCTCCGCTCTTTCTGATTGGCCACTGCCTCGGGGGAATACTCGACTTCGATTGGTTGAAACGAAAGGGACGCTTGTTGTCAGTCATTCTTCATCTCCGGTTTCACGTGTAGCTCTGTAAAACACGGCACTGAACTTACTCCATTGTTTAACTTCAGTGATAGGTTAGAATTTTTGAATGAAAGATCAAAAAGATAAATGATGCAGATTTATTTTTACAGCCGCCTTTGCTCATATTTACCAAGGGTGCCAATATTAGTGGTTGGCACTGTATTCGCTGCTAGTTCTTTGAAGTCGGCTTGCTGTGTCCAGGTGCACACATCGTCAGAACACCGGCATTTAAAAATATTTGAAAGTCAGGCTAGTTGGCATCATGAAGGAAAGCGTATATGATGCTTTAACATTATTTCTGTCTTGTAGATCTGTGGATGCAGAAATTTTAAGATAATAAGATTGAAATCTGCTGTGAATTTAATTATTCCAACAAGTATAGAACAACTGCATTTAACAAGGTTGTTGGTTAAATAATAAATAAAACAAAAGCCAGAGAAAAACATTTATATGGAGTTAAACATTGAGAGTTGTTTTATCATAGACATTATAGACATTACATAATTACAGTCTACAAAACAAAAAAAAACTTACAGTAGAAATTTAGTAGCTAATAATTTGCGTTTATGTACAGCAAAAATGTACTGAATCTGTATTTGTAATAATAATCATAATAATGATGATGATATCAAAAGTGGTTATACAATCTGATATTAGTTTTTTTTTCTTCTCTCTGATAGATACGTACACAACTCCTTCCAAAATGTTGACTCGGTTCAGAACACACAAAAATGTTCACTTGACGCCCCCTACTGGCGTAACCTTCAGAAATAGACACTGACCCTCTATGCACTGAACGAATCTTGGGTGAGCGGATTCAAAAGAATGCAAACACTGAGATACAGAATAATAACAGTTAATGGTAAAGTATGGGGAATCTAATAGTAAATTACTGAGAAAATCGTACATAAATTATCCCCATGGTTTAAGGGTTTAAAAATAAATAAAAATCGGCACCTCATCATTGGACCAATAACACTATTAAAAACTTTAGTTTATGTAGCTGCATCATATGTACATGAGTGCTGCCCACTGATCTTATAATAGAGAATATATAGATCAGTGGTGCTGCCACATTCTGCCACTAGAGAGCATGAGGCGACCAGCTACCTAATACAACACAGTAACGTACACCAGTCAAGACTCACAAATCGCATTCAAATCTATATAGATTCACAAGAGTCAGTAGTCAGCGATTATGATCATTCATGGGTTATTCACGATATAAATTTCAACTAGTCTTTAGGTAATGTTGTGGTCCTCGAGAGTCGTCAAGGATGGGAGAATGTCGTAAAATGTCGAAACGCTCGCTTGCGCGCAGCAGCAGCGCCGTTCACATACACATACACACATAGCAGCGCTCTAATGGACGAATGGGGACTTGCACCCGAGGGCAAACGGGGAGGAATTCGTGCCACATTTGACTGTTAAATAAAATGTCCTCTCCGTATGTTTAGCTCGCCGTGACGTTTAACGTGTGATATTGTAACTCGCGTGCGTATCCTCATATATTTAATGCGGAATCGTCGAAATATCCGTCAGTTAGCGGGGCGGCTAAAGCGCCGGGCCTCTCTCTCTCCCTCCCTCTCGGGTTTGTGTGACTGTCAGTTTCACACAATCCTCCGCTGACGTTCATTTGCTTCCCCAATACTTTTCTACTTCTGTCGACGAAAATTGTTCCCTGGAAAGGGGCTTAAGTCCTAGAGGGATAGTTTTCCGACGTGTATAGAGGTAAGTGGTGCTGTTTATGTTCGTTTTAACGCTAAATTTCAGTTGGTAGAAGCCATTGTTTGATTAACTGAAGAGGCTAATAGCCCGCCGCTAGCAGTTTCAGTAGAGTGTGTTTGTCCCAGCACATCCAGGCCCAATGGGCTACTGATACACAACATGAACTGTCACTATCGCTTAACCGTGTCTAAGATGTCTATTTTAGGATGTGTTTTATAATCTCTAGCTCTGTTGAAGAAGGTGAGAACGACAACATCCACATGCCATCGGTACTTTTCCTTTTCTGTTGTTTATCAAACCCCTCGTTGTCTTTGTGTTGTGATTTATGGCATTATTATCGAAGCAAATGTTGTTATTTGATTGGAAATGGGAAAGCTGGCCTCATCATTTTGAGAGGGAATTGGTCAGCAGCTCTTGCTTTCTTGAACAGCCAACTAGATCAGATTTTGCATTTTCAATAACATTTTCAATGTGCCCCCTCTGGGAGCATGGCATATGTGGTGTTGACTCCCATAAATCAGTGACATCTGAAATAAAAGAGACTGGATTATTAATGTCACCATGGCTCAAACTGCTGCAGTGTTTTTTCCACATCATCTTCTCTTTCACTGTGCTCTTCCATCATCTGTTTGGAAAAATAAACCCTTACAAATAAGAGGCAGTGTTACTTCTTTTGCTCCCAGTTGCAGTTATCTTCATATTTCATCCACATATGAAAATACTATGCCATTTGTCTTAATGGCTCATTAAAGGGGTCATATGATGCGATTAAAATTTTTCCTTTCTCTTTGGAGTGTTACAAGCTCTTGGTGCATAAAGAAGATCTGTAAAGTTGCAAAGACTAAAGTCTCAAATCCAAAGAGATATTCTTTATAAAAGTTAAGTCAACCACGCCTACCTAAAACGGCTCGTTCTAACACGCCCCCACATGTCTACGTCACGATGTGGGAAGATTTGCATAACGCCGCCCAAATGTTCACGCAAAGAAAGAAGGCATAACTTTTATTCTCGCTGTAGTATTGTTGCCACCGCCGCCATGTTGTGCAGACGCTGTGTGTTTCGTGGTGAAAGCGAAACTACTTTGTTTGGCCTTCCAAAAGAGGACACGACTAGAAATCAGTGGTTAAGCTGTATTTATAACACTGTTCCAGAACAGTTCAACCCAAATATTCAGATGTGTGCAGCACATTTTATGGAGGACTGTTTCCTGATCCTGGTAGAGTAGACTACAATGCCGGCTGTTCTGACTCACAGATTGTAAGTACGTTTTTTATATTTAAAGAATTTGCCACTGACAATTCAAACGCAAGTTTTTGGGCAGTGTAGAGTTAGACTTTTTTTGTCATTTCTCCGATCACAAATGCAGCCATGGTTTTATGTTTACGCGGCGCGCGCGGCGCAATGCGTAAAAAAGACAGTATAAGTCATTATAACCCGTAATTATGTCCCCACTGGATGCAACAAATGCCTCGTTTATAATGGGTTTTAATGTTTTTGTCTCGTCGCTCCGGGACATGGCATCACTGTATGGTAGGGGCGTAACATTTCCGTCACATGCTTCAGGTATTCGGCCAATCACAACGCACTGGATAGCTGGCCAATCACAGCACACCTCGCTTTTCAGACCGATGAGCTTTGTAAAAATCGACGCGTTTCAGAAAGGCGGGGCATAGAGGAGAAACAATGTACAGTATGTGGGAAATAATGTGTTTTTTGAACCTTAAACCGCATAAACATTTCATTACACCAAATACACAAAATAATGTTCTTTTTAGCAACATCATATGACCCCTTTAAAAGATAATGTCATCTGCCTCTATAAAGGATTAATTTGTATGTATTAATAATAAGTGTTTCAGCTCTCCAACATAACAATACATAACAACATAACATAACGTCATGCCTGGTGAAGGAATACTGTGTTTTTAGGCTTGTTAATGTATTGATATCTGGGCTTGATCTCTGTTTGGATATTTACTCATGGTCTTGAGTAACATTTAGGAAAAGACTGTCACAGTGGTTTGGATGATATATTTTAGTTCATTCTTTCAAATTGTTGAATAATTGAAATTATTGATGAAGGGCTTTTAATGGGAAGTTCAGCATGTAATAAAACAGCAGGTTTTACTTCCCCTGTGGAAATATGTACAGCTGAATATTTACAATTGTTTTGGTTCGGTAAGATTACACTGGCTTCATATTTTAGTCAGAAATGAACCACAAATTGTCTATTTATGTGTGTTGTCAAGGATGTTTTTCATTATATTATATTTTAGTTATGTTCCATATAGGGCTGGTTCGGATAACATACTGCGGGAGGTCGGGGGCGCGGAAAATCGTGCCATAAAGCGATTTAGAAATCGCGGAACGTGATGCCATGTCCCGGAGCGACGAGACAAAATAATCGAAAACGTCATAAAATCGCGATTTGAACTTGCGCGCCCCCGACCTCCCCGCAGTATGCTATCCGAACCAATCAGAATGCAGCGCGCCTAAATGGAGCACGAGAACAGAACAGACCGGGCGGGCGGGCATACAAACTTAACGCCAGGTTCACACACTCCGTCTGTGGTGCGTATTTTGTCCGCGCCCATGTTAACGGATCAGAGCGTTCACACTGCACGCGATTGCGCTCCGGCAGTGCGCTCCAGGAGCGGTGCGCGTCTGCAGCAGTCATGCTGCGATCATTTCCGCACGGAATCTATTTCTGCTGTGCTGCACATTGGCCTGTCACGATAACAAATTTTTGTTGTGCGATATATTGCCCCAGAAATAATTGCGATAAGTGATATTATTGTCA
>NW_015641476.1:14432-14539 GCF_001515625.1 Sinocyclocheilus rhinocerous | reverse complement strand
AAGTTAGGCATTTTAACATGGGGAGTCGACTCCCTTTACTCCCTTTTGCAGCCAGCCTCTAGCGGCCAGTTGACGAATTACAGTTTAAGTCACTTCCTCACGAGAGA
>NW_015641476.1:11022-14192 GCF_001515625.1 Sinocyclocheilus rhinocerous | reverse complement strand
CAAATCTAGTTCAACATCTGAGGCAACACCACAAAGAGCTCTATGTCCAATGCATGGCAAAAAAAAAAATCCCTGGACACTGGATTATTATTATTTTTTTCCTGCCATATGTCTATTCTAGAGACATTTTGTTACACGTCATAAAATCGCGATTTGAGCTTGCGTGATTTCTAAATCGCTTTATAGCACGATTTTCCGCGCCCTCGACCTCCCGCAGTATGCTATCCGAACCAATCAGAATGCAGCACGTCTAAATGGAGCACGAGAACAGAACAGACCGGGCGGGCGGGCATACAAACTTAACGCCAGGTTCACACGCTCCGTCTGTGGTGCGTATTTTGTCCGCGCCCATGTTAACGGATCAGAGCGTTCACACTGCACGCGATTGCGGTCCGGCAGTGCGCTCCAGGAGCGGTGCGTCTGCAGCAGTCATGCTGCGATCGTTTCCGAGTCTATTTCTGCTGTGCTGCACACGCTGAATTAAAGTGGCAGCGCATTATTCGCGGTAAAAATTAGCATGGATTGACACAGAAATTTAGTAATTACACCATAAATGCATATAATTAAAGCATACTGTTTCACAGTCAACACATGGCTTTTTGGCTAGATTTAAAACAAGGAAAAGTGCACTTTTAGATAAACAAGGCAATAATAGATGGCACTCGTGGTGGTAGTTAAACAAAGTTATATTTATTGAGTTTAAACGTGAATATGTCTATGAAAGATTGTATTACTGTACTGTGATAAAAGAGAATCACAATGCTGAAAAAGCATTTTCAGAAACAACGTTTGGATTTGAAATCAAAATAATGGATAAATGTTGTGTCTCTGGTGTGGTAAACAGCCGCGGATCAGGAGCGGACTGCAAACGCGTCCTGTGCAAAAGCAAAATGAGTCCGTGCTGCTTCTGCAACGCATGCATATACTGTATATGCGCTGCAGACGGAGTACGTGTGAACTTGGCGCAACAAATCCAGTTCAACATCTGAGGCAACGCCACAAAGAGCTCTATGACCAATGCAAGGCAAAAAAAATCCCTGGACACAGGATTTTTTTTTCTTCTGCCATATGTCTATTCTAGAGACATTTTGTTACACCTTTACTTAGTCATTATTTTGCCTTATGTCTGTTCTAGAGACATGTTACAGCTTTTTGATAAAGCTCTAATTGGTTTTCTTTTGGAAATATGTTTCAGATTCACACTGAATGCATTAATGACTGTAAAGCATGTCTGTGTGTGTCAAAATCGTGATTAAAATCGAAATCGCAAAATTTATTTTAAAAAATCGTTTTTTGTCCATATCGCACAGCCCTAGTTGCCAGTAATAGCTGTATGTCAGATTTGACATAATTTGTTCAGAATTGTATTAAAATAATTTATTCATCTGAAGTTTGACAAAAATTAATGTTTTTTGTAAAAATTTTGAAAAAATTCTTGCACAATTGTGACCCTCCTCCATGATGTAAAGTGAAAGTCTACTATTAATAAATGCAAAAAAACTTCTTTCACAAAAACAGGCCCTTTTTGGCCTCTCAGATGTAACTTGAATTATTGTTGCCATTTTCTGTTTCATTTAATGAACCGTATTTTGTGTGGTGAATTTGAAATGATATTTGCAGTTATTCTCCCACATTCTGGCTGAGTGTCATGCTATTGTTTATGGCAGAGCTGCTCAACATAGATATACATAGCAATCCTTGGGGAAGGAATTAAAACAGTCCCCCATAATCCCCTATCTTCTAAAATCTGTATCCACCTTGGCGTCAAGAGGCACTGCCACAATGGGCCCCTCTGGGGCCACCTCATATGGAAGTGCTGTGGTGCATTTTGTTGCATGGCACAGTGGTACATCACTGGTTGACAGGATCAGCCTCAGAGGAGCCTGGGAGAGCAGTCTAGCTCAGGGACGTTGATGAACAGTTTGAGCTCTTATTTCTTGATGGAGTGAAGAGTGAAAAATTATGCTATGAAATGGCACAAAGAATCATATACTTTGCCACTTACAAAATAATGAATAAATAATTTTAGTCATGCAAAGGAAGTTCAGTCATACAGTTTTCATGTGGTGCAAGCTTGGGTTCCTCATCTTGTTTTATCTGAGCCTTGCATTAACAGTGATATTTACAGCAAGGATACAATTTAAAACCCTGTTTGTTGTGGCTTTTGTCTATATAAAAATGCTTCTCAAAATGTTTCCCATTTTTATAAATTCACAGCATTATAGGCACTGTTTGTTGTTTTTGAGATCATACTAAAAGGTTGTGAGAGGGTTTCTTTTGGTCTGCTTTTGTGACATTGGATATTGATCAATATTAGGGCTGTGTATCACCAGCAAAGTCACGATACGATACGTATCACGATACATGACTGCACTGAATTTCACCTCAGCAGAATTTAGAAAAACAGCTGTTTATTAAACACTGCTTACTATAGTGCCATTTCTAACTATTGGCAGAGCAGGCAGTTGACCTCTGCATTATGAAGGGCCTCCATAACTGTACCACAGTACAATATAGGTAATGGCATATGTTTCATGTTTACATTGGGCACTCCCCACCAGGTACAATATTCTGAGTGTTTGCATCTTGTTTTTAAGCCCATAAATAATAACGTACTCGTTCTAATAAATTTATATTGCAGTGTACTCATTCTAATATATTTTAAAAAATCATATTTACATTGCTGGTAGGTTATCATCGCACAAATTAACACACTCTCTACGTTCTAAACTAACGCGCTGTCTTCACCGTATCTAACGCACACACGCTCAAGGCTGATTTAAGGCTGATTTATACTCGACGCGTCCACAAGTTCGCTTAGGTGCGCGCGGCAAATATGACGTCATCGCGGTGTTGGCGGAAGTTCGCTTTGAGTGCGCGCGACGGTGTGCACGACATTTTTTATAACTTTCCGCGCAGCTCCGCTTCCGAAGATGCACGAGTTCAAAGCGACTCTAGCCGAACATGCACGTCTGTGCCAGCATTGTGTGTGAAACAGAAGCAGTTTGATGTCAAGTTCAGTCACACACACAGATCACGTTGCGGCCGAACTCAGACATTCAGGAACAAACTTTTTAGCGCTGCCCCGCAGTTTTATCAACTAAATAGCTTAATCGCTCAAGAGCTACATTATCTTTCTCAACAAGGAGCTGGTAACATCATTGTTTCTA
>NW_015641476.1:8360-10246 GCF_001515625.1 Sinocyclocheilus rhinocerous | reverse complement strand
TCGTATCGTCAAATCTCTGTGACGATACATCGTCGTATCGATATTTTAAACACAGCACTAATCAATATATGTGGGTCATAAAAAAAAGTTAGTGGTCTTGATAGAATAACAATATTGCCATAGTTACAGTAAAACATTTTGACTGCAGTTACTGGGATCCTTACTTTGTTTACTTTGAAGGAAGACATTTTGTAGAGTTTTTATTCTTATGAAGTCTTTGTTTGGTTTTTACTCTTTACATTTCTGATACAGCAACAGTTTCTAATTTATATAACTTTATATTTAATTTAGGGATGCACCGATAGGATTTTTTGGGGCCGATACCGATTTTAACAAACACTTATTGGCCGATTCCGATACTGATATTTGTCACTTCCTCTCTTATTTGAAATTTTGGCATCAAAATAGATAGTATTTTGATCATGCTTTAAATCAGCAAAGTTCAAAAACACCTGCATTACTAGCAGTTTTATTGCTGCATCAAATAATTTCTAATGAACATGGATTGGATTAGGGATGTTCATTTCAGTTATTTTTCCTAACAGACAACCATTTCTAATGAACATGGATTGGATTAGGGATGTTCATTTCGGTTATTTTTCCTAACGAATACGGAAACATTTGATTTTGTGTCGAATGAGAGACTCAACGTTGGTTTCAGTTTCGTTTTAGCCTAAATTAATTCGTTTTGGCTTGTCGTTTATATTGCTATAGCTTCTTATATTTTTAATTCTTGTTCTTTTATAAATACTGTTAATTGAAAGGATTTGTTGCGGAGGGGAACTAAAATAGCCTAGCTATGTTTACAGTGTTTATTATAATGTTTGTAAACATTTCGCGTCGGCATTAGGCCTATTTCTGAATGAAACAATAAAATGTGACTTATACGCGACTCATGTTTTTTCCCCCTAAAAACAATTTTTTTTATACGCGTAGCGTATTTTAACCATGCAGCAGACCTTTTTAAATATTTTGATAAATTACTGAAAAAATAAATAATGAATTGACTTTTTAAACCGTTTGACTGATTGTATTAATCGGTCAAAATTCTTACAGTCAGTTAACCGGTTAAACGGTTAAAATTAACATCCCTAGATTGGATCCATTTAACATTCAGCAGGCCTACATAAATACAACAGAACAAAGATACATATTAAATAAACAGTGCTTTTTAGGTAGGTTTAACAGTTTTCAGGTACAGAAATACGGTAAACAAATGTAAAATAACACTTCACTGTATAAATTAAATACATATTAATCCTTCTTTATTGTAACAGACTTTATTATGATTAATCTTCTGATTTGTTTTGTATACATTTTAATATTTTTTGTAAGTTTAAATATGTATGAGATCTCCTTTACTAAGGCGGGACTCTTATTTTGACGGGTTTTCTAGTCTACGTTGGAGCTAACGTTATATGGCTAATGAACGCACGCAGTTCTTCAGATTTAAAGTTTGTCAGTTTATTAAGCACCCCCCGAAAAGGCATGAGATCTGTATATATTTGTTTACTGTTTTGTGTAATTCGCTGTATGTTGATGATGATGCAACTGAGAGAGAGTTTAATGTGCACTTCTCGTGCTGTTTTGTTTAGCTCTTATGGTGATTTTTTTGGAGTGAAAAAGGACGCAATAAACTTAATAAAACATCAGTAAAGTTTTGGTCATCATTCAGATGAGGTCCGCTACACTTATGAAAGTTACAAAAGTTATTTAGTCAAGAATAGTGTGCGATCTTTTGTCTTTTGTTATTTGATTAGCATTAAAGTGCAGACAGCAGCGCTAGGATTATGCAACAGACATTATACAGCTCAGTGCCTTCACGCAATTAATTAATAAACCATCGGTTTGTTATATCGGCCTTTTTCCTTATATAGCCGATATGC
>NW_015641476.1:4959-6481 GCF_001515625.1 Sinocyclocheilus rhinocerous | reverse complement strand
CTCCCCTAGAGTTAAATAGTTGAGTTTTACCGTTTTTCGAATCCATTCAGCCGATCTCCGGGTCTGGCGGTAGCACTTTTAGCTTTAGCTTAGCATAGATCATTGAATCTGATTAGACCGTTAGCATCTCGCTCAAAAATGATCAAAGAGTTTCTATATTTTTCCTATTTAAAACTTGACTCTTCTGTAGTTACATCGTGTACTAAGACCAACGGAAAATGAAAAGTTGCGATTTTCTAGGCCGATATGGCTAGGAACTATACTCTCATTCCGGCGTAATAATCAAGGAACTTTGCTGCCGTACCATGGGTGCAGCAGGCGCAATGATATTACGCAGCGCCTGAAAATAGTCCCCAGCTAGGTAACTTCAAACAGAAAGCACGCTCCCTGTGCAAGCAGGTGGTCACATTGGTTATATTTAGTGGTCGACCGATATATCGCCAAGGCCGATATATATCGGCCGATATTTCACACAGTGCTCACATTCTCCCTCTTGTTCGCTGTCGTCGTTAATGGTTCTGGATTGAAGAAGTCTGTCTAACAAAGGTATTAAAATGTATACAAAAAAGTATTATAACGATTGCTTTTATATTATTAGTAATAGAAAAGCAAACATTATAATACTGTCTCATTTGCCGTCAGCATTCAGCAAATACGCATTTAAATCATTTTAACAAATCTTTGAATGTCTATTAATGAACATTTAATTTCACAAACCTTGCAAACTTAGTCGAATCTAGTTGAGATCTTGTGAAGTGTGCATTTGTATCCTGCATGATCTCGTGTGCTCTGTGTGACGGTCGGTCTGTGCGAATTGAATGCGGACAGGAGGAGAGTTCAGCCTCACTGGAGATGCGCGATCGACAAAATTTAAACTTTTTATTTCAAATTATGCTGCGCTTTATCCATTTGCTCACTGTCATATTCATGTCATTTTCACTGTGTGCTGTATGTAAAATGACTGTTACCTTGGCTTTATTTGAAAAAATATGATTCCCAATGCACACAAACTTCCCAGATTACTTAGTGCCCTGTTGGTTACAATGTTGACTTTTGATTAAATATTTATTTATTTGTGAAAAATACATTGTCATCTAAAGTATAAGTATGTTTATTTTACACATTTGTTTTTTAATCCATTTTCAAATGATTTCAAATTTCTTAAATATTAATTAAAATAAATAAAATTATATCGGCCATCAGCCACCCTGCTTTCCAAGATATCGGCTGTCGAAAAAACAATATCGGTCGACCACTAGTTATGTTGGCGGAAGTTAGCCTATTTTCAGGCGCTTCGTAATATCATTGCGCCTGCTGCTGTAAATAGGAAAAATATCCAAACTCTTTGGTCATTTTTGAGCGAGATGCTAATGGTCTAATCAGATTCAATGATCTATGCTAAGCTGAAGCTAAAAGTGCTGCCGCCAGACCCGGAGATCGGCTGAATGGATTCGAAAACGGTAAAACTCCACTGTTTAACTCTAGGGGAGTTGGAAAATGAGCCTATTTTTAAAAATAGTGG
>NW_015641476.1:1324-4915 GCF_001515625.1 Sinocyclocheilus rhinocerous | reverse complement strand
TTTTTTCTTTGATTTGTTTCCTAAAAAGAAGAAAAATAAAGTCTGACATCTTTATTTAACCTAAATCTGTAATTAATTAATCTCTAATTTTAGTTATATAATTCATATTTATATCATTTCATATCATTTAGTTATATAATTTAATATACGTAATTTTATTTAATAACCCAATTTGAAACAAAAACAAAATGTTTTGACTACCTTTGTGAAATTATACTACATGCCTGAACGAAACAAACAGCAGATGAGCTGAATGAGATGCAGATTCACTCTCTGACAGCAGGAGGCGCTTCTGGAACACCAGATACGGCGTTTCCTTGGTTACCGTTGTAAACAAAGCAGCAGCTGCGCTGAAACACTGCTTTTAATATGAACTATACAGAGAGGAGATGAAAAGAAAATACCACGTAAACTTTTCTGAAGACGGTCAGTCTCACCAAAACTTTCAGAAACATTCATATAAACCCCTAAATCAATATTGAGGATTTTCTTCCAATAGTTCGTGCATCATGAACAGTGAGTGATCTGCCTGCTACAGTATTTTTCTCTGTGCGTCCGTCTTCAGCGTCTCTGGCCTGTGTTAACGGGCGTTTACAGACTTCATATTTTCACGTAAATGACATTTTAGAAAACGATTGCATTGCAACGCAGTTTGTGAAAGTCCAGAATAGAGACTAGTTGCAATAAGACAAAAAACGTCTGGTTGCCGATCGCGTAAGTTCCAGGGGCAGCTTCTTAAGTTCGACCATCCTACACACACGTGACTGACCGCTCACTCGCACCAACAGGAGGAGGAGGGTTGTGTTACCCTCTACACTGCACTCAACCTGAGGGATTCCTACACTTTCAGTCTTTGAAGAGACATGAAAACAGCCCAAACTGCAGGAACGGTATAACAGAATATATTAGTGGTTTTGAAACCGTGAAATTTTCAATTTTTGGGTGAACTAACCCTTTAACTGTATGGTTTCTAGGTATTTGTATGAAAAACTGTTGTCTAAATATATTTAGTATAAATGCACAAACGTTTAATAACAGAAAAATACTGTAATTATATTTAGTGCTGGGCGGTATGACCAAAAATTTATATCACGGTATTTTTTCCAACTGAACCATAGCTAAGGTTTATCCAAAAAAGTCGTAGGTTTGTCAGTATGAATATTCTATGGAAAAAAGCAGCTAAAAGGGTCTGAAAGTTGCTAAATCTAGTGCTAAAGTCGTGCTTGTGTGTGTGTGAGATACGGGAGCTGATGGCAGGGGGCGGTGGATTTTTGTGGCGGTCAATGTGGATATTGTGGATGAGTTCTGTGTCATCACGTTCTATTAGTTCTACAGCTTCAGTTTCGGAACTTTCACGCTTAGTAACACATACAGCTGTTCCCTCACCACAGTGCAACAGTGAAAAGGGACCCCTTTCAAACAGTGTTGCGTTCCGAACATTGTTTAAGCGACATACAATCGTATTGCGGTATTTAAAAAATTAATATCATAACAAAAATAAACACCGGTATTCGGTATGAACCGGTATACTGCCCAGCACTAATTATATTCCATTACTCCTTTAATACATTTAATACATGTCTACATTAATAATATAATAAAATTCAATATGAATCTCATATTTCTGCCACAATACCATGTTGCAGTTAGTGTTACTATAGTAATCCATGGTCAATGATGGCGATTTGTAGATTGAAAAGCCTTCTGATTGTATCGTTGCGCACAGTGTTTCTCCTGTTTGTCAGCGCTGTTTCATCTGACTTTAAACTAGTTTAATCACAGAGTCATTTGTGTTCTTTGCTGAATTCAAGCACTTCACACTGGATCTCACAGCACTGTTTAGCTGTTTAGTCGCGTGACTGAGATTTATCAGTGAGTAAATGCATCTGCTCTAGTTTGCTCGCACTGCGCTGCCGTTTGAACTTTGAGCCAATAAATGCTGTGTGGCGCGATTCAAATGAGTAGCGCAGTTTCTTTCTGCTTCTGGTGCATAAACATACAAACATTTATCAAACTGTTGTTATCGTTTTATCGATAAATTATATCGTGATAATTATCGTTATCAATTTATCGCCCAGCCCTACATATAATACTTAGTTAAAATAATACATAGTAATACATAATAAAAACAGTTTGATTTCATGAAACCGTTCCTTTCATTGTACGGGACGGTACATTTTGCAGGGCAGTCCTTTCTTTGCGAGTTTTATTTCTAATTTGTGTTGTCAATATACTATCCTAAAGCACAGACAAACTGTGGCAATATTGACTCCTGGAATGCTTCGTCTTTGGAATGCTATATACAGGAAAGTACTTAGGCTCTTTGCCACCAGACAGAGAAGTCGACTCAAAAACAGAGACTAAATGCCTTGTGAAACAGATGGCTGTTTTCATAATTTAAAGGTAAGGGAACTCTGGGCCTTGTCGTGGCTGCTGTGAAGCATAAGGCGTTTGGGGCATGGTGCCACTCTGGGTGCCGAGATGTTAATTAGGGAAGGCTGAAGAAATGTTAGAGTGTAATGGGATTCTGCTGAATGGAAGAGTAATCGGAAACACTGATTTTGATTAAAGAGGGAAAAATGTTTGGGAGATGAGCATAATAGGTAATGAAAAAAATGACTGAATTGTTAGATTTTCATAATGAGATGAGGAAGATGCTTTGTGGACGTTGGTAATCACCGTGAACATTATGGCCAGTGATGGATAAATACCTATTATGCAAGCAAGCAGGAACCTAATTTGAGAGGGATTTAATTAGGCTGCTTCAGCACAAATAACTGTATTATATAAGGATCAAGATGGAGGGGCGCTTCATATACACCTGTATTGAATACATTATATGCAAAACAACAAACAGCTGTCTGCTATTAGGCCTCGCATTGTGTGAGAGATGTGGATTGCTCTTTTCCTATGTTGTTATCATAAGAATAAAGGAAAACTAGGTGAGGGTGTGAAATAATGACCCCTAGCACCATTATCCTGTGCATGCTAGATTTATGTTGTAGTCTTTTGCAGGATGTATTAAGCCGCTCCTGAAATGTGTGCAGTTGCTCGTTTCAGTCTACACGGTGCAAGAGATGACCTTTCTTTAGTCACCATTAGAGCCCGACCGATATGGGTTTTTTGGGGGCCGATACCGATATTAGGGAGCTAAAAAAAGACCGATGCCGATATTCTTTGTGTAGGTTATATTATAGTACAGTATAGTCAAAACTTTTGACTGGTACTATATATAGAATACAGTATATAGCCTACATATACAGAATATATATACCAAGCGGCAACCTCCCGGTCTCTCGCTTGAAGCCAATACGGAAGTGACTAAAACTGCAATTCATGGACTGACCGCTAGAGGCTGGCTCCAAAAGGGAGTCGGTCCCATAGACTCCCCATGTTAAAATGCCCAACTTTACAGCAGAAAAAAATGTTTACAGCCTGGTACAAAAAGTGCTTTTGGTCTATATAGGTAATTTTGCCCTTCATGACGACTGTGAGGGGTGTGAATTTTTTTATAACTCATCCGTTTAAATTATATTAAGCCTTAAAGTTCTGCATAATTAAGGGCGTGGCCACTTGAGTGACAGGTGGATT
>NW_015641476.1:0-327 GCF_001515625.1 Sinocyclocheilus rhinocerous | reverse complement strand
CCTACATAAACAGAATATATATATACATAAACACATTTTTTGCAATGATAACTCAAATGTGGTGATCAAACACTTATAATGGTGTGACAAACATAGGCCTATGTAATGGAGGCAGGGTATTTAACAATTTAACAATAAACTTTATTATACAAAATGAGTCTGACATCAGTGCACTTAACAGTAAACTTCACTTCACTTATTATAAATAACTTAACACAAATAGGAAAAATATGTAACTTGAATTAAGAACTTAAACAAGGTAACTGTGTAGGGCAAGCAAGCTTTATGCAGGAAACACAGCTTTTCCAAATGTAAACATCTAAAATG
>NW_015641475.1:361-935 GCF_001515625.1 Sinocyclocheilus rhinocerous | reverse complement strand
GAAGTAAGGTTAGCTGCAGCAAGGGGCTATAATATTTTTGTTCAACATTTTCCTAATGACAATTTTATGACCGGTTTATAAAGACTACTAGGAGCACCTTTTCCCCATTTTTATCACAGAATAAGGCAGGAAATGTATAGTTTCTATAGCCTACTAAATGATATGTCAATCAGTACTGCATTATTCATAAAGTTTATTTATTACCTGGAGATAACTTGAAAAACACACATAAACGATATGTCAATCAGTACTGCATTATTCATATAGTTTATTTATTACACATAAACCGTATATATTCGCAATCGTGTGTTTGTCTTTACGTTTTTTCTGCTTTTTATTCAGCTCAGCTACAGCGATAGCCGGATGCTTTTGTCCATATTAGGCTTTCCTGCACGTGGTAAGTCATTCCTTCTATGAGTCTGTTTTGGACTTTCTGCACGAGAGCGCCCTCCGGCTTCGAGTGTGAATTAAACATACACTGCATGAGAGTGTCGAGTGCTCCAGATATTCACTTCTCCTCATTTTGGATACGAATAAAACGTCAGGTCATGCATAGACTATCGATACTGTCTCT
>NW_015641475.1:0-178 GCF_001515625.1 Sinocyclocheilus rhinocerous | reverse complement strand
TCTACACACAGCAATTTCTTGCTGTTTGTTTGGGAAAGGTTTAAAGGGCGTCGAGGGGTCTTGTCTTTATGTTATCTGACTAAAAAACTATTACTTTGAACTTTTTTTATTACAGTATTTATATTAAAAACGCAGAGTGCCTTAAAAATAATGATCACAACCCTGATAAAACAGGCTT
>NW_015641474.1:0-752 GCF_001515625.1 Sinocyclocheilus rhinocerous | reverse complement strand
TATTCATCAAGGATGCATTAAACTGATTAAAATTTACATATACATTTAATCATTTAGCAGACGCTTTTATCCAAAGTGACTTATATTTTACAGTAAAGACAAGTTCAAATTAATGTTATTCTTTTCAACTTTTTATTTTCGAACTTTCTATATTTTTACAAAACAAAACAACAAAAAAATTATATAATGAAATATCATATCAGCACAATCGGTTTCAACATTGTTAATAATAATAAAATGTTTCTTGCACACCAAATCAGCATATTAGAATGATTTCTTAAGGATCACGTGACACTGAAGACTGGAGTAATGATGCTGAATTTTCATCACAGGAAAAAAAAATTTTTTTAAATAGAAAACAGTCATTTGAATTTTCATAATATTTTGTAATATTACTGTTTGTACTGTATTTTTGATACCTAAAAAAAAATAAATGCAGCCTTGGCAAGTATATAAGACAATTCGGAAACATGCCTTTATGTATACTGCATTAAAAATGTATTTTTAATGTATGTCATAACGAATTATATATTTTCACAAATAATTGCAACCAAAGTTAAAATGCACTATAATATTTGAAGGTTTGTTTGTCATGTGTTTTAATGCATTATAATTTCTAAAGGTGTAACAATGAATAGATAAGTATTATAATGTATTATAACTGTGGTTAGAATCATTCATGAGATCATACAATGCATTATAAGATTCATTACAAGGCATAATTAATGCATTAAAACTACTTTTATAATGCA
>NW_015641473.1:0-1187 GCF_001515625.1 Sinocyclocheilus rhinocerous | reverse complement strand
TTACGGAGCTGTCTGTGACGCAGCAATTTTCCTTTGAGCTGTTAATATTAATTGGACATTTTGTACTTTCTGTTACTAATTAGTTTCATTTGTGTATTGTAGAACCACACTCAAGAATTATACACACCACACGAACAAGATCCGTTTGCAGTAACAAACATTCATAGACATTTTGTGGACCTTTGCATTTATTCTCATCGGATATTGTGCATCAGTGGACCCGAGACTACAGCTCAACGCCCAAAGTTCACAGTTAACCATACATCTGAATATTTCCAGCGACTGAAAATCAACCAGGACTGTTGTACTCATTGTTTCTCCCTGCATAATTGCAAGATTGTGTATCCTTGAGGTCTAAATCTGTTGTAACTATTTGTTTTCAGTTATTATTTGTGTAGGCCTATGCTCCTTATTTGGACATTTTATTTGCACTTATGTGATCTCTTTAAATCATGAGTATGTGAGTATATGGAGTGGATTTCTTGATACTCAGCATCTAAAAGAGTAAATTGATAAAACTGAGATACAACTGCCTATTTCATTACTCTCTGGGTCACTGGACATCACTTGTAGTAACTGACACTCTAAGGTGATTTAGTACCGTAACAGCAACCAACGCATTCATACAGTCTCTAATACATTTGTGTTATTTATCATATTTAATTATTGCAGGTTTGAGTCATATTCTGAGTTTGCATTTCACTGTTTTAATTCATTTTGATGAATACTTAATCTGTTTTTTTTGCGAGTGGGATGAATCAATGCACATCCACATTTAGTCTAGAACTACAGTAACATCATGTTCAAACATCATGTAAATGGGAAAACAAAGTAACTGGCGTTACTTTTTTGAAAATGTAACTCAGATATTTTCTTGTAAATTAAAAAGTAATGCGTTACTTTACTAGTTACTTGGAAAAAGTAATCTGATTACGTAACTCGCGTTACTTGTAATGCGTTACCCCCAACACTGATTATAAGCTTACCATTGTGAAGTGGGCTAAGGTAAGGAGATAGTTTTGAACACTGGCTGGGTATGTACTTCGCTCAAATTGATTTCGGATTATTTTTAACCAAAAAAAGTTACAGACTGCAGCTTTAAGTTAGTAAGTTAGTAAGTAAGTAAATAAATCACTTCATAAACTATAACAACTGTAAGTCAGAGCTGTGGGAGAAGTCACTTTTTT
>NW_015641472.1:435-548 GCF_001515625.1 Sinocyclocheilus rhinocerous | reverse complement strand
AAAAAAGTGATAAAGCTGTTGCATCTCTCCTTTGCAACTTCTAAATGAGAGTGAGCTTGCGGTTTAAAGGGATAGTTCACCCAAAAATGAAAATTCTGTCATTAATTACTCAC
>NW_015641472.1:0-308 GCF_001515625.1 Sinocyclocheilus rhinocerous | reverse complement strand
TGAGCCACTGATGCCACATGGACTGTTTTACCGATGTCCAGAAACGTAGTAAGGACATCGGTAAAACAGTCCATGTGGCATCAGTGGCTCAACCTTAGTTTTGCGAAGCTACAAGAATACTTTCTGAGCGCAAAGAAAACAAAAATAACATAATTGATTCAACAATTCTTCTCCCCCGAGTTACAGTGCACAGCATAAATGAGTACACCCCCTCTGAAACTTAACAAATTCAGCAATTACTCTTTGCTTAGATGACATGTTATGTTTTTTTAGAGATATCATATTCCAGCAAGTCTGCTTGATCAGTT
>NW_015641471.1:2181-2333 GCF_001515625.1 Sinocyclocheilus rhinocerous | reverse complement strand
ATGACTACTTTTGACCATTTCATCACTTTCTGAGAAGAAGAAAATGACGGCCTGAGCAGCTTCAACATGCTGTCTTGCTGTCTGTCAGAGACCGTAACCAGTGTTGGGGAAAGTTACTTTTAAAAGTAATGCATTACAATATTGCGTTACTC
>NW_015641471.1:0-992 GCF_001515625.1 Sinocyclocheilus rhinocerous | reverse complement strand
TTTTTTTTGTGAGCGAGATGAATTAATGCATATTCATATTTATTTTAGAACTAAAATAAAATACTAGAAATAAAAAATATTTATTTTAGAACAGTAACATCTTCTGATTTCTCTCAACATGGGGACAGGAGAGCTGTCAATCAATAAATTGGGAAAAAAAGTAACTTGCGTTACTTATTTGAAAAAGTAACTCAGATATTCTCTTGTAAATTAAAAAGTAATGCGTTACTTTACTAGTTACTTGAAAAAAGTAATCTGATTACATAACTCGCGTTACTTGTAATGCGTTACCCCCAACACTGACCGTAACATACATAATATAACGCATGTGAGTGTAAATTTGTTGTTTACTTGCTGAAATTAATTCGGAATGATCAGGGAACTGAGTGATATACTTTACACTATATGCTAAAGATGATGAACTCCAATCCAGCTGAAAAACGTTGCCAGGTAAACATCATTCAACGTGGTTCCTGACGGAAACAGGAAGTTGTATGTTATATTTTGACAGACATTGTTTTTATACACAAACTATACACATTCTGATTCTGACATTCCTAAATTAAATATTTTCAATAATTTTCTATTCTTTACTTCTCATAATTTTGGCAATAGATGAACTGTTAAATGAATGTTCTTGAGATGAGTCCCTGTATGACTCTCACATGCTGATGTAATATATATTACTGAACTTGAAATGTGATTTTTATAAAATGCAGTCTGATCTTCTCAGTTGTTTAAAAGATTAATGCAATTATCAGTTTGATAAAATGTTGATAAAACTTGACTCATACCTTTTCTTTTCATTATCCAAAAAAAAGACACATTTTTACATTTGTTAGATTTAATTACACCTTAGCAGGTTTTGACTCAACATATGGCACATTTATTTGTGCACTGAATTACACATATTTTTGAATTTTCAGACTGTACTGTTGTGAGCAAAAACGTGCATTCATCTGGTGCGTAGATTTGTGAATTAAGCATGTGTG
>NW_015641470.1:10152-17362 GCF_001515625.1 Sinocyclocheilus rhinocerous | reverse complement strand
GAAATATACCGTGATATCAATTTTGGCCATATCGTCCAGCCCTAAACTGGAGCATGTGTAAAAGTGGTAAGACTATACAGAGAGGACTCAGATAGGCTTTTGTCCTATTCTATATCGTAACGTTGAGACGGTAATGTTAAAAGAATACATTGGCGCTCATCACTGAACTCAGCAGAATAACATCATCATGGATCTCTTGCTATAATAGCAATACAATACTCCCACCTTGTGGGCTATTTCCTATGGAAGCTCGTTTCCGCCACTAAATAAATAAATAGCGACTTTTTACCTCACAATTCTGACTTTCTTTTTCTCAGAATTGCGAGATATGCTAAACACAATGCAACTCGCATAATGTAAGAATTGTGAATCATAGTTTATAACTCACTTTGTTCATATCTCGCAATTCTGAGAAAAAAGTCAGAATTTTAAGATAATATCTCTAATCCGATTTCTTACTAGTGCAATTATAATTGCAGATATCTCTAATTGTCATTGTGACTAGTCGAATTATAATTATGACTCGTCAAAATACAATTGTTCCTATCTTAAATTATATTTATGGATAGTCAAAACAAACTTTTAAATGCTAAAACGGCTTGCGATAATGTGACACTCTAATAAAGGACAGAATTGTTGTAGGCATTCGCGACTACGCACTCAGGGCCAGGCTGCTGAGAGAAAATGATTTAGACTTGCATAAAGCCATTCAAATGTGCCACGTTGCCGAGGCGAGCCGCACGCAGCTCTCTCAAATTCAAGTACAGCACACGCAGAAGTTCACGCAGTGAGACAAACGCGAACAAGACACGGAACACAATCCAACGATCCAGTCACGTCACATTACATCATGCAGAACTGTAAATACTGTGGAAAGGATCACAACAAAGGTAGATGTCCAGCATACGGAGAAAACTGCAAAAGATGTGGGAAAAGGAATCATTTTGCTAGTAAATGCATGACAACCAGGCCTCAGAAAAATATAAATACTGTATCTGAAGAGACTGATTCAGAAAACGAATTATATGTGGATGCTGTGAATGCAAGAAATGGAGATGATTGGATGGTAACCATCAGACTGAATGGCCATAAAACAAAATTCAAGATAGCCAGTGTCTATCTTGAATTTTGTTTTATGGCCATTCAGTCTGATGGCTCAATGCAACATCATTCCACAACCAATACACGCTCAAGGCTGTTCCACACTGCAAAAAGAGATGTGTTAAAAATGACACATGTTGTGTAGAATTTTAACACATGTATCGAGTGTGCTCAGGGACAACACATGTTGTGTTGAAGTTAACACAACAGATGTGTAAGCCATAACACACAAATTGTGTCAGGTAATTAAACACTCAAATGTGTCATTTTAACACATTAAGTGTTGATTAAATGCAATTAAAATGTCCAGAAACTACTAATTAATGATTACTAATTATTAACTACTAATATTGTGTTCATATTAAAACATTACTACTAATTAATGATTACTAATTATTAACTACTAATATTGTGTTAATATTAAAACATTAAACATAATTTGAAGAATTTGTAATTCTAAAACATTAAAACAAAACAGACAAGATGCAAGAATATTAGGCATTTAATCAAATGTAAATAACAAATAATACATTTCATCAACTTTAAATTTCAGCCTACATTCAGAAACCTGTCGTACTGGTATGGAACAACTCACTAAGGCTCACTAAGGGTGAGCAATTGTAACAGAAATTACATTTCTTGGTGAACTATACCTTATAAATGCATTAGTAATTATTTACAATACCTTATGATCTGTTAAGGTAATTTTTCATTATTATATAACACAAGCATTTGTAATGCACTATAGCTACAGCATAGAGAAAACTATTAACACATGGTAGACCGTTAACTGAAACAACAATTATACTGTACACAGTTGAGAAACAGGTCTCATAACAGGACTGAATTCATCTCAAAGTTATATACTTCAGCATATAAAACATTTTAAATCAGACAACATATCTACACACCTTAAAATAGTGACAGATGACTATAGCTCTTAAACAGATTGTAATAGATTATATGCATTTTACAGTAAAATTGTCTCAAAGTAGGTTATTAGAATACATCACTGAGTTTGAGTTTATTAGTAGATCATGTTATTGATGAAAACTTAAAGGGATAGTTCACCCAAGAATGAAAACGCTATCATCATTTACTCACCCTCATGTTGTTCCAAACCTGTACGAGTTTACTTCTTCTGTTGAACACACACACACACAAAGAGATTTCAACGAATGTTGGTTAACAGACAGTTGACAGTACCCATTGACTTCCATAGCATTTTCTTGCTGCTATAGAATTCAATGACATCAACTGTTGGGGTTACCAGCATTCGTTAAAATATCTTTGTGTGTGTGTTCAACAAAAGTAGTAAATTCTTAACGGATTATGCTTCGCCTTATATTCTTTATTTTTGTTGATATTGGTTGTATGCACTTTGGACACGTGTACATTCTTGGGAATTACTGTGCAGCCTGAAGTTTTTAAATAAGTTCTAGTACCTTGGCTTTCCTTTTGGTCGAAGTGGTCACATCAGTATTCAAAGAAAGAAAACACAGCGCTGAGCTGTGGTGGATAGGCCACATTGCATACCCAGTACAGCTTGAAGAGCATGTCCACAGCGCATGTCAGGCTCTCACTTGCAGGTATGGTCACTCTGTCATTTCTCGCGATGATTATGTATTGTCGTGTAGTACTCTTCAGACTGCCAATGCAGATCAGTTGTGGTTGGGTCTTTGATGTCTCAGAGTTGCTGCAGAGGGATGCAATGCTGGTTCCAGCCTTGGAGATGAGGGAAAAAAAAATATATATTTCGAAAGTTCAGAGAGCAAAAATAAAGATAAGTCAAAATTTAAGCTGTAATGCATCATTACAAAAAACCTTATGAAACATACCGGTACAAAATCACGTAGGAATGAAATTGCACATTTAACACTGTAGCGACTCCCAGGTAATGGTGGCAGAAGATGTGTAAGAACAACTAGTGCTGTGTAGCACTTCTCATCTGAAAATTAAATAAGAACAGATAAGAGGTACAATAAATGTTTTCAAGTGTAGGATTAAGTGTATTTTATTTACACATTATTCTACACAAGAGATGTGTGTATGTAAAGAAAACACTTACACACACACACACACACACACGTATTATACATACCATCTGTTTGGTCTTCCATCCCCTTTATAAGAGATGCAACAACACTTCTTTCCATGGCAGCCACTGCTTTCAGCTTTGGAATGATGTTGGCCTTCTATCGCCTGATGAACAGATCCGTCTTTCCATTCGTCATTTTGCCAAACTCGACATCCAGCTAAAAGAGGATACATTTTCAGAATATATTTTAAATCTACAGTGTCACTAACAATATCACAACTTTAGGATCGTTTGCTAAAACAATGACAGACTTACCAGACATGGCATATCCAAGAAGCGTGGGTATTCATGAAAGATTTCAGCTATTGTTGGAGTTCCCTTCATTATCCATGACCTACGCCTCGAATACGTCTGCTCCATTGCAGATTTGATTGAAGGAATATTCTCTGAAAAGGGCCTGAGCCTTTTCAGCCAAAAGAGCCAAAGTGATCCACTCACAGGCCACACTGCTATCCCCCTGGTCCTGGTCCTGTTCCAGGTCCAGTGTCACAACTTATCTTGCATTTTGTGTATCGACGCTGACCTGCTTCTAGCTTTCGGCGGATATTACGTAGTCTCAATTCCAAAAATCCAGAATGTGATGATGGATCGTAAAAATGCTCCTGAGATTATACAAAAAAATAAACAAATAAAATTCTCAACAATATTTTTTTTACTTCAGAATATTGACAATAGCGTAAGTGTGAACATGCAAGTCATGCGTTAGATTTTAACTTCTAAAATTCCTTATATGCATCAAAAAGTCAGATGGAACAAGCCGAAAATGAGTGCATCATGAGACAAAAGTCCACATGACAACAGTAAAGCAATGCAACAAACATGTTTTTTCTGTAACACTTTACAATAAGGTTCCATTTGTAAACATCAGTTAAATGCAGGGGTGCCCAAACTCGGTCCTGGAGGGCCGGTGTCCTGCAGAGTTTAGCTCCAACTTGCCTCAACACACCTGCCTTTAGGTTTCTAGTATGCCTAGTAAGAGCTTGATTAGCTGGTTCAGGTGTGTTTAATTAGGGTTGGAGCTAAACTCTTCAGGACACCGGCCCTTCAGGACCGAGTTTGGACACCCCTGGTTAAATGCATTAGCTAACATGAAAAGTACTTGTAAAGCATTTATTAATCTTAGTTAACATTAATTGCAACATTAACAAACACAGACATGACCCATACATCATGCTCCTAGACTACCGAAACACATCCCTGGAAAACCTCCCATCTCTGGCGCAAGTGTTAATGGGGCGTAGAACTCAGACACAGCTACCCACCGCACAAGCACTGCTTACGCCACAATGTATGACTGGCATACACAGACAACTCAAAAGCAACCAGCTCAAAACAAAACGGTACTATGACAGAGGTGCCAGATCTTAAGCCTGGTGATTACGTGCGCGTAAAGGAGAATGCACAGTGGAAGCCAGCAAAGGTGGTTGAAGTATGTGAAGCACCACACTCTTACATTGTGGAAAGTAATGGACAACAACTCAGACGGAATAGAAGACATCTCATTCAGACAAGAGAACAACTACGAAAAAGCATCACCTATGATTCAGTACAAGAGTGCATTACCCAATTGCCACCAACAGGAGAAGAGGGAAGTAATGAACTGGATGCACAGTCCAGGGCAGTTACAGAGTCCAGTGTCAATGTCCAGTCCAATACGACAGAGCCCAGCATTACAGAAGCGAGATATCCCAAAAGAGTTTGTAAATCACCTATGAGATTAGACTTATGAACTGAGACTCTTTGGTGATGCATATTACTGGTAACTACTGTTTACAGATAAGTTTGGTACTCTTTAATTGTTAGTAATACTGTCCCCAGTTATGTATTAAATTCTGTTATGTTCTGTTACTATTTAATTTTAGTGAAAAAAGGGGAGATGTAACATGTGTGTTGCCTACCAGGTGAGGGCGCTAACAGTTAAGACTCACTGGAGAGCAGAGCCGAATAAAGTCAGTTGTTATTAACGTGCAGACTCATTTATAACGCACATATAGTATTGTAGTTGACGCAATGCCAGCAGGATTTTTGAGGCTTTAGTGAATCTAAGCAATCAACATTTAAAAAAGAGATCTTATTAAACGGTATTGATATTAAAGATAAAAAATGCAATAATATATATATTTTTAGATATTTTATTCATTGCCCTGCAACATTTCAATATAAGTACTTTTGGAATAACCTTTTTGAGAATATCAATTGGAAATTGATTTGGACTTATAATAACAAATACTGGGTCACTAATAAAGTTAGTGAAATTTACTTTAAATGTATGCATATAATTTATCCAACTAACCAGTTCCTCAAGAGATACAAAGCTGATCTCTCCGAATATTGTGTTTTTTGTGGAATGGATGTTGAGACTGTTTTGCATCTTTTTTTCTAATGCATGTATGTTCATATTTTTTCGGGGATTGAGGTTGAATGTTTGTTTACTATGTTGAGTGGATGTTGACAAAAATGCTGCTGTACAGTTAAACTAAATCCATTACGGCTGCCGCGAATAAAATGAAAATGAAATGAAAAGTTTTGACTGCAATATTAAATTTAAATCTGCTCAGTGTTGCACCATCATTCTTTTTACGTGTTTTTACAGTGTTGCCCGTTATGACCAATCACACACGAATCTGTTGAGCTTATGAACGCAATAACCAGAATCTGTTGAGCTTATGAACGCAATAACCAATCATAACGAATCACACACGAGTCTGTAGAGTTTATGAATGCAATAATGAATCAGATGCGTTCAGATGAGTCATCGCTGAAACACAGGAGTTTTTTGTTCAGTGCGTGCGCTCACTGACTGAATTCTGCTCTCTTGCGAATTCCCTCATCATTAACAACAAAGTGCTGATGTAAGTATGATGTAAGTAGGAGATTCATTCATCTAACAGTGTATAGAAAGCTTTACTGATTTTAAGGGGAGTTTTTTGAGAGTGCTTAAACTCGCGCTAGACTTAAGTCAGTCATATACTGTTCCTTGACAATGTAAATGTTCTTTGCTCGCATTGTAAAATTGTTATGCCGTTTGAATAACTTTGGAAGGTACGGGTAATAAAAAAAATAATTAATTACATCCGTGAACATGATTCGGACATCTCTGGATGGTGAAAACGGCATCTCCCATTGTTCCACTCTCCTTCATTGCGTCATCCAAGCTTCGCCTTTGTTATTGTTTTGAAAATGTGATCTCTAGCGGCGAAAATGTACATATTACATATGCCTTTAAAGGTATTATCACTAATCTGTAAGTTTTACTCTAATGACTAAAACTTCATATAATTCAACACATGTTTTTGTGGCCATTTTGTGTGGCCCCTTATTGTCTGCAAAAATGAGTAAAAGTTATTTACTTAAAGGGATACTCCAACCCAAAATGGAAATTTTGTCATTAATCACTTACCCCCATGTCGTTCCAAACCAGTAAAAGCTTTGTTCGTCTTCAGAACACAATTTAAGATATTTTGGATGAAAACCGGGAGGCTTGTGACTGTCCAATTGACTGCCAAGTAAATTACACTGTCAAGGTCCAGAAAAGTATGAAAGACATCGTCAGAATAGTCCATCTGCCATCAGGAACACTATTTAAGATATTTTGGATGAAAACCGGGAGGCTTGTGACTGTCCAATTGACTGCCAAGTAAATTACACTGTCAAGGTCCAGAAAAGTATGAAAGACATCGTCAGAATAGTCCCATCTGCCATCAGTGGTTCAATCTGAATTATATGAAGCGACGAGAATACTTTTTGTACGCGAAGAAAACAAAAATGACGACTTTATTCAACAATTCGTCACCTCTGTGTCTCTCCGCATCACCGTAGCGGCATTTTGGAGAATATCCGCTGAACGCAAGCAGCTTACGCTCTTCTGTGTCAGCCGCGACACAAGGATACGTTTTCTACGTGTATTTACGTTTTGATTTGAAACAGCGCATCCGTGTGGCGCGGCTGACACAGAAGAGCGTACGCTGCTTGCGTTCAGTGGTTATTCTCCAAAATGGCGCTACGGTGATG
>NW_015641470.1:0-5935 GCF_001515625.1 Sinocyclocheilus rhinocerous | reverse complement strand
ACAGCGTCACACACGGCGGGCTAGAGTGAGCGGAGGCCGGGGGGCTTGAGTGAGGAGCGCGGCCGACGGGCTTATGGCAACCACATGTGACGACCCCGGGCTGGACTCCGCTTCGTCCACGGTGAAAGCCGATCCGGTGATCCACAGCGCAAAGTTGTTGTACTTCCTCAGCGACCAGCACGGATCAGCTCCAGGCATGACGAAGCCATATCGTCCTCTTTTGGAAGGCCAAACAAAGTAGTTTCGCTTTCACAACGAAACACACAGCACCTTCACGACATGGCGGCGGCAACAACAATACTACACGGTCAATGAAGCTGTCTCTGAGCTCTTCACCTGTCCTGTCACGGCCAAAGATGCCGTCTCTAAACTCTCTGCCTGCCATGTAGTGACCCCAAAGGTCGCCTATGAACTGTCTGCCTGTCCTGTGATGGCCGCAGAGGCTGTTGTTAACTTATCTGTTGTTAACTTATCCAGTCCCGCCTGATCTGCCTTGGTTGTCTCCTGCCTTGTCTGCTCAACTTTGGTGGACATCTGCTCAGCCATGATCACATGGTGATCATTTTAACCAATCTCTCTAAAAACACTTAAAAAAATCCTAATCCTAAACCTAAAACGTGATTGGTTCAAACTAGCTGCCACTGAAAAAAGTAACAGGTAACACATGATAATGCAGTTTTCCCCTACTTACGCCTGAATAATTTCACAAAGAAAAGTTCAAATAGATTTATTATTCAGACTCTAAACATTAAATGTATCTTGTACCCATGTACTCTGATTTATGCCATTCTAATCGCTAATTGTAAAGCTCTTAATGTTCTTAATACATTCGTGCAGACAGGAGATGTCTTTCTTTGCAACATTCATGCATTGTTGCTTATAGTTTTTAACACCTTGAGGCTTATAACTGCTGATTAAGTAATCACATGTGGGAAAAGTGGTGTCATATTGAATTGTTCTTTAAATAAATTGAGTAACTTACGTTTCAGACAAAAACTAGTCAGTTTTTATATTTCTATATCAGCACTTGCTACTTGGTCATAAAAAAATTGCTCAATAAAAAATTAGGTCCTAGAATACATATGTAAACTGGACTAAGTGTTATAATGGCTAAATATGAAAATATGCACATGAAAACTTTTTCTCTCAATGCACAAAACATTTTTAACAATTAAACGTACTCTTCCTTTTGAGATTATTAAGAAAACTGTGAGAACATGATATACAATAAATGAAATAAATAATAATAATAAAGACCTTTCAGTTTACACCCCCTCTTTTCAAGAAGTTGAGACTTTGTGGTTCTTTTCTTGTAAACGTGTAAGAAAACATTTGACATCTCTAAACACCTTACATGTGTACGTCATATGAGGTAAACAACTCTAAAGAGGTGTTAAAGCCACAGGTTAAGCAAAGCGCTGCAGAGACCAAATTACGAAGTTACAAGGTTGTTTACTTCTTGTTTTTTTATTTTTGTTTTTTCCCTAAGGGCATAAAATCACCAATACAATACCATAAATTATCCACTATAAACATAAAGTATGGGCTATATTTCTAATATACATTTCTGAAGCCGTACATTATCTTTATGCGATGAACAGACCAAATTTGAAGTTCTCCTCCTAGTAGCTCTCAAATCTAACGCTTGAGACCCAGTGGTGTTTAAGATCATTCACTTCAGCTTGGAAGAAAATGAGGATGACAAAATGTTGACATTTCATTTCAGAGGTAAACAATGAGCACACAGTATACAGTATGCATTGTAACAGCTTTAATGAACAAACGCAACAGCATGTGTATGCTGCGCATAAACATGCTTTGTGTCACACACACACACGCACATTTCATATATACTGAAAAGTATATTACAAAAGGGATGATTACAGTCAAACTGGCTGTTCATTATCCTATTCATTACAAAATTACTTACCAAATAAATACATATTGAACTGAAATTAGATTATTATGAGTGGAAGAGAATCCAAAGGAATGAGAGACAAGAAATAAGCACAGCTATGTAAGAAATCAGTTTACTGATCATTATACAAAGACATCTGAACACTGAATCACCATCAAGACAACTAGCAAGTTGTCATAAATAGGCAAATCAAGCAAAACTCTGCATTTTGAGGTTGTTTTGTTGTTTGGCTTACAGCCTAAATCTACAACAATTTTGTTGTGCTCTACATTTTTGTTAAGTTTTGTTAACAAACTTCCTGTTTGTTGCTGCCGTGTGTTTTGAGTTTGAGCTCCGTCAAGTTAATTCTTTGTCGTCTAATTTTTTATCTTAAAATCAATTTTACGTCTTAAATTGATTTTTCCGTACATTTCTGCCATATGTACATTAATTGACAGTCACCACTGATAAGCTACCACTAAATATTGTAGAAACTTAATTTGCTGTAAAGTTGCTTTGCAATGATTTGTATTGTGAAAAGCGCTGTACAAATAAACTTGACTTGACTTGACTTGTTAAGAACAAATCAAATCAAAACTTATCAACATTGCAGTATTGAGCAGTATTTCTGCCAATGTAATTGTTCATTTTGCAAACTAAAAAAAAATTAAAAAATAAAAACACAGAGTTAAAATGACAAGTCATATCAGTTAACTATCTACATATGTATAGTTATGCAATATCTAATTTGTTTTCAAATACAATGAGAAATTCAACTAAAAGGGTCAGAGGTTATTATCTGTTCTTGATTCTGGCAGCTGTAGAAGCGCATATGTGCCGTTTATTTGGCGGGGCTGAAACCTTTTACATGGTGTAGAAAAGTCTGCCATAGCGTCCTGAAAAATCAAACCAATAGTACCATTTAATCTTAATGCAGATGTGATACAGTTTTCTGTATCACAAATTTCTCCCAAAAATATTTTCTTTTGTGTTCCATAGAATAAATAAATACAGGTTTGAAACAACATGAGGGTGAATAAATGATGAGAGAATTTTCATTCTGGGGTAACTATCACTTTAAAGGTTACATGTTTTTTTTCTCTTAACTCATTTTGATTGTTTTAATCTTAATTGTTTTACCTGTGATTGGCTTGAGTTTTGCGGTTGTTCAAGATCCATAGCTTGAGGCTGTTGTAGGTGTGTATTTTGAGAATGTTTCAAGTTGTCTCTGGTTCTCTTGCTTCCAAGAACAAACACCTTTACTAGTCCTTAAAAGGACAGTGAATCCAGATTAAACATCAAGTCTTCTCATTTTTAGAGACAGAGAAACACATTTCAAATAACTCACCTATGATCACAATGATCAGAACACCATTCAATAGAGCAGATATCAGGCTAATAATCTGCCAGTGATTCTGATCAATTATCTTCGCCACTATATGATTCTTGTTCTCTAGATTTAGAGTTGGTTCTGTGCAATCATTGAAAGGGTTTAATAATAATATTTAATATTTTGTGTTTAAAAATGATTTAGTGTTTAAGTTCAGTGAATAGTCACTCACCAGTGATGTACAGTCTGGTGCCGTTGCTGTATTTTAGAGGTGCATCTGTGGTCACACAGTAATAAAGTCCTAAATCATCAAGAGTGACATTATTTATGAACAGACGATGTTTACTTTGCTCTGAATATTTGTGTTTAAATGTTTTATTGTAGTAAAAAGTAGCTGAAGTTGTAGAAGAGAGTAATATCAGAACCGGAGAATCTGGTAGTTTCAGTAATAACCAGTTAACCTCCTGTACATCAAAATCACAGTTTATAGTCACATTTTGACCCAAATCTGTTGGTTGATCTGTTAAAGTCTCTGCTGCTTGACAAAATATGAGCAGATCTGTGAAATAAAACACACACACATGTACAAATATTTAATACAGCACCGTTAAACATCAGAAATCAATGTAGTTTACAAAGCTCATACAAACACATTCATGAAGTATAACTCACAAAGATGAAGCTGCATGATCTTCGTGATGTTAAAACACTTCAACATGATGCAGTGTAAATTTCTGCTGTTTGAGAGGAAACTTTACCCCAGAAGTTTCAAGCGGGGAATTTCAGCCACATCAAGAGGAAGTTGAAGTCAAGTTTGCACTGACCACATTTTGTAGTTACTTTGCAATTCAATTAGCTTTCAGTGTGCTATGAACTATTCTTTTATGGTTGTGTGTTAGTTATACATCAATTGTTCTCAACTGGTTTTACTTCAGAACCCAGATTTTACATCGAACATCTAGTGGAAACCCAAGTTTATTGTACAAAAGTAACAAAAAGCAAACTTTGAAATTGCTAATACCATTACAATGTCTGTTGAATGTTGGTGGTTTTAATGCTCTCTGCAGCCACTACACCACTCATTGTGGTCAGCACACACCTTGTTTATTTTCATTGTAAATAAACTGTTCTTTTTTCTTTCTTTTTTTTTTGAGTAGTATATCAAATGTTCACACCTAGGGTCTAGGGGGTCTACCAATTATTGTTCAATCTCAAACTAATTTGTGAAAATTGTTGAATAAAGTCGTTATTTTGTTTTCTTTGCGCACAGAATGTATTCTCGTAGCTTCATAAAATTACGGTTGAACCACTGCTGAGCCTGTCACATGAACTATTTTAACGATGTCCTTATTACCTTTCTGGGCCTTGAACATGTCAGTTGTGTTGCTGTCTATGCAGCAGTGTTTCCAAGTCTGTGGTTTTCCCGCGGAATTTGGCTACTTTAACACTGTTGCCACGGGTTGTTTTTCATGTCCGCGGGTTGAAACGACCGTGATAACGTGATATTTAGCCCCTGGAATGCGAATTTTACCAGGGGAACGCTTTTTAATGGGGGTCCCTCCTCGAAACGCGATTGGGCTAGTTTTGAGTAGTGATTGGGCGGGTTTTGTTGTGAAAACCTGGCAACCCTGCTATGCAGGGTCAGAAAGCTCTCGGATTTCATCAAAAATATCTTTTCAAATAAAACCAAAATTGTTCTGAAAATT
The DNA here is from genome assembly GCF_001515625.1 of Sinocyclocheilus rhinocerous. Taxonomy (NCBI): domain Eukaryota; kingdom Metazoa; phylum Chordata; class Actinopteri; order Cypriniformes; family Cyprinidae; genus Sinocyclocheilus; species Sinocyclocheilus rhinocerous. The sequence continues at coordinate 1,002 of NW_015641470.1, read as the reverse complement.
AACAAAGGTCTTACGGGTTTGGAATGACATGAGGGTGAGTTACAGGAGTGGATCAGTGCTGACTCGAGATGCGAACTGTTTTGAACGATTCAGTCCAATTTGGTGAACCGGTTCGACCGGTTCACTAAAAAGAACCGGTTCAACGATTCGTTCGCGAACCGGACATCACTACAGTCTTAGAAGATCGTGCCATATGAGGTTGCTGAGCCCGTAACTCCCCAACCGAAACTCGCCGGACAACGGGACCTTTTTAGTTGCACCCAGCGTTACTGCCCCCTCCCACCCCTGCGAATCTCGAGCCCCCCTGTAACACAGAACATAGAACAAAGCGATGCAGATAAACGTCCCCACGCTGCGCGCTGGGACAGATCGCGGGGAATCTGGATCCCGCTTATATCTCGGTTAGAGGGAGGACCCGGAACTTCATCGGCCACGAGTTCCGGGACCCCCCTCTAACGGAGCTATCGCCCCCCAAATATCTCCCTTTAACCGGCTATTACTCCAGAGCCCAGTACGGGCTGCAGCTATATCTACTAAAACCATAGACGTTGTTTCACTGGGTCGCCACCAGGGGGCGATCTCGCGGATTCATGGGTTCGCAGAGATCGCCCAGCCCAGAGCCGTAGAGAGAGAGAGTTGTGACAACTCCGTTCACTCGTCCATGGTACTAAAGTCATCAAAGAACAACTTCTTCATTTTTCTTCTTCTTCTCTGTTTTTTATTGGCAGTTTGCAAACGAAGTGCACTACCGCCATCTACTGGACTGAGGTGTGATGTTATTGGGATGTAAAATTTTTATATAAGCTACTGTGTGTTAATATATATATATATATAACAACAACCTAAATCCTGTTTACAAGCTGAGTTTCTTTCAGAAAGTTCATGACAGTCTTAATTATAGATTGTGTGCCAGGCAGACTCACTTCTATTCAATCTTTAGAAATTATTTTACTTAATAACTCAATCCATTATTCGATGCCTTCTCTAGTTCTTTCCTTTTCT
>NW_015641469.1:0-1964 GCF_001515625.1 Sinocyclocheilus rhinocerous | reverse complement strand
TCTGAATGAACTGAACGACCAAACTCTGGTGAAAGACATTCAGACTTACCTTAGCAAAGGAAGCCTCTCATCTGCTGATCTTTCACCTGCCCAGTTGCTTTGGTCTTTGTGTTGTTGACATCAGAGGAGGAGCTGGAGGAGTTTGAGCTTCAGAAATTCAAGAAATCAGATGAGTGTCTCATTAGATTATCAGCAGCCATCAAAACCTCCAAAAGAGCTCTGTAAGTTATTTCATATATTTTGTCATGTTTTGTTCTTAAAATTGCATTTATCTACATTGATACATAGCAGGTTTGGACACCCCTGATCTATAGTGATGATTAACCATATACCAATTATAAGTATATATCTATTTTAGGGTTAAATCATAACACATTTCCTTTAACTTTTTTTTTCTTTAAAAATTGCCGTCCTTTAGAATTAAAGGGCAATGCTATTTTATTAGATTCACATGGGATTTATGTTGACATTTCTCTTTTCAGCAAAACAAGCTGTTTAGTTAGCTGCAGAAGAAGCACATCATGTTATTATGAAACATATTGTTCCATAGTTATTTCTACTCTAATATGCAGTTCAGCTTCTTAAACTTCTGCTATAAAGGAGATATACTCTTACATAACATCAATGCATAAATTATTAACCTCCAAATTCTCCACCTCAAGACACTCATCAAGATAATAGAGCAGCACTTTTAAATGTATAACTCATTGCCATTAATGATATAAGCCTAAGTTTTATTCAAGCATGCTAGTTTTGTTTTATCTAGGAAATTTTAATCAATACAATTCTAATATATGTGCAGTATATTTACTGTTCATGTAAAAAAAAAAAAATTATATACATTTATTTTTTGTGTTTAACAAATGTATTACATGTATCTAACTCTGTGATTTGATATATTTCTCTTGTAGGCTAAATGATTGTGACTTAACAGACAAAAGCTGTCCAGCTCTGGCTACAGTTCTTGGATCAGATACCAATCTGAAAGAGCTGAACATGAACAATAATAATCTGCAGGATTCAGGAGTGAAGCTGCTCTGCACTGGACTGAAGAATATAAATTGCAAATTAGAGATACTGAGGTAAGTTTTGTGACAATCCCTAGTGTTTGGTTATAATTCAGATCCATCTGTTAACATGGACCTAGATAATTTGCTACAGAATACAGGATAACAAGGTTACATAGAAAGGTTTTTTTTTGTTTTTTATATAAATATATACTTGTTTTTTAGTATATAAATTATATACTAAATAAAAAGAAAACGGATAGAATAGAAAAAGAATAGAGCAAGCTAGTGTTAGAGGCCTTTTTTTTGCTTTGTGTTAATTGTATAATAAATAAAAAGAAAAGAGAAATAGAATACAAGCTAGTGTTTTTTAAAATTTATTTTAGGGCTGGGCAAGTTAAAGCATTATCACATTAACGCATTAAAGGGGTCATGTGACGTTGCTAAAAAGAACATTATTTTGTGTATTTGGTGTAATGCAATGTGTTTATGTTGTTTAAGGTTCAAAAAACACATTATTTTCCACATTAGTGTTTCTCCTCTATGCCCCGCCTTTCTGAAACGCGTCGATTTTTACAAAGCGCATCGGTCTGAAAAGCGAGGTGTGCTCTGATTGGCCAGCTATCCAGTGCATTGTGATTGGCTGAATACCTCAAGCGTGTGACGGAAATGTTACGCCCCTACCATACTGTGATGCCCTGTCCGGCCTGAGCGACGAGACAAAAACATTAAAACCCATCATAAACGAGGCATTAGACAAAACCAATAAAACCCATTACAAACTAAGCATTTGTTGCATCCAGTGGGGACATAATTACGGATTATAATGACTTATACTGTCTTTTTACACATTGTTTACATCACTGTATTTGTGATTGGAGAAACGACAAACAACAAACCTACTCTACACTACCCAAAACTCACGTTTGAATCATCAGTGGCAAATCCTTTAAATAT
>NW_015641468.1:0-733 GCF_001515625.1 Sinocyclocheilus rhinocerous | reverse complement strand
CTCTTAGATTCCATCAAAAATATCTTAATTTGTGTTCCAAAGATGAAAGGTCTTACGCAGTGGTGTAGTCTAGTTTTTTGTAGGGAGTATACTCAGATTTTTCCTACCCAGCCTCATACCCGTCCGTCCCAGAGCGACACCCCATAAGTACCACCACACTCACTAATGCATACAGTTTGCGTCTACAGTAGGTGGACAACCAGAACGTGCTTTTTATCGCCGTGGGCGGCGCTGCCGCCGCATCTGCAAAATGCATTTGCAGCTTTAGACTGCTGAGTGGCGCTTTAAAGGCAGAGTAAGTTATTTCTGGTAGGTGCTTTTTATCGCCGTGGGCGGAGCTGCCGCCTCATCTGCAAAATGCATTTGCAGCTTTAGACTGCTGAGTGGCGCTTTAACCACAAGTTATCAAGCAAACACTTCAAAGCACATTTTCACAAATAACCATCAGCTTTACCTCACCGACGTGTTACATTTGACGGCTGCAGTCGGTGGAAAATGAAAGAAAAACACCGTAGTTAAGATATTTCATATTCACCGATGCAAATTTAGTTAAAACGTGTTAAAAGAATGACAAACTAGAAATACGGTTAATAATAATGGTGTATTAACAGGTTCACATTAAAAGACTTTAAAACAACACTATAAAACCAGGTAAACTCATTCTGTTAAAAGAATACCGTTATTTTGCCCATACCCTAAAAACAGTCCAAGAATCCCAGTGTGTCGTTGAGTC
>NW_015641467.1:0-771 GCF_001515625.1 Sinocyclocheilus rhinocerous | reverse complement strand
GACACTGATTGTACCTGCTGTGTTGATTGTATCTTAAAATGGTTTATATCATTCGAATCACAAGAATCTCAGCTTTCCAAAGATATATGGCACGTTTACCATTTAGTTTTTTTGTGTGTGTGTTTTTACAAAGTTAACCCTCGAAGTATCTAGTGTACCGTGGGCGGCACACTGGATTGCTAACAGGTAAGATAAATGACTTAAAATGAAAATAATTTTGGTAATTTTCATTGAGTATGCAATAAAGAAATGAATATCCTCAGATGCATGTAAATGAATTCTGTTGACAGAATGGACTGAAAATCATCTTGAAGAATGATTTTAATCTATGATTTGACTGTGATTCTCACTTCTGGTGTCAGCGGTTGACATGTTGATACTCTGCTCTTTCTTCAGTCTTCAGCTGATCATCTTCTCTGACTCCTGACATCTCTCTTCATCGTCCTGTAAGAGATTGTAGTGCTTTTCAGACAGTAACACAGTCTCTGTTCATTCACCCAGACTATGTCAAGCTCCATCACTGATCTGCCTGTAGTTTGTTGATCAGTTTTCTGTTTAGCTGCAGCAGATTGAGCTGGGAATCTATAGATTATGAAGATCTTCCTGCAAAACTGCTGTGCTTCACAGGTTTGATTCCACTGAACAAACACACACTGATAACACTCTCATATATGACAGAAATAAGCCACTCTCTGAATTATATAACACAGATTAAACTGAGAGAAGTTTAAAGGGGTCATATGATGAGATTTCATTTTTTCCTTTCTCTTT
>NW_015641466.1:300-862 GCF_001515625.1 Sinocyclocheilus rhinocerous | reverse complement strand
ACGAACATTTCCCTGAAGTGCATCCACTTTATTCCTCAGGGACTGGACATTTCCCATAATAACCCGGGTAAGCCGCAGCTTCCTCAGCTGTAATCTAACGCCACCTCGTTTGCCCCTCTTGCTCCAGAGACAACATTACTACAATACATCATGTCTGGGTGATAGATATGGCCTAAAAAAAAATCCCCGATTTTTTTTCACAAAAAATCCGATTTACGATTTAAATCGATTTTTTCCCCTCCTACTTAAAATCAATCTGCAGATGACAAAGAAATTGTTCAAAACAAGTTTTAACTTTATTTTGTTTAGATTTTCCCTTCTGGGATTTGATATGGATTTCCCCCTTGTGGTTAAAGTGCAAACAGAAACAACAAGCCAAAAAGACAAGATGGCAGGCCCTGCCATTGTAAACAGTGAAAATGCAACATAACTTAACATAACATAACATGTAACATAACATTCTTATCATACCGGATACAGTTTGTAAATGTTTGTAAGACTGTAGGTCAGTGTTTTTTTTTTAATGAGAGCCGCACTGATAGGGCAAAGTCAATCAGAGAGC
>NW_015641466.1:0-169 GCF_001515625.1 Sinocyclocheilus rhinocerous | reverse complement strand
CGCGGACACGCGAACGTTTGCTGTTTACGGTGTTTATTACCACAACAACCGTCCGAGTCTGTGGCGCCTGCAGGTGTACGGCTGTAATGCACTGTGAGTACCATGAGCGCTCACCCTGACCTCAGATTTGCCCTGCAAACATATCGGGTTAACCTACAACAATTAATTT
>NW_015641465.1:0-819 GCF_001515625.1 Sinocyclocheilus rhinocerous | reverse complement strand
ATTTTCAAGCGACAGCTGAAAACTCGTCTCTTTCGAAGCTACTTGACTTCATCAATATAAAAAAATAAAATAAAATCTCTTTATCTATGCCTTCTCTTTCTAGCGTGTACTTATTTGAACAATGTCTAAAAACTTGGTATTACAAGCACTTCCTGTATCTGTTTGCCTCTTTTAAGAAGATTCGCTTTATGTATCCCCCAATTGTAAGTCGCTTTGGATAAAAGCGTCTGCTAAATGTAAATGTAAATGTAGCCTAATCTTGTAAACATTATAGATAGTTTGTGTGTCTGGTGTAGAACCAAACTTTGTTTATCTTAATTTAATGCTGTATATTGAGCAGTGGACAATGTTAAATCCATTTTCGAGATACATATCTGAGGAAAAATTGCTGCATTGCTGGTTGGCGCCACCTAGCGTGCAGGCGTGAATTAGCAGAAGGCGAACAATTGTTTAGTGCTCAATGTGAAAGAATTTCTGTGTGTGTGTGTCCGTCCGTGAGTTCACGTGCTGAGATGAGGAAACACCTCCCCACTTATATTTGAAAAAGCAACATACGCCGAGCATCTTCCCTTGTAATGACATGCAATAAGCCTTTCTAAACCTGTTGTATTATAACTTGTTTTTACTTCACAACATTAGTCGAGTGTTTGAAATAACTTCCTTTGGTTTTTATCACAGAATGAGGCAGAAAATATATTCTATGCTATAATAAAAGCTATGTGATTAGAAATGGTTTACAAACATACTTAATCATTATGAAAATACTGATTCAAAAGTCTTTGATCTTTCAAGCTGTTTCATGGCACTCAGCGGGTGTTG
>NW_015641464.1:0-1180 GCF_001515625.1 Sinocyclocheilus rhinocerous | reverse complement strand
ATAAAAATGATAAATCTTAGGAATTATAAATGTCTATACTGTTGCTTTTGATCAATTTAATGCATCCTTGCTAAATAAAATAATAATAATTAATAATACTTTTTTTTTTTATTAATTTTAATTTTTTTTAAATAAATTGATTAAATGATTAAAAAAACAGCATTTTTTTTTGTATTGAATAAAATAAAAGTACTTTTACCGTTTTTTCTTGCATCATATATTCTCGCCCTAGTGCATTCTGGGATTGCATTAACAGTCCACTACTTTATTAAAGCTGCACTCCGTAACTTTTTTGGGTTAAAAATGATCCGAAATCAATATTTGAGCAAGTACATAACCAGCCAGTGTTCAAAACTATCGCCTTACTTTAGCCCGATTCACATCGGTGAGCTTATAATAATGTTTTCTAGTTCGAGTGGTACGGGTAGGTTTTCGCAGGAAATTCGAGCATGCCGCTGCGTCATTACGTCACGTCTGTAAACATAAAGAAAGAGAAAGAGGTGGCCGATCGTTTATAGCCTTTTCTCACAGCAGCCGGAATAATTAAATGCATCATTTTGGAGGATCCTGCAGGTGGCGGATCGTTTATAGCCTTTTCTCACAGCAGCCGGAATAATTAAATGCATCATTTTGATGGCGGATTGTAATCCAGAAAGAGAAAGGATTATATGAAACACATGTGAATGAAATTAAATTATATTCCAGTTTTAAATGTACTTCTGATTACAGATAGCCTGGGATTACACAAAATTTCTATTTTAAAGAAAACCAGTTCGAAGGGATCATAGTTTGCTTTTTGGGTTACAAGAATTTCTTTGTATGAAATTCGAATGGTATGACAATTAGAGATTAGACTGTACAGAAATTGAAATCTACACACACACTATACTCATAGCCACGCAATGCTGATGTTGTTAACATTAATAATCTGAGAATAAAGTATAACAATAATAATAATTTGCACGGTTTGATGTGATATTAGCTAATCGATCTTTAGATTTAATCACTATTGGTAGCACGATTTATTGTAATGCTTTTTAGGGCTGTCACGATTATGACATTTGGCTGACGATTAATTGTCTAAAAAATAGTCACGGTTATTGCGATTAATTGTCTGTTTTAGGACTTTGCAACAACAACTATTTGAAATCTGGAATCTGAGGGTGCAAAAAAAATCTAA
>NW_015641463.1:774-918 GCF_001515625.1 Sinocyclocheilus rhinocerous | reverse complement strand
ATATTCGTGAATAATTAATGAACGATTTGATTGACAGCAATGGTTTTTAAGGCAAAGTTGTGCAATATGAGAAGATCTATCAAATTATATGCATATTGTGTGGATATGTGAAACAACACGTGATTACAGAGCCAAAAAACTGGT
>NW_015641463.1:0-510 GCF_001515625.1 Sinocyclocheilus rhinocerous | reverse complement strand
ATAGACACTTGTGCCACTTTGGACCAAGACGCTGCATACCAATTTTCAAGTTGATCGGACCAACGGTTGCCTAGTTATAGCCATTTATACGTTTTTTCTGTCTTATAGCGCCCCCAAGTGGCAGAGCTGCACATTTTTTTATTTGACCAAAGATTAAGCTCCTACATACGTGTACCGAGTTTGGTGAAGATATCTCATTCCGTTCAAGAGTTATACTTCAATTAACATTTGGCTAACGTTAGCATAGAGGCTTCTTGGCGTACTGTTTCGCGCAAAAATCGAAATTTCAACTTTTTTTTGATAATTATTGATATTCAGTGTCCAGCGAATATTTCTGCAGTGGTTTGGTTCCGATCAGGTGAAAAACCTCGGACTAGTTCGCAAAAGTAGGTTTGGGATATAGGTCAATTTTACGGAAAAACTGTGCGTCGTAGAGAAAATCTGTCTGACTACACTTTTGTTTGCGTTGACCCAAGGATTGCAACGATGTAAAATTTTTGAGTCTACGAC
>NW_015641462.1:2656-4301 GCF_001515625.1 Sinocyclocheilus rhinocerous | reverse complement strand
GCTCATCTACAGGATTCACGGCTGGACTACACCACACTGTGGAGCTGAGGAAGAAACACGGTTATAGAGTATGAACCTCAGAGCACATCACACATGAAGGCTAAATTACTTGAGCTTTGTGTTCTTTGTGTCCTTCATTCGGAAAATAATAGGATACTGGCAGGCTGGATAGTGGCGTCAAGGCAGACAAAAAATTATTTTGTCACCAATTAATTATTCTGTGTACTGTAAGTGTGCTTCTTCAATTATTCTTCAATTAGTTTCACAAAAGGTTCTTTGTGGCGAAAAAATGGTTCTTCAGATTATAAAAAGGTAAGAAAGAGCTGGTTCTTTAAAGAACCTTTGACTGAATGGTTCTTTGTGGAACCAAAAATGGTTCTTCTATGGCATCGCTGTGAAGAACCTTTTAAGCACCTTTATTTTTAAGAGTGTAGAAAGCAAGAAAAAAAGTATAAAACCTTAAAACCTCATGGGCATCAGGGTTATTATTGTCAGTGGCGCCATTACCGGGGGTGCAGAGTATGCCAGGCATATGGGCCCAAGATGGTAGGGGGCCCCAAATCAAAACTTTGGATTTTTTTAAAGCGCATCTTCTTGTGCTTTAACGGACAAATACACCTTGCCAATTTAAACATTCAAGCGATTTTAAAGAATTCAACAACTCCATGCAGTGTGTTCTGTGTGCAGAGCCATATCTCAGGCAACACGTGAGCCCTGAATGGAGTTTCATTCCACGTCTTCTTACGCGTGAATGGACAAATACATACAAAAGTATGTCAAAATACCTGTCTTGGCAAGTATCCTCAAAAACAGTTGGTTATGTCTTAAGTGAACCTAAGCAGCTGAGAAAGAAATCAGATGTTTATCAATATATTAGACCCATGAATTGTGTTTAAAGTGACTGGCCCTATTTCACAGTGTCCTTACTCTTAATAAATAAATAAACAAATAACTAACTAACTAACTAACTAACTAAATAAATAAAAGTGAAAAAGTAAAAATAAAAAGAGAAAATCACTCACTGCTCTTGACTGAATAACTAATTTATAATAATTTATACAGTGAAGAATATGCAATGTTATTCAATTTCTGTACTTGAACACATGCAAACCTAAAAACCCAAAGCATCTTTAATTTGTATCTTTGTTCTATTCATTATTATGTGTTATTGCTTGTAATTTGTTCAGTTTTTCTTATTTACTGACTGTTCACTTGTCTTTGATAATGTTTGAACTTTGTCAGGCTAGTAGTTTTTGCTCTGGTATTGAAATTAGAATTGAGAATTTCAAAGGGGTCATATGATGCGATTTCAATTTTTTCTTTCTCTTTGGAGTGTTACAAGCTCTTGGTGCATAAAGAAGATCTGTAAAGTTGCAAAGACTAAAGTCTCAAATCCAAAGAGATATTCTTTATAAAGGTTAAGAGTTAACCATGCCTACCTAAAACGGCTCGTTCTAACACGCCCCCACATATCTACATCACGATGTGGGACAATTTGCATAACGCCGCCCAAATGTTCACGCAAAGAAAGAAGGCATAACTTTTATTCTCACTGTAGTATCGTTGCCGCTGCAGCCATGTCGTGAAGACACTGTGTGCTACGTTGTGAAAGCGAAACTACTTTGTTTGGCCTTCCAAAAGAGGA
>NW_015641462.1:0-2552 GCF_001515625.1 Sinocyclocheilus rhinocerous | reverse complement strand
TTTTCTGACCGATGAGCTTTGTAAAAATCGACACGTTTCAGAAAGACAGGGCATAGAGGAGATACAATAATGTACAGTTTGTGGAAAATAATGTGTTTTTTGAACCTTAAACCGCATAAACACATTTCATTACACCAAATACACAAAATAATGTTCTTTTTAGCAACATCATATGACCCCTTTAAAATTTAAAAAAGTGTTATATAAAAGCCTCATATAATCATTAAATCAACTAAAACTTAAACCATAAGAATAACATTTGCTGAAATTTCATATAGCCTATATATAAGAAACAAAAAAAAGAAAAAAAATATATAATTTTTTTATAAAATATAAAAATAAAATAAAATGTTAGCAATAACCATAGAAATGATACAAAAATAATACTGATGTTCTTTTATGAAGAATGTACTCTTTTTTTCTTCTTGTTTTGACAAGCTCCAAAATATTGCAATCGCAAGGGCCTTCAAATAGTGTTGTGGTTAATGAGGGGCCTTGGAGTCAAACAAGTTGAGAATCACTCTTCTAGAGCACAGATAAAGAAAACAAATGATGCCTTTATAAAAATGGAAATAAATACTAGACTTCTGTTATGATTTATGATTTCTCCTATTCTTTTTCTATGAGGAAAAAAATCCAGACAAGCAATTTGCCTACATGGTGTCTTTTTTTTCAAGGACTGACAGCCTGAGGAGAGAGCCACCCTTTGCAGAGCCGTTCCTCTTCCTGCTCGTAGCAGTTACCTCTATTGCCACATAAGTCCAGTCAACTAGCTGCTGTGAGCAGCCATTTTGGATCCTCTGGGAGCCCCCCCTGTACTTCCTCTTCCCCACAGCTTCCCTGGTAACTGTCTCTGCCATACTCTCTCCGGCCCTCCGCGCTCTCTCTCTTCCCCTCCTCACTCCCCCTGTTCCTTCCCTGCTAACGAACTCACTCTGCCGGGGCTTACCTCAGGCGTCTGGGCCTAATTATTCCCTCTTGCCCCTCACCTGTGAGATGCCTGTCCATTTCCTCCCCTGGCGGTGAGCGGCAAACGTCTACAGGGCTATTATTTGTCAATCAAAACTCAACCCGATCACAAAATGCTGCCGGTCTTCAGTGAGCCCTCGTACTGCCATTGAAAACTGACAGCCAAAGTGCATTTTTATTGATTTCTCTCATTTATTTTTATCCCCTGATTGTTATTGTGTTTGTCCTGTGCAGTTCCCACAGGAAAAACAGACCAGAAGCAGCACTAGTGCCGGGAAGTTGAAAAGTTTGCTGGCTGACATCTTAGATGATAGTTTTGAAACAGTTCTGAGCCGGGGCTTTATTTTAGGAGATTTGTCATAGTCTACATCTCTGTTCCAAATCCTAGTGCATTGTTGTCTAATACCAGCACGCTACACAAATGTCTGTCATCGCTGAGTTCCAGTTCCAGTCAAAACACTTTTCACACTACAAGACTTGGATTTCTGACAGATGTAGATATTTAACCTGCTAAATATCTCTCAGGCATCTGTGACACACTGATGCTTCTCTCAGATCACATCTTTGATAATTCTAATTACGTAGAACCTCGGAAGTGTATGGAGTCCCGGACATGACATGCGGGGGGAAAAAATAATTATATTGTGGCTACGAATGAACAATTCCTACAACTTACTAATACGTCAGTACAATTTACTAATTTGTGACTTCGTTTTAAGTACTTCATGCACACAATTTACTAGTTGGTTCCCTTATTTTGATAAAATCTTGAGTACGTTTTACTAACTCCTGTCTGCAATTTCATAAACCAATCATCATTTTTGCGAAGTGAGAAAAAATATCTGTATTGCTGTTATAATGAATATAGTATGACAACACTGTAACAGGTATGTAGCCTGTTCACAAATAATTCAATGAACTGAACGGATTTTCATAAAATGAGGTAACAAATTAGTAGGCTTAAAAGGTGCTCACAATGTACTTAAAACAAGGTAACAAATTGGTAAATCACAATATGCTGAGGTTAGTAAATATTAAGTTGTGCTCTCGATTTACTTAAAGGCACAATATGTAAGATTTTTATTATTTTTTTTATTAAAATATCCAGAAATCATTAGAACTGTGTTATATATTTAGCTGACTTGTGTGCTTACATTATCCCAAATGTTTAGAAGAATGTTTAAATACAGATAAATAGCAATTTTAAATAGTGGCTCGTCCCTGGTCATTGCGTCGACTGCCATTGACGTCATACACCCTCGATTTCCGGTTTTGTTTTGCAGAAAACATGAAAACACCAAAGACGCTTTAATATGTTATGCGTTTTATTAGACAGGTGATGACCGCACAGAGTAGCATTATAACAGAACTTTCAAATGTATCTAGTATGATAAAACAGCGCTGCTTTACCCCACATAAGCACGACCGGAAGGAGCGGAAGCGGTCGACTGTGGCATAATAAAAGCTCCGCTGCTTTCGAGCCGTGTGTGATGCTTGTCTCTCATTAGCAATTGCTTCAGCGGCCTCGTTTCACTTCAACGGCTTTCAGCCTCACCCTGCTTCATACTACGACGTTAATAAAT
>NW_015641461.1:204745-207154 GCF_001515625.1 Sinocyclocheilus rhinocerous | reverse complement strand
AAGGAAAACTTGAAATCGCATCATATGACCCCTTTAAACTGAACATGGCTGGATGATGACATCACTGAATTCAATGCTGAACTGCCTTTAACTGAAAATTGAGTGTTTACTATTGTCCTTTTGCATTATTGACACACTATTTTCCTAATTAATGCTGTACAGTTGCTTTGACACAATCTGTATTGTTAAAAGCGCTATATAAATAAAGGTGACTTGACTTGACAATGCCTTGGTAAAAACGTATATCGAAAAGTTGGTCAAAATCGTTGGTCATGATGGAAACAATGCCACAACCAGGTAATTGGTAGCTGATGATCTAATAATAATGTAATAAATGTTGATGGATTTTCATATCTCAAGATTGAAGGTCTGGGACAAAGATAAAAGATATATAACAATATGAATGTGTTCATACATAAAAAAAAAGTTTTCCTCCCATAACTGAAGAAACACCCTTTCATTGAGTCAGTGTGGATGGGTGTGTGGCTTATCCCACATGCACGCCTCTCTGAAGAATGCTGAAAAACAGCAGCCACATGACTCCCCCTTAATTCATTTCATCTCCCCCTCTATGATCATGCTAGCCGCCATCCTTTGCATTTTTCTCAACATTTTCTGTCCAGTTGACCCATTTCATCCTCAAACCCTTGCAGTCAAAAAGAAGTGATGAAAAAAAGGCAAAAACAGGCAGAGAGACAATGAGAGGTGGATCATTACAGAAGAATAGGTCTGTCTCAGTTTCGTTATCTGTTTGCCCTTAACTGGCCCCTATAATGCATCTCATAACAGATCATTCAATTAATATAAAATAATTTGGCTTTTGTTAGATTAATCTTATATACACTTAAGTGCAAAGTTAGCACTGAAACACCTCACAATAAAGTTGGGAAAACACTTTTGGGAAACCATCACAATAAAGAGTTAGCAGATATTAAAGTCCCCATGAAATTTTTTTGGGTGTTAGTATCAATATGTTAGTCTTAAGGTTATCTATAAGGCAGTGTGCTCCAAAACAGTGACAAAATTCGCATTTAGAAAATATAAGCATTCAAAGCTTTTAGTTCGTCACTTCCTCCAAAACCGCTCAACGATTTTTTTTTGACTTCACATCGTTCATCTTCTCATCAAATCTTCTGACCAACATGCCCTTTTCACAGTGACATCAGCTAACTTCCGCCTTCCCGCAAAGCACTGTATCTGTGCTTCCGTTATACCTTTACACCAGAGACTTCTCGGGAAAATGTAGGAAAAACTTGTAATATGAAAGGCGTTATTTAAGAGTTAAAGGGGTCATATGATGAAAACGAGCCGTTTTAGGTAGGCGTGGCTGACTCTTAACTTTGATAAAGAATATCTCTTTGGATTTGAGACTTTAGTCTTTGCAACTTTACAGATCTTTATGCACCAAGAGCTTGTAACACCCCAAAGAGAAAGGAAAAGTTGAAATCGCATCATATGACCCCTTAAAGGTAAGAATACCCTGCTTCGAGTCAGAACGGAAGTTGCGTGACGTCATGTGAAAAGGGCCTATCAAACGCTCTCTAGAAGCCGAAGCGCCCGCCCTCTACACTATAAATAGACGCTGAAGCTTTGGCTGAGATCGGTCGCTTGTTTACAGTGTAGTTCCTGTACAGTAAATGGCACTCAAGCTGTGTCTCATTTAGAAGGCTGCGCCCTCCGGAGGTCGCATTCGAAGGCTGCATACGTCATCCTGTTTCCTTTTCCGCCTGTCCTACGAAGGCCGTCTCGTTTAATTCTAGGTTGAGGACCCTTCGATACATGCATCCTACAGAGGATGCGACCTCCAGAGGATTCGACCTCCGGAGGGCGCAGCCATCTAAATGAGACACAGCTGTAGTGTACAATGTAGGTGATCACACTATTGGCTAATTTAAAAAGGGGGTGGGGCTGCTCGATATGTCCCACCCTGTCTTCCTGTTTCAGTTGAAATTACATCACCACATAGAATAATGCTGAGTGTTTCAAGGCACTTCAGGGGACCTTTAAAGTCTGCGTGAACCGGAAGTTGCTGCCGACTTTATTTCAGTGTAGTGACGTATTTCCATCTGAAACGGAATATTGAATAGAGGGCATGGTTTTATGTTTGCTGTGGCTGACTCAACTTTTATAAAGAATATCTCTTTGGATTTGAGACTTAAGTCTTTGCAACTTTACAGATCTTCTTTATGCACCAAGAGCTTGTGACACTCCAAAGAGAAAGGAAAAATTGAAATCGCATCATATGACCCCTTTAAGAATATTTTGCCCAAGTCGTCAAACTGACGTCATCAGAAAAGGAATGCCATTCCAGAGTGAAGTAAATGTTCAGATTTTGATTAAAAGATAACGAGACAAACAAATTTTTTCAGTGGATTAACTTTGCATGGATAAATTGTTCACTTCAGTACT
>NW_015641461.1:195512-203284 GCF_001515625.1 Sinocyclocheilus rhinocerous | reverse complement strand
TTAACTTGCACGGATTAATTGTTTACATCAAGACTAGCAATGTGCGCTAGTAAAGTAAATAAAGTCAATTTTGATTTCATGCGGACTTTAAGCAGAGAGTCTACTTATACTCTAATGAGGTTTAGTTGACATGTAGGTGCAAAGTTACTTATTGTCAACAGAATGCTCAAAAGTGACCATCAAAATAAAGTGTTACCGAAAAGTTTGTTGCTCTTTCATAGTTTAGGAAACATAGTTTGGTAATACTTTAGTTTAGGAACCAATTCTTAATAATAACTAGTTGCTTATTAGCATGCATATTACTAGCATATGGGCTGTTTATTAGTACTTATAAAACACATGTCTTACTCTGCATGACTATATTTTAGATCCCTTAAATCAGGGCTATTCAATTGGAGGCTCACGGGCCACATCCGGCCCGTCATTCATCTTCATCTGGCCCGAAGGGAGAGTACACGCAGGTCGCACATTACACCTTGAATTGTTTTTGCACTAATTAGTATATTGAATAGAGGGCATGGTTTTATGTTTGCGCTCCTCCTCTCTGTCTCTCACTCATAGCAATCTAATGGTTGGAGGGCTGTGTTTAATGATATTCTGCCCAAGCCGTCAAACTGACGTCATCAGAAAAGGAATGCCATTCCAGAGTGAAGTAAATGTTCAGATTTTGATTAAAGATTACGAAGACAAACAAATTTTTTCAGTGGATTAACTTGCACGGATTAATTGTTTACATCAAGACTAGCAATGTGCGCTAGTAAAGTAAATAAAGTCAATTTTGATTTCATGCGGACTTTAAGCAGAGAGTTATGACATATCCTCAACTCTAGTTTAAAGGAGTATAAAGGCAGTGTTTTCCGTCATAACTTCTGTCGAGAAATAGCGCAGACACTGGACGAAGATGATTATCAAATGGAGTCTGAAAGACTGCACGTTCGGCTGTATTCTGACAGACAGCGCGCCAGTAGCACTTCAACGGACAAAAACAGAATTATGTCAAAATGCTGGGTTTTGGCGAGTGACCTCGTAAACACGGTCTTAAATGAGTTATAAAGTCCTAAATGACCGTAAAGAGTTGGGAGAAAATTGGATGTGTGTCAGATACGGATACAGATACGTGTGTATCAGATTTTAAAGTGACAGCGCTGCTTTTAAAGTGAAATCTGATGAAGTCTCATTGATGTAAATCACAGAACAAAAGAAAATAAACCACTCGACTGCTCTAGTCGCTGATTAAGTTTTGTAGCTTGAATAAAGATTAATTTATGCATAAACAATTTCTGGTTTATGTGAAGACTGTTTTAAGTTCACTTAAATTAAAAGTTAAAAATTATATTTTTCAGAACCTACTAAACGTTAAAAATAATGGCTTTCAATTATACTGTAATGTTGAATTGCTATAATTAATGGCTAAAATTGAGAGGAAAATGCATTTAATAGAGACATCAGTAGCAGTATTGCATTGTTATCAAAAATACTGGCCATTGTTAATAATAAGCTACTTAGTAAAAAGATGCCATTAAACACATAATTAAAATATACCATCTTTATATTGTTTCTACATTATTTTGGAGTTTCAATTTGAAATGATGACAATATAAATATATTAATATGCAGTTAATTACAATTAATTATAGAAAAATGTGTGAATAATTAGTTTTTTTATTATTCTAATCGATTCACAGACATCACTAATGTTAACCTTTTATAGATGTTGGTGTTGATAATATTATATATTTTACTGCTGAATATGCATTTAAATTTAATTTCTAATTTTATAGGCCCCTCAGAAAGAGATCGGGAAAGTCACCCACCCCCTTGGCCCCCTTCAAAATTTCAGTTCAATAATCCGGCCCTCAAATAAAACTAATTGAATAGCCCTGCCTTAACCCTTCCCCATACCTAAACTTAACAACTGCATTACTAACTACTGTATTCATAAGCAGCAAATTATGAGTTTATTGAGGCAAAAGTCATAGTTAATAGTCAGTTAATAGTGAGAAATGGTCCCCAAACTAAAGTGTGTCCCCTAATTCTTGTGTCTAAAAGAAACTATTTAAGTTGGAGAGAGAAAATCAAACCACCTTTACTTTCTCTTACACTTCCTCTGCTCTCTCTCACCCACAGACATAAAGTTTGTGAATGAAATGAAAATAAAGAGGAAGAAACAAGTGCAGGGGGGAGGCTGGTGAGAAGAGGAATGAAACGGTGGCTTTGAGTTTGTAATGCAGACGGAGAGAGAGTGTGAAAGTAATTCTTCCCTCCTGTCACAGATAATCCCCGCCCCTTCATTCAATAGTCCCTCCCCCTCGTGCTCACTGGCTCATTTCAGATATCTGGGTCACTCCCAGCCCGCCCTTCCTTATATTTCCCTCAAACAACCCAAACAGTCAGAACTCCGCTGCAGCGCTCTCCGTCTCTCCTTCTCCCTCCCTCTCTCTGCTACAGGTGTGAGGAGACCTACACCGGCCATTCACACGCGCCTGTCCCTCCTAGCCATTCCCATTTCATAGCACTGATAATATCATAATACCGACCTGACATCATCTAGAGCATTACTTACATGTGCACTAACACACCAACTTCTGCTGTGTCCTAAGACTCGTGGGCCCAGTCATCATCACCTGAATAGATGCTGTGTACATTTTCATGAAGTGACATTCAAGGAAAGGCAGGATGAATTTTGACGAAGTCCTGGACCGGATTGGAGGGTTTGGACGCTTCCAGAAGACGCTTTATGTGTGGATCTGCCTGCCACAGATCTTCTTGGCCTTCCACATGTTGGTGTCTGTCTTCACTGGGGCCGTGCCCCCTCACCTGTGCAGATCCACCTGGCCACTGGGCGACGGTGGTGGCCCTAGGCTGGGCTTCAACTTCAGCATTGCTCCTGGGGAGTCCTGCACATCCGTTCAGGATGGCCTTCTGTCCCAGCTTAATCACAGTCTACCAATTACTGAGCATTCGTCCACATCAAACGGCTGCATGGGAGGATGGGAATTCAGCAAGGAAGTCTTTCTCAGCACTGTTGTCACAGAGGTGAGTGCTAATCTCAAAACATCACGGTTGTATAACAGGATGTCGTAACATGCACAGCGTTGCACTTTCTTAACACGTCTCTCTTTCTGGTGCTGTCGGAGCCGGTCATGTATTGTGGTTTAGATGTTTTGGGTGCTGACTGCATTGAGAATTTCTGGCCTCCCGTGGTGAAGGCATCTCAGACGGCTTCATTAAAGTGGTGTAGCTCACAGGACTGCAAGACGGACCAATGGAACTGCATTTCTTTTGCGACATGTGACCAGAGAGATGGGTTGCTCACAGCAAGGCATCCTGGCAGAACCTCCTTTGATTTACAAAGATTGGATCTTTGCCCAACCTCAAAAAGGGGGCAGGCTGTCTGATACGGCTCTCTGCTTTACAGCTGCGGTGTTTGTGTGTGTGTGTGTGTGTGGGGGGGGGGGACTCGTTCTCTAGTCCATGCATATAGACCTCGAGGACAGAGTTTCTGAAACAAGATCCTACCAAAGGTATTTTTGTGGTGAAGGCAGATGAGAGTTAATTCCAAAATGTGATAATGAAATAATTAAGTACATTCATTCAGAAAAACAGGTTGTCACTATGGCAGTACTTTCATGGGCCATCTTTATTTACCACTAAATAGTACCTTAAGAGTATATACGCAATGCTAAGGTACTAATATGAATCTTTTAGGGGTAGATAAGGTACAAGGTTGTCCCTTTAAAGATACTGCAACAGTGACAAGCTGTTGTACTTCTAAAGGTACAGTTTTTGCACTTTTTTTTCTGACAGTGGGCTCTTCCAGTCCCTGAAAATTTCAACTAAATCCAGTAGTAAGTCTAGATGGATGATCAGCGGGCTACTGTACCAACTGGAGAACTGATTTTGGAGATAGCAGGCCATCTTGACCAAGCTGGTTAGGACTGATAAACCACCTTGGACTGACAACAACTAGCCATAATGTTCCACAAACCATCTGATTATTATAACACTGATTTATTTTATTTTGACCTTGTGACCTTATTTTACAGTGGGACCTTGTGTGTGAAAATGCCACTTTGAACAACATTGGATCTTCTATCTATATGTTTGGGCTGCTGGTTGGAGCTGTTCTGTTTGGCACCCTCTCTGATAAGTAAGTAGAAGAATTTTCAATACACACAATCTCTCTCACACAAAAAACAGGATCTGAAATTCAAGGACTGATATCAGGTTAGAAACCGTTCTGATTGACACAAGATGATTTGTGAACTGCACGTGCCTGGACAAGAGCTTAAATACCAGGAAGTTTAGGATATTTTACATAAACAGGTCTCAGAAAAACTCTGAACACACCCTTTCAATTAGCTGACAAATGTGACTCTGTCAGTGAGAAACACAGTTCATGCTCTGTCACACTTCTGAGACGGCTGGGAAGGCTTCTGTCCTGTATGCAGACTTCTATTTCTGGTTTTATTTACTGATATTTATAGAGAGAAGTGGTGATTTGACTAGTAATGTCTTGTGCTAGAGCCAAATCGGATGGATTCTGCAGTATTGACAAATGTAGTGGTTTTAGAGAGCGGATCTAATAAGCAGCACATGTTCACATTTTAGAGCTGAACAGACAATAGCAGCACTGTGGTGTGAAAACATTAACTGCTGAATGAACTGAAGGGAGAATGTGGGATGGAATGCTCTAAAATACTGGAAAGACTACAGATGTTTACATGAGACTGTGCACCATCCACTGTATGTGGTTCTAAACAGGCTTTTCTTCACGACCCAGAATTATACATTGGATCCAATATAGAACTAAAATAGTTTATTGCTTAAAATTGAACTTTGATGGTTTCATGCTCTTGGCAGCCAACAATTCACCACACAAACAATATTGCGGTTGGCACAAATCACACTCTAAAAAATGCTGGGTTAAATACAACCCAGTGTAGCACTGGGTTGTATTTAACCCAGCATTTTTTAGAGTGCATGTTTATCCTCAATGCAAGTAAACATATTTTAATGTAGTCTGGATCATATGATTTCATGTCAAAATCTTACAAGTACTCCTTGTTACAGACTGTAGCACAAGGCACTTTTGTGCATGCGCACATTAAAAACATCCAGTCTGCCATGAAAATCCTCTACATCAACATGCTGCAGTCTGCATTGAGCACCCTCTCAAATAAGATGATAAGATTTAAGATGTTACTGTTTGCATTTTTACACGTGGCAGGCTATTTTACTCAAAGCGACATTGCATCCAGGAATGTATTCTTTTGATCAGTCCAGTCATTACCTGGGAATCAAACTCATGACTTTTCTGTTACATTGTCAGCAACCATTTTAGAACAGACCAGTCCAGTATAATGCTTCTGAAAAAGAAGTACCCTTTAGCATATTTTTAAAAAGAGTACTTTTAATGGAAATAATAAAAACATTACCAAAGTGTGAATTGAATGTAATGTTTTCACATACAAAATTATATTTTCTCTGGAATACAGTGTACCGTTGCATGTGCTGACAAGCATTTATCGTAAACTAAAATATAATTTAACAATGTCCATGGAAACTTGTATGCCATGTAGTGAAATATAATTGTAATCACACTATTTTTTCATTTAAAAAAATTATAGACAAATTATTTTATAGATAGACTATAGATATATATATATATATATATATAATATTATCTGAAGTACAAGATCACAATCAATAATTCTTTTTCACAAGGGTAGACCCATGCACACCTATTTTCTAGGAAACATATTACTAACTGAGCTTAGTCACACAGTAGTGTCTCTATGTAATGACATACAGTTTTATGCTGTTTCAGGTATGGCCGCAGAATGATCATATTGATTGGTTTAGCAGTACAGGCCATCTTTGGAGTGGGGGTCGCTTTCGCCCCAAATTTCTACATATATGTCCTGCTTCGCTTCGTGGTGGGCATGACGATTTCCGCAGTAATCATGAATGCATTTGTGTTGGGTAAGTAATAGATCCACTAAAGACTCCAATATTTTAACTTGTTACACAGTAAAATCCTGAGTGTTAAATTAACACTGCTCGGAGCATATATGGTCTCACTCTAAAAGAGTGTTAAAGTAACACTGAAGCAGTGTTAAAGTTAATGAGATAATTATGTGATTAATTAAGTGCATTAGTGATGAACAGCTGCTGTTAGCAAGCAGAATCACAGGAGAAAAGAGAAACACAAGAACTACAACTGACTTCAACCACAGCCTTCAGGTGTTCATCACTAATGCTCAATCAGCACTTAATGAATCACTTAATTATCTCATTAACTTTAACACTGCTTCAGTGTTACTTTAACACTCTTTTGGGACCATATGCTCCGAGCAGTGATAATTTAACACTCAGGATTTTACTGTGTATGCTTTGTGGAGCTTTCTGGAACTAGAGAAAATGGCAGAAAGAAATTGTATTGAGCCTTATTATTTTAGCAGCAAGAGAGTTTTCTTAATAATAAGAATATATATTCTTTTGAATTGTACTGTGGTTGAGTCAGCAGAGTCTGTGATAACATTTAGTCTGAGGCTAGGCCTAATAAAGTGTCTAATTCCACTGGGATTTTCTGGTTTACTGTGAGTGTAGCTTATTGTCCAATGTGTGCATTTTGTCTTTTCATTCTGCAGGCACTGAGTGGACGGGCCCAGAAAAGCGCATGTTGGCAGGTGTCATCACAGACTACTTCTTTGGTTTTGGCTACATTCTGCTTGCAGGTGTGGCCTACCTCATCCGAGACTGGCGAAAGCTGCAGTTGGCCATATCTGCCCCAGGCTTCCTCTTCCTGTTCTACATCTGGTGAGCTGCAAACACAATAAGGCCACAATGTGTCTTGTGACTTAAGTGTCCGAAATGGTCCAGGTGCTTAGGAGGCCACTGTCGCCTATGTTCTTGCATGTATTCTTGTTATTTACGTATGTTTATTTTTGTGAATTTTCAGGGTGCTTCCTAAGTCTGCCCGTTGGTTAATGGCCAGTAACAAGCATGAAGAGGCACTGGATCTGATTCGTAAGGCAGCACTTATTAATGGCAAACCTTTGGTAGACGATGACATTGAGCTCTGTCAGGTATGGCATACTCTTACTCTCACGTAGTTAGACTTTTCACTATAAGCAAAAAATCTGGTCCTTTTTGCAGCTTATTCTGGCCAAGAACTGCCCTGATAGGTAGATACCATTTTACTAACATGTAAATTGAACAAACCAAAATTTGTATAAAACTTCTTTTCAAAGAAGAATTATAGCACTCCTCCTGGGCTTTAGGCACTGCCCATGGGTAAAGACACATGGGTTTGGATTTATCTATGAAATCCAGCTAAATATATATATTTTTTTAAAATAGTTAAAAATGTCATCTTTCATCATCCTAGTGTGATTTTTAAACCCGTATGACAGTCTTTCTTCTGTGGAGCACAAAAGAAAAATAATGCACTGATCTCTTTTTATCCATGCAATAAAATGAATGGAAACCTGAGCTTCCAAAACAACACAAAAGCATTCTATATACCTAAGACTTTGAAACTATTCTTACAGCCTCCCCAGCACTGTACATTTTGGCTCTCCCTTATTTAACACCGCTAAATTACCTCATTAGTAGCGTACTGTACTCCATGACCTGAGCTGTTTGCGTCTAATAAGGAAAACATCCAAAAAGTACAGCCATGATGTAGCCACATATCTTTTCTTCCATATTGTTTTTTATATATATATATATAGTTTGCGGAAAGCAAACTTACACAACCTACATGG
>NW_015641461.1:192264-194999 GCF_001515625.1 Sinocyclocheilus rhinocerous | reverse complement strand
GACAGTGTAAGTCATTATAATCCGTAATTATGTCCCTACTGGATGCAACGGATGCCTCGTTTATAATGGGTTTTCATGTTTTTGAATCATCGCTCCGGCTGGACAGGGCATCATCACAATATGGTGAGGGGTGTAACATTTCCGTCACACGCTTGAGGTATTCAGCCAATCACAACGCACTGGATAGCTGGCCAATCAGAGCACACCTCGCTTTTCAGACCTATGAGCTTTGTAAAAATCGACGCGTTTCAGAAAGGTGGGGCATAGAGGAGAAACGATAATATACAGTATGTGGAAAATGTGTTTTTGAACCTTAAACCATATAAACCCATTTCATTACACCAAATACACAAAATAATGTTCTTTTATCAACATCATATGACCCCTTTAACCTTTGAGGCCACTTTGTTTATTCTTGAAGTGAACTTTTGTCTGTATGGATATTAGATTCACTGTTTTCGACTTTGAAAATGAATGAGGACGCAGATATAGAATGATGAGTTGGAATACAGTGAACTAGGACTACATTTATGAAACTATAATATTGCTTTTGTGTCCTTTTTGTGTTTTGTGGAAGTCCACATTCATTATAAATGAATGGAAGATGAATGAGCACACGGAGTACTTGTTCTGTGTCCCATAGGAAAAGTTATACAGGTTTGGAACAACGTGAGTGACTAAATATTTGGAGAATTTTCATTTTTGGTCTGGATGAACTTACAAATTAAGTTTTGCCAGCTGGTCAATTAGGTGGTTTAAAATTGACACGTTTGATCACCAGCTAGTAGTTTAGCTTGACAACACCCAAACCATGCATCTTGGACCAGTTTATAGTCCTCTTGGATCAACTAGAAACATGTTGCAAGTTTTACATGTTGTAAAACAACTAAATTTTCCAGTAGGGCTATGCAGTTGTATTTGCATTTTATCTGTGATGTAACAGCTCTTTTCAGAAAGGAATATTCAAATTAGTCTCAGTTTCCAACTTGTACTACAGAGGTATCTAGTCTGAGAATACTTAAAATTATTGTATTTTTGTTTCACAGAGCCCTAAAAACTCAGAGAAAGTGCAAGACCTGAGGAAGTACACTGTCATCGATTTGGTCCGAACGCCCAGAATGAGGAAACAGTCCCTCATTCTCTTCTACTTGTGGTAAAAAAACACAATTAACTGCAAAAACCGAACTTTAATTCAAATGAATGATTTAAAAGTTGGACATTTATGAACCATTGTTCCTATATTCAAACTTCAGGTTTAGAATTCTCAGTCTAAAAATGAAAAAAAGAAGAACATATCGATGAATTTGCAGTTAAATTAATGAGAAAAGGAGTGATGTGTGTGTGTGAAGTGTTTTCAGTAATTTAGCGAAATGGCCGTCGGTAAGAGAGCTATCAATAACATCTTCACTGGACCTGCAAATTATGTTATGAATTTGTGATTTATGAACTTTATGAAGGGATGGATGACTCTGAAACTTTCAGTCTGAAGAACACTTTCTTTTCTTCCCTTCAGAAGTAAAAGGTCTAGTTACATGACTACCTCTAAATAAGTAAATTACAAAGTACTCCAGAGCAACCATCATATCAAAACTCTATAATCATTTTTGCACTATAGTCATTTCCAGAGGTGGACAATCCAGGGGTCAGAAAGTAAAAGTCCTGCCATATGTTTATTCCACCCATGAACTCAGCTGCTGATTTCACCAGAGGAGGAACCAAGTCATTCCTTTCAAGTCACAAGCAAGTCTCAAGTCATATCCCAAGCTCTCAAAGATTTAAAGTTAATGAGATAATTGAGTGACTAATTAAATGATGATTGTGCATTAGTGATGAACACCTGCTGTTAATTACAGCGGATCAGATGTTGATGTTTTATTGGTTAAAATGATGCCACCATCATGGAGATCAGTGTTTGCTTAAGTTGGGCTCTTAATTGGCCCTTTCACTGTTTTAAAGTGGTTTGCTTTCAAGCAATTGCAATATTGCTTCACATCAAACATTTGTGCATCTGCACATTGCTGACTTAAAAGCTTGAGGTAACAGATGAGCTTACACTTTCTGCTTTTGTGTCACTTGAATGAACATCATGAAAGTGTCTCTCTTTGGTTTATTGACTGATATTCAGCTATTTCATAACTGCAATGAAGTCTTATTAAACAAATGTCACCGTAATGGTTAAATATTGTAAAAACACAGTACTATTTTGCTCAGGCTTTTAAACTTGAACACTTATCATAAGATCCTCAACAGTGGTGACAATAATTATTCATACTGCAGTGCATGATGGGAGTTTTTACTATGTTACCCAGCATGCAAGGAACCAAGTCATTCCTTTCAAGTCACAAGCAAGTCTTGAGTCATATCCCAAGCTCTCAAAGATTTAAAGTTAATGAGATAATTAAGTGACTAATTAAATGATGATTGTGCATTAGTGATGAACACCTGCTGTTATTGAGAATTACAGCGGATCAGATGTTGATGTTTTATTGGTTAAAATGATGCCACCATCATGGAGATCAGTGTTTGCTTGAGTTGAGCTCTTAATTGGCCCTTTCACTGTGTTAAAGTGGTTTGCTTTCAAGCAACTGCAATATTGCTTCACAACAAACATTTGTGCATCTGCACATTGCTGACTTAAAAGCTTGAAGTAACAGATGAGCTTACACTTTCTGCTTTTGTGTCACTTGAATGAATATCATGAAAGTGTCTCTCTTTGGTTTATTGACTGATATTCA
>NW_015641461.1:170045-192122 GCF_001515625.1 Sinocyclocheilus rhinocerous | reverse complement strand
GATGGGAGTTTTTACTATGGTGTTACCCAGCATGCATTGCAGCATTTTGTTGATTGTCACCATTGTTGAGATTCATATGCTGGTTCTTGATGTCTGTGTGTGTCTAAATCGTACAAGAGCTCAAATATTTATATGAATTACTTAGACTTAATAATCATTCAAGAACTATTAAAGCAATACTTTCATTGCATGTTGTAGTTTCACAGAGTCTTGATGTCTGTGTGTGTCTAAATAGTACAAGAGCTCAAATATTTATATGAATTACTTAGACTTAATATAGAGTCCTAGAACTGCGGCCCTGAAACTGCAGCCTCCGGTTGTGCAGGAACATACTATTGCTGTAATTCTCAGTAACAGCAGGTGTTCATCACTAATGCACAATCATCATTTAATTAGTCACTTAATTATCTCTAACTTTAACTCTTTGAGGACTTGGGATATGACTCGAGACTCATTTGTGATTTGAAAGGAATGACTTGGTTCCGCCTCTGGTGAAATCAGCTGACTGAGTTCATGGGTGGAATAAACATATGGCAGGACTTTTACTTTCTGACCCCTGGATTGTCCACCTCTGGTCATTTCTGTTCACAAAATCTGTTGAAGATTCAGACTCAGTTACACTTTCCAGCATTTCCTGTTGTGGCTCTCATTTCCATTAAGTTTTTCATGTTTCCCTTTTATGTTTCATAATAACTAAAACAAAAACTTCTGCTATAGTTTTGAGCTTGGGCCATTCCCATATTCATTTTTTGAACTTATAGAGTTCTAAAGTTCACAAAAGTGACATTTGATTTTGTTTGTTACAGGTTTGTGAATGTCCTGGTGTACTATGGGCTGTCTCTGAATATTTCAAACTTTGGTATGAATATCTACCTGACACAGATGATCTTTGGCTTGGTGGAGATGCCAGCACGAACCATTACTCTCTTCACCCTAAACCGCTCACGCAGGATATCCCAGTTAGCATTCTTGGCAATAGGTGGCCTGGCCTGCCTTCTTACCATATTCATTCCAGATGGTAGGTGAAAAACCAAACCTTTACTTAACTAAAGCTCTAAACTCATGTGTACTTTTAACATCCGCCTTTTTACTGAATTTGTGCTGCTGATTATAATCAATCTAATTTTGTGGCTGTTAACTTCATTTTGTATCAATCTTACCAGACTAAGTTGTTGTTCTTCTGAAATCGTTAGTTACAGTCATTATACCTTTGACGTTAGTGTTTCCTAGTTTCAGATCAGCTAGTTTTCGAAGACAATGCAATCTTTTTCCCCAGCCAAGAACTACCTTTTCTGTAGCAGAAACCATTACAGATTGGGCACCAGCTTTGGTGGAAAAGTAGCATGACAGAAGAGCATCAACATGTTTTACTAGGCACTTTAAGATACTCTATCTTCCCAACTTTTTAAGCAAAAAGGAAACATAAAGAAACCCCAAAGATGCTGGCATGTGATGTAACGGTGTGTGTGAGTGTACCGTGTGTTTTGCTTGATACGTAATAATAATAACATCCAAATATAGATGCAAGCAGCAATTAAAGGGCCAAGCACTCCAAAGGCAAAATGAGGAGCCAAGCATGGCATGGAGCATCAGACCAACTGCAACAATGAGTAATTAAAGCAAGTTTAGGATGATTTGAAGCAAAATGGCTGAAAAATCATTAGCACAACTTCTCGTAATATGATTTAATGGCTTATCACTTTTGACCAATAGGTGGCGCTGTTATCAAATCGATGTGGTGTGTTCTGTGTGAGGTAACAATGGCACACACAAAGTTTGGTGTCAATGTCAAAGCTTTGCAGAGATACAGCCTCAGCCATAATCTGGCATTATGCCTCAAATTTGTTGCGGCGCTATACAAAAACGTTTTTGTCTATCAACACTAAATCCATAATGTTTTGTCAGCACTGTCTGATGATGATCTGATTCGATTTTGGTGAAAATCTGACCAACGGTCGAGAAGTTCGAAAAAGTAGGTTTTCAGCATAAATCAAAATGGTGGACAGGAAGTTCGGCCCACAATGGCATACTTTGTATCCATGTTGTTGGCATGACCCACGGAATATTTTGTGACCAGTTTCATTATAATAGGCTACTTCAATTAAAAATGATTAGCATTTTTGGAAATTTCATAATTAATGGTTAATGAATGGTTTACTACTCTTGACCAATAGGTGGCGCTGTTACCAAAATAATGTGGCCTGGTCAGTGTGAGGTGACAATAGCATATACAAAGTTTGGTGTAAATGTCAAAGCTTTGCAGAGATATAGCCCTCAGATGCAGTTTGGCATCTTTCCAGCAAATTCGTTGATGCGCTAAACTAAAACCATATCGTATATTGACACGAAATTCTGAAAAGATCTGAGTCAAATTTGGTGAAAATAGAACAAACCGTCCGATTCAGACAAACCATCTAGGACGAGTTCGAAAAAGTAAGAGTTTCAAACTATTTAAAATAGCGAATTTTCCTTCTGTGCCTTACGGTTAGCATAAACATGAATGAAGCTTTGGACAAGTGGTGGCGCTAGAGAGTATGAGTTAGAGACTCCAAATTTGTTATGGTTAATGTTGAGTCTGTCCTCTATCAGTGTGCCAAATTTCACAACTTTCCCGCAAACGGTTCTATGGGCTCCATAGACGCAATAGCAGAAGAAGAATTCTAACGGATACAATAGGTGCCATTGCACCTTCGGTGCTTGGCCCCTAATAAACCGGCCACATGAAGCTTTGGACAAGTGGTGGCGCTAGAGAGTATGAGTTAGAGACTCCAAATTTGTTATGGTTAATGTTGAGTCTGTCCTCTATCAGTGTGCCAAATTTCACAACTTTCCCGCAAACGGTTCTATGGGCTCCATAGACGCAATAGCAGAAGAAGAATTCTAACGGATACAATAGGTGCCATCGCACCTTCGGTGCTTGGCCCCTAATAAACCGGTCACAGGCTCCATTTGATGTGATGTCATAGCTCCACAGTGTTCATGCCATTGTTTACTTCTGTTGATGGGACGGAAGCCTGGAGAATTCTGAGCCACATTTAAAAACCTTGACTTACGCAAACTGTTTATATAACCCACTAACTAAAAGTGATGTCATGAATCAAAGGAAGATTCAGAATGAAGATTGGTGTCACCCTCCCTCGAGGCCATTGGAAAACAAAACCAGAGACTATCCCTTTGTCATAACAAACCTCATCCATTCATAATTGCTGTCTTCACAGATCTGTCTATTGTTCGCACTGTACTTGCCATGGTGGGCAAGTTTGGCATCACCGCCTCGCTTTCCATTGTGTACATTTACTCCGCAGAGGTCTTCCCAACAGTCATCAGGTACACAAGGTCAAGAGTTTTATAAAGTGGCATAACTTTGTACTCAAAGCTGTATGACTTTCTTTCTTTTTTATTTTTGGATGAAAATATTTCTTTAAGAGGAACACCAGCTTGGTTGGAAGACCTGCCATACAAGCTTAAATCATCTAAGAACAGTAAACCCTCCTAGACTAAATAGAGTGCTGTCTAACACCGATTAAACCAGCCTATCTAGGCACTCATGTGCATCATAATAAAACAAGCAGTGCTATAATTTAGCAAATAATTTAATAATATTATTTAATAATTTTATAAGCGGGCACCTTGATATCAATTTGACATCAAATATTAGTGGAGACTTGGATCAAGATGTTGCAACATCAATTTTAATTCAGTTTAGATGGCAGTTTCTTTCAGTGGTTGAGTGAAAATAGGAAGTTAATCCCACACTCAAATGGGTTCAATGTATATGTAGGCAGTGGTGTATAAAGCACCTGAAAGCCATACTCCAGTAAAAGTACAGATATCTTACCAGAAAATGACTTTGGTAGAAGTTAAATGGCATTTAGATGTATTTACAATTTAATGTATCTCAGAGGAGACATGGATGCATTTAACCTGCAGTTACAGATGGATAAATGTTTTGTTTTTAACATAAAACGTTGAATACTGATATTTGAAAATATTTTAAAACAGAGAATTTAGATATTAAAAAATAGTCCAAATGTGAAATTAAAACAGCCAGTAGGTGACAGCAAATGACTGTTAATGAGTGAGTCATTGATTCAACCGATTCATTCAAACAACTAATTCATTCAGAAACGAAGCATTTGACTGTGTTAATGAGTGAGAAGTATTGAAAGTAAAAGTACAAGTAAATGCAAAATGGAAAAAGAGTGTGTATAAATACAGTATATATATATGTTCATACACAGCTTGAGTAGAAAGATTGTGTTCAGTTTTAACTATTTTTATCCATTTTGTATTTTTGGGTAAGAATAAGAAGCACTTAATCTGGTACTTAGTGTCTTTCATTCCAACATAAAAAAACAACATTTCTGGAATCTGCATCTGAAATGGCATTTAGATGTATTTACAATTTAATGTATCTCAGAGGAGACATGGATGCATTTAACCTGCAGTTACAGATGGATAAATGTTTTGTTTTTAACATAAAACGTTGAATACTGATATTTGAAAATATTTTAAAACATAGAATTTAGATATTAAAAAATAGTCCAAATGTGAAATTAAAACAGCCAGTAGGTGACAGCAAATTACTGTTAATGAGTGAGTCATTGATTCAACCGATTCATTCAAACAACTTATTCATTCAGAAACAAAGCATTTGACTGTGTTAATGAGTGAATCACTGAATCATTTATTCAACCGATTCGTTCAAAAAGCTGATTCATTCAATAAGTAAACACCATTGCTCAGAGACGCAGTGCTGTGTGATCTTTGTTTGGAACTATTTTCGTTTGCAAAAGTAAGCAAAAACAAGCAATATTACGTCTAAAATGTAAGTCACTCATTGCTTTATTGAACTTGTATAAAATGATTATTAAATGTGTTATGCTAATATCTGCAGAAAAAAAACGGTACTCTTTGTGTGATGTAGATTGTTAACTATAGCCTATTAGGTTATATAGGTATTAGGCTATAGGTTTAGGGGTAGGGTTGGTGTAGGGCAATAGAATATACGGTCTGTACAGTATAAAAACCATTACGCCTATGGGATATATCCCCAGTTTTCACAAAAACAAATCTGTGTGTGTGTCAGATCACACATCACAACAACACTTACCAATTCAATTTGACAGAGATATTGGGGAAAAGGGAAGTGAAGGTGCAGTGCAAGAGAGAACCTTTTATTATTTTCCACAGCCCCAGACTAAGGATTTAGACCTTTTTATGTGATGGCCATGTGAATACGAATAATAGGGTTGTCTGTGGTTTCAGAAATTGTTGTGGATGTATAGGCTATATGCAGAAAAAAAGGGGCCAAAATCGCACCTTTTGGGGTACAACAGCTTGAAAAAAAAAAAAAAAAAGGTACGAAGATGTCCTTTTTAAGAGTACTGCTCCAGTGTCAAGCTGTTGTACCCCAAAAGGTACAATTTTGTTGATCTGTTGATAAAGTTGACTAATGGTTTTCTATGAAGGTATTTTTGGTGCAAAACAACTCACCATATTCACTGCAGCAATAGTAGCAAAACATGTGAGCGTACGAGTTTCTTGATTTGTGATTCGTAGAATAGGATTTGTGCACCTGCAGTGAAGGATTCAAGAAGGTGTAACTGTTGTGTTGTGTTTGTGGAAGAGAAAAAAATATCTACAAGTTTGCAACTTTTGTCTGTGACTTCAGATTTACTGATACACATGTGTGGCTATTCTCTACAACTACAAATTCCGGACGCTCAGTTGTTTTGCACCAAAAATACCTTCATAGTTTTCTCCCTAATCCATTCTGCATGTTCTCCCCCCAAATCCACACAGAAATGCTGAAAACATCAACAGATTCCATTTGGGCCTTGTTTTCATTTACCCTTGGAGATTTCATGAATGTGAATTCCTGCAGTTTTATTAAGATTTGAACAGGTATTGGGAGGTTAATTTCTTGTTCTGCGTGCTTTATTTGGACACACCGTGATTTGTTGTTGACACTTACAGTAGGGATGCTAAAATGTTGCCAGCACCCTCACAAGAGACATGTTAAAAATAGTTTTCTCTGCCTGGATTTGGAGGGTTTTTTTTCCCCCTTTGCTTTTTTTTTTTTTTAAATAAATAAAGAAGGCTGGATAGAACATAAACCACAAATCAAAACAACTAAGCTCTTTAACTGCCTAAAGAAAGCCACACTCTTTTATTATGAGCATATTTTATTCAGAGCAAATCACCGCTAAACCTGATACACATGAAACGTGGTTGATCTTTGCCCTCGTTTGCCTTGCAGCACTACGGCTGAGAAGTCACAACACGCTTTGTATGACGAGTGTCCCAAACAGAACCCCGACGGCTTCCTCTGAACCCTGAGCCTACAGTAGACTGTCTCCAAAGAACCATTTCAGAATGAGAGACTTTTCAATGTGTCATTTCCAACAATTCTTTCCAGGAGTACTTGAACTTATATAAAGTGCACTCTTAGAAAAAAGGTGTAATGCTAAAGAGTACGTCTTTGTACCTTATTTACCTCTTAATGGTATACCCTAGTAAAAAAGTAATATATTTAAATACATTTATTTCCTACTAAGTATAGTTCAAATCTATAAACCTATTTACTGACATATCGCTCGAGAATTACTGATATAAAAATTATAATTAAACTTTATTTAGAGTACTAGTGCAAAATGCACATTTCTTACTGTTACGCTTAAAATGTGTTTTAATGTCACTATTGATGAGGATTGTAGGATCTTTGAATAATATCGGTCTTTAAATGCAAGATATTTAAAGTGTACCTGAACTATACTTACAATATAGTTCCACTTTAGCACAATCAAATATACTTTTGTATAGCTTTAGCTGGACTTCAGCACTTCTTCCGCACAATTAAAGTGCATTAAGCACGAAATTAGTTGTTCCAGTTTAGCAGACCTCAAGTATAGCGGTTTAGTATACTAAAAGTACAATTGCATGGGATCTTTATTAAGTACATAAAAATGTAAATGTATTTGTAGTATACTTAGCATAAAAAATTTTTTAAAAAGTATTTCAAATACATTAAAGTATATTTATTTTTTACTAGGGTATTAGTGCCTTAAAGGTACATATCATTACTTTACAAGTACACATTAGTACCTACATTGTACATATCAGTACCTTTTGAAAGTGTACTGCCCCAGTGGCAGAGATTTGTGCCTTTTTTTTTTCTGAGAGTGTGGTATGGAATGCAGCGGAATGCAGTGCTTGCATGAAGGCAAGAGATATACATTTCTGAGCTCGGATTGGAAGCAGTTTTATCACAATTGTACAATAATATACATTGATATGAGGGCATTTTTAAGTTGGTTTTATTGTTGTTGGGTTGTTGTTTTTTTTGATAAATGGATAAATTTGAAGTCTTGCATTTTGAGACACCAGTTAATCTCCAGCTGTGTTTTATTCTGCTTGCCAGGTTTGTGAATTTTTGGATGTGTAATTCTGCACCATTTATTATTATTATGTTTGATTTTATATGACTCACTCATTTTGATTTGTTTTGTAAGTGTGAGAGCTATTAGTGCTGCACACACACACGCACGCACGCACACACTCACACTCACTGTGCACTGATTTCATGATGCATTTCTTGCCTCTTTCTCTAAAAGCCCATTCAGGCTACAGGAATGCACTGAAATGTTCCTCACAAACTCATCAACAAACTTTATTTCTGTCACCCATCAATATTTTTCCAGTTTTCACTGGGTAGAAGAAACAATAATACCTGCTGGAATTATTACTACTCTTCACTTTAAAAAAAAAAACGTCAACCATAATCATGTCCAAACATTTCAGTGTTCAGTCAGAATTTAGCTGCTTATGTTCAGTTATTACTGATAGATGCTAACTATACTGGCATCAGTTAATCTCAATCAGTGAAACTGGTCACCTGGTATTTACGACTTGAGTAACTGGCTCAGAAATGGACCTCCTTTGCATGAATGCCAAGCTCAATAGAGCCTGTTTGTATGGCTATAAATACTTTACTTCTTTTACAATTACCAAAGCTCACAGTCAGCCTTGAGGAGAAAGGAGAGAATAGATACAGAAAATAAACTGCTGCCTTTTGTTTGGTTGTTTTATTTTATTTTATTTTACAGTTTGCAGGCCAGTTTCAACATTCACTTTCTCATATTAAAGATGTAGTGTTAAACAGAACTGCAAAAATAGTGCCAGACAGGTGGTCCCACTCCAACTCAGTCCATTGGTTCAGGGAATGCTGTACCTTTGGGCCACATAGTACAATTATAAAATTACCCACCTTCAAGAAATGTCCATTTTTAGCTAATTATCACCACCTTCTGGAGGAAAATGGTACTTGAATCTTGATTATTTTTACATAACCTGTTTTCCAAATTTAGACCAAAATAAAATGACCTTATACTGGGGTCTTATGTATTTCTAAAATATTGTGATTGTGAAATTTATAGTGTATTTACCAAATAATTTAATTTTATGCATATGCACAACTGGGTTTTCAATATTTTCATAAAACTAAAAGTTGGTTTTGCATAAGATATGCCCATTGCTAGTAAATTTGAATTGTTTTATGCATGGAATTATGTATTAAATATATGTTTTATAAATTTAAAGATTAAGATTTATGTCAAACATTGGTACAAATTTTGCTGATTTGCAAGTCACCAAGGTAAAGTAGCTGGCTAATGTAGACGAGGTTTTGTGAAAAGTGTAAATGAATTGTAATGGTCTTGGAAGCAAGTTACTGTGTTCTGTAGCCATAGACTGTTTTGTGATTAGCTGGCATTTGCAAGCGCACATACATTACGTGTCTCTGGTCATGAAACACTATCCAAAGACTCCAGACTACAACTGGCATCTCAATGAGTGTGTGACAGCAGCTGCAGCCGTCCCATCCCTGTGACACTAAAGCAGTGTGTTCTCAGACTGAAAGCCTTTATACAGTGCCTGCTGTCTGAAAGCCACTGGACACTGAGGTAAAATATTGTTTTGGAAACCTTCCACATACATTGGCCATACAAAAAAAAACCTTTTAATTAGCATACTGATACAATTACAGTTTTTCTCGATTGCTAACACACTATAACTGATTCATTTGGCCCAATTTTCCAAACCATTCATACAGTTCTCAAAACAAAGACAAGTTTCTCAAAACTTTTAACACATTTCACCTGTTTGCACACACGTTCCAATTTGCTCTGTGTTTTCTGCAAAGCGCTACACAAAAACGCCATTTTGTACAGGTTTTACTCACACTGTCACAAGCTGAACACAATCAACACACAATTATGCATGTGTTAAAGAGCCCCTATTATGGGTAATGAAAGGTTCATATTTCGGTTTTGGGAGTCCCCAATAACAGGTTGACATGCATGCAAGGTCAAAAAACACATTCATTGCCTTATAATATGCATTTATTTTTACCTTACTTGCTCAATGACTCCCAAACGATTCGCTCAATGATTAATTTTTCCAAACCCCTCCTTTGCATGACGCTAATCTGCGGTGATTGGTCCAATTGGTCTCATTTTCATTTCATCTTGCCTGTGATGCCTGATAAAGCAGTGTTTGTGAGCACAGTGCTGCTTTGTGTACAGCGTTA
Source organism: Sinocyclocheilus rhinocerous (assembly GCF_001515625.1). Taxonomy (NCBI): domain Eukaryota; kingdom Metazoa; phylum Chordata; class Actinopteri; order Cypriniformes; family Cyprinidae; genus Sinocyclocheilus; species Sinocyclocheilus rhinocerous. The sequence goes on along the minus strand of NW_015641461.1, from coordinate 182,533 downwards.
CCGGGGAAACAGCTATTTTTACCGCTCCTAAAGCGACACCTAGTGGCAAAGAATGAATTTGCATTTTCATGTTGACGTCAACATGAAACAGCTTGGGATTCGTTTTAAAAACGACTTGTTTCAATGATTCAGAGCGACTCTTTCTTTTGAGAGACAATAACTTTATACACGGTGCACTTTCAGATTTAAAACTTTGCAGGATGTTTTCATTCACTTAGAGCTGTGTTACACACTGCATGAAAGCTAATTTTCAAAAATCCATAATCGGGGCACTTTAACACTAAGTAGCAAAATTGATGACACACCCATCAGAATCTCAGGTAATATAAAAGGGCCACAGGTGATTATTTGCTTTGGAAAATGGACCCTAACGATGAAAGAGCAGAAAGAGGTGGGAGACAGAGAGGAAGGGGCCAAAGAACATTTGTTCCGGACCAAATATGGCCAACACTAGTTGACCATGTTCTTGTGCATGGGATGACCATGAGGGAAGCTGGCCAACGAGTTCAGCCGAATGTGTGCAGATTCACAGTCGCGTCTATCATTCGAACATTTAGAGAAGAAAACCGCTACCTGGTATTTGCCAAAGAAACTGTGCAGTAATCTACAGGGTTTTTATACTATTTAGATATACAGTTAAAATTTAGATGAGAGAACCTTCATTGTTCTTCTGTGTACAGTATGCTGTACATCCTTAAACTCATAACTGTCAAATTGATTTGTTGCTCAGTATTAGTTGTTCTTATGTAGCCTACTGTATTTTTGCAGAACTGAGAGGCGACTCGACTGCCTGGGGGAGGCAGACAACGTCTTCTGACAGAGGACCAAGAAACTGCACTTGTAAAATATGGTCATTGCTAATAATGCAATTAGACTGCGTGAAATTCAGAGAATTATTGAAGATCAACATGCCTTCTCAGAAACTGATCGTATAAGTATTTCTACAATTGACCGGATCCATGCATCGTAACAGACTTCGAATGAAACAAGTGTATAGGGTGCCTTTTGAAAGGAATTCAGAGCAGGTCAAGAATCCGCGAGTGCAGTATGTGCAAGTACTAAGTGTAACTCACTAATGTGTTATTTACTGTATTGCTGTAATTTGGTAATGTACTTTTACAGGTAAAGTGATTGTTATTGCTTACTGTACACATACTCAAAACATCTTTTCGCAGAACATGTTTGAGTTTGATGGCAGAGACACCCTGCATGAATATATATTTATATTACCCAGCACTGGGTTGTATTTAACCCAGCATTTTTTAGAGTGTATAATATTATAGTTCTGTAATAAAAATAAAAAAATTCTAAATGCTTCTCCTTGTATTTTATTGTACCTTCAACTAAAAGGAGGAGAAGGGGGCGGAACATTATTGGACGGCGTGCCATTGTGGAGGTCCCTGGCCAGCGTGGGACAATGTGACACTGTGCGCTGCCATCAGTCACCATGGGGTTCTCCACAATCATGCTACCTTGGGCCCTTACAACACACAACATCTCTTGGATGTCCTCAACCATCTCTATGGTTCCATTACCCAACATGAAGCAAGAGAGCCAGGGCGGGCCGAGCAGACTCAGTATGTTGTAATTTGGGATAATGTAAGTTTCCATCGTGCTGCTCTGGTCTGCAATTGGTTCAATGACCATCCCAGATTTTCTAACATGTTTCTACCAGCATACTCCCCATTCCTCAATCCCATAGAGGAGTTGTTTTTTGCATAGCGGTGGAAGGTTTATGATCGAAACCCTTACAAAAGGGAAAACCTTTTGCAAGCAATGGAAGAGGCCTGTGGTGACATTGCTATAGAGTCGATCCAAGGCTGGATAAGACAGCAGAGCATATTTTCCCCACTGCCTTGCAAGAGAAAACATTTACTGTGATGTAGATGAAGGTATGTGGCCTGATCCTGCCCAGAGACGTGATGCTGAGGGTGCTGAGGATGCTGATCAGTAACTGTCAGTAAACAGTCTTTTGTTGCATACTGAGTTCATACTCAGTTCTTTACACTTTTTTTGTTTTTGTTTTTTTGGAAAGTGTATATAATATTATAGTTCTGTAATAAAAAATAATTCTAAATGCTTCTCCTTGTATTTTATTGTACCTTCAACCCTTCCACTGATTCCTGATTACCAGTAAGAGGTTTTAGTAACAGTGTTTTGAATTGATCTCACTGGTGTTTTCTAGGCAGTGGAGTAGTCTGTGTATTTGTTAGGTTTGTGCATCATCTGAGGCCAAAGTTTGATTTTGACTGAAAGACAAAACATTTACTGTGATGTAGATGAAGGTATGTGGCCTGATCCTGCCCAGAGACGTGATGCTGAGGGTGCTGAGGATGCTGATCAGTAACTGTCAGTAAACAGTCTTTTGTTGCATACTGAGTTCATACTCAGTTCTTTACACGTTTTTGTTTTTTTGGAAAGTGTATGCACTCTAAAATGGTGAATTGTTTCATGAATTGTGTGTTAGCAATCGAGAAAAACTGTAAGTGACATCTCAAATTTATCTCCTCATCTTTCAAGATTTCCTGTAAGGTTTTTTTTTCCCCAAGACAAATTAACAGGTTTGTCTTCCTTATTCCGACATATGAAGGTGGTCCTGTTAACTAATAGGCAATTGTTTTTTTTGTTTTTTTTTAATGGAAGCCAATTTTCACCACTGAATGAATGAACGAACACATAAATAAACATAAAAAAAGATAACTTTAGATAACAAAAGAAAAATGTTTATCCAAAAATTCTGACTTTTTTCAATTTTGAGTTTATCTCACAATTCAGATTTTTTTTTCAGAAGTCAGAATTGTAAGATGTTAATTGCCATTTTGCAAAGAAAAAGTCAAAATTGTGAGATAAAAAGAAATACACCTTTATTTGTTATTTCATGGACTATACCAAAACAAAACAAAATGGAAGATGTAAACAGAATTTTGAGGGGGGAAAAAGTTAAAATTGCTAGATTTAAACTCAGAATTGTCAGAAAAAAAAGTCAGAATTCTGACTTTATAATTCTGTTTATATTTTTTTTACATATAATGTAAAATTATTATATGTTAATAATTTAGAAAAACAAAATCAGTCTGACTTGTGAGATATAGACCTAGAATAGCACAAAAATAAAAAATTGTAATGTGAGATAACAATAACAGTATTGTGGGATAAAAATATCCTAATGCGGAAAGTTTTTTTTTTCACAAAAATTTTAAAGTGCATAAAATACACAACGTTTCTTTTTGTTCTTGTTGTTTAGTGATCAGCATTGATCAGTAGAGGGCACTAGTATAAAAAAAAACTGATGAAAACTTTTTTTTATAAAAACTTACAACATAATAAAGATATTCACATCATATTTTTCGTTAGAACGTTACTTTACTATGGAAATTGGAAAAAAAAAAGATGTTGGTGATAATGATGATGATAACGGTGTCCACACCAACGATAACATTCTGTTTATTATATAAGCGTGGCTGCAGTTTTAAAGCAATATTTAATTAAGTTTAGTCATTAATGCATTAAGCACAGATAAGCTATCAGGGTTTTGTGGCAAAATGTTTACGGAGGAGGCGTAACCTCATTTGATGGAATTGTTTAATGGACGGAGCGTTTTCGAACCGCTATTCCCTGTAACTTCTTTCAACACTACTCATGAAAACCCTCAACGAGGAGTCAATAAAGCGACACATGTGTCATTCGCCCCGGCGTGTTCAGTCCTTCGCCTACCCTGTTTACAAACCCCCGGGTGGGGCTGATTGACAAGCGTCTCAGCCAATGAAATGCTCGAGCTCGCGTTCAACGCGATCCAGAGCATTCTTTTGGCTGAAGGAGATGTCAATCAAAACGCAGCGCCGTTGAGTTTCATTATGCTGCCGCTGCGCCATCATCACCAGCCAGCCGCTCGCAGCAGTGAATAATATCCGCTGTTTACTCGCCGGTTATTCTTTACACCATCACGGATATCTTTGTGATTGGTTTGTGTACCATGGAAAACATCAAGACCGGACTTTAGGCTGTTAGCTGGGTAAGTGCATTATTTGGGTTGGTTATTGTAGTTTAATAGAAATGGAAGCGTGCTGCTCACCATCCAATGCATTTCAATACATGCCCTCATTCTTCTCATATAAACATATGTATAGTAATAATAAGTCTATGTCATGGGATTTGCCCTAAGGATGCTGCAGCTGGGATTTTTGTTGCATGCAGTGATTGTAACACTGCAGACACAATGTTGCCTTTACTCTGTTACTGATATTTTTAGATGCAGTCGATATTTAGTTGACTCAGTTATTCTGCTGTATCGGCATAAACCTGCAGTCCGCATCCTTCACTTCAGCTCAAACCCTCAGATCAAAAATTGTTTATTGACGCCTACTGGGCTGTCAACTAGGTCATCGTTGCATCGTCGAGTAATGTTATATATATATATATATATATATATATATGCAATGTCATGAGCAAGAGTTGATTGTACTTAATATTAGCATGACAGTTGTGCAATTGTGAGTGTGATACTGATTTTATACAGCTGATAAATAATCAAGTTGTTACTGAGTAACTTACATTTTAGACACAGCATTCACAGTTACTCTCTTATCTATTATCTATTAGCCTATTATTGCTCCTCCAACAAAAATGGTTCGAAACAAAAGTCAGGTGTCAAGGATCAGGTGTTGCATGTTTTCAAGCAGAGGTCTTGGTGGTCTTTCGCTCCCGAATGAATAAGTGTTTTTAAACGAATCTGTTGATTAAATGGTTCTTGGACTTTAAAAGACACTTGTCACCTCCTACTGACATAACCTCCAAAAAGAGTCTCTGAAAAACTCCCACCTCTTGGTCAGCCTGTCTGGAGTGCTGCCAGTGACTCATTTTGCACACATAGGTGTACGCCTATTCAAATTTTTGTCCAGTTTAATTCTCTGTAGATTGTCCCTCTCTAGCATCCCCTGCTCAAATTGTCATTAATCTTTATTGCAGTTGTTTATTTGGTTGGTTTATTATGTGTTTGCTTGTGGGCACTATGGATATAGATGTTTTGGGCTAATCACCTGAGCTATTAATGCCATTTGACCAATCACTCTGGAACCACAGATTTATTTCCAGGTTTACAAGCAAATATGTCTATATTTGCACTATTTTATTGGGGGTTGAAAGCAGTGTTCTGCTTTGAACAACAATACAGATGTGTGATACTGAGGCTCAAGACTGTGGCTGTGTCTTAAAAGTTGCAGCCAGCAGTTTTGAGCATCATGTGCTCATCTGACTCAGAATGTATTCTCTGCCCAACACGCCATCTAGATAGTTAACTTATTGGGGTTCAAGACCATGTTCTGGTTCATGTTTGTTAAATGCACTGACCAGTTTTAGAACATCAGTCTTTTTCTTCATTCTGTGACTCGCCTTGCCCTTAAAGGTGCTGTATGTAAGTTTTTGACTCTACTAAAGCATAAAAATACCATAAATATGTTTGCAGATATTTAAGAAACATGCTAAGTTAACATATTTGTTTACCTGAAAAACAATGCTACAGTCAGTTATTCTCCTTTGAAAATGTGCGTTCCGGGTCGGAATGTTGGTCTTTCTTTTGGTTTGTGAAACCCGCCCACTGCCAGTTTACCCAATTGTATTTCGGCACACCGGGTTGCCAGTTGGCGGGAAACAAAGCGCATTTAATTTCAGTCATGGAAGCTGGCAAACAAAAGGGGTCAGAACGGGAAATAGAACTTTCTACCCATCCTAAAAAGCCTCGACATCCATCCAAAAAACTTTATGATCAACAATGGTATAATAAAAGCAGAATAAATATTGGAGATGCGTTTGAGAGATGGTTGTTGGTGTCGTCAATCTGGCAACCCGCGTGTGCCTCAAGTCTGAGGAGGAGGGACCGGGTGAAAAAAACCCTCTCCAATATTTAGAATTTGGACTGCAATACCTAGTTCAACCACTCGGTGTCAATCCTACATACAGCACCTTTAATGGTTCTACATTTGATGTACAGAAGCTTTGCCTTTTATTTTTAACGTAACCTTTGAAGAGCAATAGCTCTCACTCAGAGTAAACTTGTAACTTACTCAAAATGTACTAATTTACGATTAGTACACTTCAGTATAGGGAGCAATCCTAGTTGCTTATTAACATGCCTTTTTTATTAACATATTGGTTGTTTATTAGTATTAAAAAGCACATATTTTGCATGAGCATATTCTACATCCCTTATCCTACCCAATACCTAAACTTAACAGCTACCTTACTAACTATTAATAAGCAGCAAATTAGTAGTTTAGCCAAAAGTCGTAGTTAATGGTTTATTTATAGCGAGAATTAGACCTTAAAATAAAGTGTGACCTAATTTACTTACTACTACTTGTGCACTTTATTTCAAGGCAAAGCATTCATCAGTTCTCAAATCTCATTTGCATGTGCGCACATTCAAATCTAGTGTCTGAAAAATGTCTCCTTTTGTGTTCCATCAGAAAAAGAGAAAATATGTGTTTGAAATGACACAAATGTTGTTTTTGGGTAGTCATTTCTTTGCGATAAAGCAACTTTGAATTGGATCTATTTGAATGTTCAGTGGCTCTGTCACAAAACATTATGAGCTGCCTACCTAGACAGCATTTTTGTGGTGCATGATCCCCAAAAATGCTGTCTAGGTAAGCAGCCTGTCTGTATGTCTGCCAGGCAATTTGTAGTCTTGATTCTTGCTTTGTTTGATTCGTTCTTTTCCATCATAATCAGATGCACTCATGAACCTTCACACAGCAACACACCATTACCCTCCTACATGTTATACACACTAACTGTTCCATCTTGAAAAATTAAGTAGGCTTAGTGGGACGTGTGGCATCTCTTTTGGGGTTGGTGGAAATCACACACATACTGTCTTCTCTGACTTTCTCTGCTTCTGTCTTTCCTTTGAACAGAAGTAAGTAAAAGAAGGAATAATTTTCTCAAAAAAGTAAAAAAAACAAAAAAGGCGTACTCTTTTCTCTGGCCCCTTAAGCTGTAGTTCTGTAGAATAGAAATAGAAAAGAGATTGTTTATTTTTTCATTCATAACCATCATGTAGATACTATAAGTAGAGTTTGTGAACGAATCATTCTTTTGAGTTAGGTCATTTCAAGTAACCGGTTCACAAAATTCATTAACCATGAGTCTGATTTATCTGGTTCTTGAGTTCAACTCCTTTCTCAATTATTCAGTCGCAGCGTTTTTGGATTTAAGTAACAACTAAATAAAGGACAGTCATTCATGACTAATCATGTCACTTCAATCTACAACACGTTCCAACACACAGTTCATTGCATTTCATCAGTTCTCTTGCACTGTTTTGTTCATGTCATCAAGATTTGCTTGGGATTGTATGTGTTTGTTACATTTTATTATCAGAAATGTTACATTGGTATTTGCTGGTGGAAACATCAAAACACTCCACAAAACCACTTCCGGGAAATTCAGTCACATTCTCCTTAACCACAAAAGCAGTTTGCATCTCATATGTTCCAGTTTGATATTAACTAATTATTTTGAAATTTTTCTGGTATTAATGAATTAATCCAGCACTTCTTGAGGCTTACTTGCTGAAATAAATCATGTAAATTCTTAGCATATAGAAGACGTCATATCCATAATGTGCATTACATGGCTAGTGTCCAAAAATGAAGCAGCTGGTCATAACATCAGTCTGCAGAACACTGGAAAGGTAACCGTGGAAACACAGACGGACGTTTGGAACATTCTGGGATTATATTTCACTTGCTTTTTTGACTGGGATGCACCTTTAAGCTGGAGGGTTTGCTGAGGTGAAAATATCTAGTTTATTTCTAGATAGTATCGTGTCATCCTGTTTTGCTCACCCTCTTGTCAGATTTGCGCTGAGAGCAGACATGCTGTATGGGGCTCATCTCATAGAGATGTGCTTATGCCATCAGACGTCGCCTTGACTGCCTCGCCTGCAATCCAGACGTGTTCTAGAGTCTGTATCCTAAACTGTGTAAGGTAAATGTCAGAAACTTTATTATAATATTGCAGGTAAAATGTCACATGTTGAGGAAAGGAGCAGAACAAAGACAACAGTTTGTGTGTTGGCTGTAGAGAAGGTGGTGCAGTATTAACTTTTGCTAATTTATCGGTTTGAGATTTGGTTTATTGCTGTAAATAATGAACATGGCCTCAAATTTCAGGATTTTAGTTTTGTTGTTTTGCTTTATTTCTACATTTCAATTGAGGGATTCATCTTACATTATACTCCAGGCTTCACCCAAGTTACTAGAGCACATTCGCAGAAGCATTCTCCTCAAAAATGACAATTTATAAACCGCATAAACACATTTCATTACACCAAATACACAAAATAATGTTCTTTTTAGCAGCATCATATGACCCCTTTAAACTAAAAGACATAAGATGAAAATTGTGTACATATTGAATGTTAGCTTACTTAGTCTGCACAAGTCCACATATTATACAAACAAGAAACTGAAACTATGCTTCTAACCACAGGTGGAGAGCTGTAGTTCCAACCACACAACTTTGTGACGAATGTTCATTAGAAATATGATTTTGGGAAAGAAAGTATCGTTGAACTATGTTGGTACGATGAAACTTGCTTTTGGAAAACACACCCCTGAATAGCCAAAATAATGACTCCACCTGTCCTTCTTTGGGCGACAAACGAATTAATCCGCCATTGGTTGAGCCAGTGTTGCAGTGTTTACAATTTTCAGGAAAATCATCCTACGAATTCATCCTTTTAATTGTCCTTGCATATTAAATTGTGATAGACAGTTACGTTATCAGATTACTTTTTTCAAGTAACTAGTAAAGTAACGCATTACTTTTTAATTTAGAAGGAAATATACGAGTTACTTTTTCAAATAAGTATTCCTCAAAATGAATAAAAAAAGTCAAATGCAACTCAGAATATTATATAAACCTGCAATAATTAAATATGTTAAATAAGACAAATATCATTTATGTATTTAATCCCATTTTATTAACCAATGTCTTTGCTACTGACCTACGATGATCTAATTCAACCATACTAATAAGCAAAAATGACACATTTGTGTTTCATTTTTGTTATTGCTGAATACTGTTGAACTTTCTTCTCCTGCGTCATATTCTTCATGAAATTAGTTTGAGCTGCGCCCTCTACTGTACAGACATGAATTTGAATAAAACGAGGAAGAAGGTATTTTTCACAAATTCCCCCTCATTATAATGGTCGGGTGATGGTGCTAAACACACATGATCTTTGTCTTAAAAATCTGCTTGAACTGGAGTGTTAAAGATAACACAGTGTAACATAATTAGTTACTTTTTTAGGGAGTAACACAATATTGTAATGCATTACTTTAAAAAGTAACTTTCCCCAACACTGCTGAGAGGAGAAGGTATTTTAACATCAAAATATTGTACACTTCATCTTCACCAAGTGTGCATAAGGAGAGAGACTACCAATTATAAACTGACCTGCAAACCCATTCACCAGTGGTCAAAACAATAGCTTTCCTCAAAAATGAAAATTCTGTCATTATTTACTCACCCTCGTGTCATTAAAAATAGGTATTATTTTTTTAGTTTGGAACATTTTTAACATAGCTCTGTGTTCATAGTGCTCAAGAAGAGTTGGGGGTAATGCATAACAAGTATCACGAGTTACGTATTCAGATTACTTTTTTCAAGTAACTAGTAAAGTAACGGATTACTTACAAATTTACAATGAAATATTACTATATTAAAGAGTTACTTTTTCAAACAAGTAACGCAAGTTACTTTGTTTTCCCATTTATTCATTGGCATCACCCTATTTTGAGAGAAATCTGGAATAAGTGCCGAGGCACTTCCTTCAGCCTGAGGCTTATTAATTTCGCTTTTGATATGAAAGTGTCCTTACAGTTGTGAGAAATATAACTTTTAGTTTTTTTTTTTTGTTATTAAAAAGCAAATAAGCATGCTCAGCCCAGGTGAAAAAAGTAATGCAAAAGTAATGTTACTATTGCATGGAGTAACACAATATTGTAATGCATTACTTTAAAAAGTAACTTTCCCCAAAACTGATCAAAAATGTCAAGCTTCCAAAGGAAAAAATATATAAAAGCACTACCGTAATACTTTAATTACTGATAGTGTGTATCAGGAACAGACTGAAATTTCGGTTGTTATTCAACAAAAATCTTACGAATAAAAACAAAAATCTTTTCAGAAGTTCTAAAATCTCATATAGTATATGCTCTCAATGCATTTAAATTTAATTCACCTGGAAATAGTGCAAGATTTGAGACTTTATCCACCAGGATTTGATTTAATTCATTTTCTTGCATACCCTTTTGAGAAAGTAAAAATCCAAGACAGTTAAATAAAATGATGGTACTTTTTGTTTTAGGATTAAGTAGATCTTTTAGGTATTCATCTTCTGATCCAGCTGTTCTTTCTGTGTGTGGAAAGTCTAGAGTGGGTCTGGCTCTTTTTCGTCTCATCTGCTCCACCCCAGCCTCTGCTGAGGTCATCACATATCACCACGGCCCACGGTGCGCTGCTCTGCCCTTGCGTAGGGAGCCTATGCCTGTTCTTTGAGAGAGAACATCAGCTAATACATAGAGGGACTCAACAATTGGCCACTTTGTAGCCTCAGACCAGAAACGTACTTTACACAAGTATTCAAATGCAGCTGTGAAATGCTTGGCCAGGGCATATCAAGTGTGCTGTCCCACTGACCAAACTAAACAAGCTTGTGCGCTGTCAGATGTTGTTTCTCAGGCAGTTTGCTATAAACATGACTGTTTAATTTGCTTGAACTAAGTAAGTGGAGTATTTCAGGCCATCAAAGTGTGCCTGCTAACACATCTGTAATAATTCATGACCTCATTTTCAGAAGAAGTTTAGAAACTCTATAAATATGTACATTTCCTGTGAAATTTACACCAGTCTACCCCAGTTAGTGTTGCATGTTCAGTGTACAGAATGAATATAGAGGATAACATCATAACCATAAGACTCTGCTTATGATAAGTTTTGGACTCAATTAGGGATGTAATAAGTATCAAGAATTAAAATTGTTCTACTAGCAGTAATATAGTGTGGTGACTCAAATGAAATGATTAAATTAACTTCCTGGTTAAGATTCTTTTTATGTGAACATACAGTCAGTTTGTCCTCTGTGAACAAATTGGGAAAAATAATTAGTGTTAAATTTGATCTGCCTTGCAGTATACATGCATCCAAACAGACCTGCTAATGTCTATTGTGTTGTTGGTATTAATCAAACAATAAGAAAAAAAAGAGATCAATACTTGACTTCCATGCCATTCTTTAATAAAAATGTAATTAGTTAATATTTAATTAATAGCAAATGTGACAACCCAAGCTGTTACCTTTAATTGAGTTTGACTATGTAATTAGCTCAGAATTCATGTTTAAAATAGTTGAGGTTTGGGGGATGTAACATTTGGCTTTTTGTTTTTTGAAAAACAAATTTTAAAACTCGAAACTCAGCTGTGTCTTTCTGTGCTGCATGGTTTAGTTACACACATGCATACAATTGATGGCCAAATGTGATTGCAGTTCAGGGTGTTCTTTGTGTCTGAATGAAATTAGAGGATCGGGGGGGGGGGAATATATCACTTGGTGGGAAGCTTAGCCTCCTAAATTCAAAATATTAAAATGGATATGGTTTTGCCACTCTGTTTTTAGTGATATGGTGTGTCATTATAAGAGTTACTGTGTGTGTGTGTGTGTGTGTGTGTGTGTGTGTGGCTGATGGTGATTGCTGTCTGGGAAGCAGACTTTCTAAAGGAATTCAATTAGCTGAAACAGTTTGCTTCCTCACAGTCCCCAGGGCCAAAGCTGGAGCACACAAATACACAGCCACGTTCTGTCTCTTATCAAACACCCTCTTCATCTAAACCGCTGCTTGTTTGGATACAAAACATTGGCTAAATATTAGGCATTAACTGAATATATGTAGATTAACACTTTAAACTAATAGTATTAATGGTTTAGCATTAACAGGTCAGTGGTAACTTAAGTAGTTATGCACAGCTGAACTTTAGTATAACCATAGACTTGGTGGAAAGCTGAGAAGCATTTTAAAGTGTGTTCACACAAATGGCTTCATCGCTGTCAGTATGAGCATTCTTTCATGCAGCAACTAGAGATCTTAATTAGGGCTGTCAAAAAAAATTTCGCATTTCGAATAGTGAAGCCACTAGATGCGGCGCTGCTGCGTTGTTCATTACAAATATTGTGGGAAAAGAGAACATCAATGCAGAGAAGGTCTTGTTTACGTCAAAACTGAAACCAAGCTGTTCACACAGAACACATATTTCGCGCATTTTCTAGAGGGACATCTATCACCGTTGCACTCACGTCTTGCACAAAGGAGCCGCATGTTTAGAAAGCCATGTAAAATTAATGCAAGTTCAACTTTGAAAAAACATATTGAGACTTTATGGCGGGTTTTTTCACCATCCCACTGCAACTCGTGTTTTTAAATGAAA
>NW_015641461.1:157478-169896 GCF_001515625.1 Sinocyclocheilus rhinocerous | reverse complement strand
GTGTGATTGGCTTTCGGCCCTTTGTATTAAACTATGAATTCATACATGATGCCGTTTTGTTTATAGTTGTTTAAGCAACTTAATTATAATTGGTTTATAAACATTATTTTAAACATTATGCCATTTTTTTCAAAGATAGTCATGTTATCTTATGCTTTGAATAAACGTGCATTAGTAATATTTTGCTCGATGCGCCCTCTTGTGGCCTCAGGAGAGAAGCCAAAAGCTAACTGAAATTATGCATTCTAAATTCGAATATAATTCGAATTTTGATAATATTTAAGTACAAAATTCGAATTTAGTTTTTCAGCCATTTTGACAGCCCTAATCTTAATAATGTTAGAGTTAGTGAAGTAATTGGTGGCAATGGCAGTACATTTTCACAGTTCTCGTTACCAATGTCTATTGGAACTATTTAACTCTAACTATTTTAACTAAAAAATGTGTTAATTATTAATGCTTATAATAATTGTAGGTAATTAACACATTAACCTAGGCCATGTTCACACAGCAGCAGAATACGGTTGTCAGCCCTTATCCGAGTCATTAATACATTTGAATTCACAAACATTTCTTATTATTTCTGTTACATTTACATAAAAGTAAAAAGTAAACTACCAAAATATAGTAATTTAAACGTTAGAATTGTTCCTCGAGTGAAACGTTGCAGGCTGATGATACATGGGGCAACTTTTTGAGCAATTTTGCCGGGCAACTTTTTTTGAGCAGTGTTTCTTGGGCACTTTCCCACTGAGAATGGGTGACAAATTTCTATCTGGATACTTTAGATCGGTCCTGGGCCCTGTGCCTCACCTGGTTGCCCGTTGACGGCAACATTAACCAAAGTTGCCCGGCAACATTGCTCAGAAAGTTGCCCCGTGTATCATCAGCCGAATTCCATTCAAAGCTGCAAGAGTCAAATAAATCAAACAATATCTGGGGCATGTTGTAGTCCAGATAAAAATGTAAAAAAGTTTTAAAAAATAAATACTATTTGAAAATAATAACTATTCAGTCTAAGTATTTGGCGCTTAATGAACACCACTGCGAATAAAAAAATCTGAATGGCTGTTTAAATCCTTTAAATATGTTCCTGCATTTCTGTGGTTGCATCAGTGCCATCTGCTGTCAGAGAGTGAATGTGCGCTTTCATTTAGCGTGTCTCCTTCACGCGTTCTACCATGCGCTTCTCATCCGTGCTTGTTTACATGAGAGTGCACTTGCGTCTTTGACGCAGCATACAGCGGTGTTGTGCATTGTGACCAGTTGATGGTAAAAGTATTATTAAAATGCATGAAAAAATCGGAATAATTTGTAAAGTATGTAAAAAAATATTTACTGTATTTAGAAGTGCCCACAATAACAATATTGTGCATATTCATTATCATGATATATCGCATTAACGATACTCTCAACCAGATTTTTGGCAAAGCCATGCTGTGTGAACAGAACTGCACTGGACACCTGGTTGACTGTCATACAGTGCGAGGGAGCTGCGCATATGTGTCTTGCAGCTGCACGTACATGTCTAGCGTGTTCCGGGTTTTTCATGTGTGCTTTCGATAACTTTCAGAGAAGCAGATATGATCTCTGTTTTATCTGAAGGTTTGGATCCGGTCAGTGTCCACCACTGAAGCTATTTCAGTCAGTTTTGTGGTCTGCGCACAACTCAAATGCTTCACTCCACAACTCAAAAGCTGCCATCTGTAAATTAAGATTTGATGGATGAAATTGCACCTTATTGAACTTTTGTTATGTGAAATGTGAAAAGACTTTGCCGTTTGGGACTTCGCCATATTTGATATTTACTTTAGACACTGTTGTTATGGTTACAGGTGATAGTCACAAATTATTTTCAAAAACTAGGTGGAAAATAAAAAATATAACTAATTCTTCAATGGACCCATGTGTACACTCTCCAATTTGGTATAATCCTGATTTTTATTCTAACAAGAAGCATCTTAATGGACTCAATGTGGCATAACTCATCTTTATCATTTATTTTGTGATAAGTTTATTTCCTTTAAAGATTTAACATCTAATTATGCTATTTCTAAAGGAGAATTTATTCACTATTTACATATAAAGAAAGTAATCAGAAGTAAAGTAAATATTAAGAACAGTACGCTTCAACCTTCTGCATTTGTTACTCAGATCAGAACACTTACACCATCAAAAAGTTAAATTGATCTAAATTATATAAATTATTACTTAGTATAGATAATTTGATGTATCTACCTATTGAAAAATGGGTTTCAGATATATCTTTTCCCCATGATTTTAATATATGGACACAAATTTGTAAAAAAAAAAATAAAAAAATTCTATGAATAATAATTCTAATTTACAACTTTAATATAAGATTTTGCACAGAGTACATATTACACAATATAGAAAACAAAAAATGGGGTTTTACCAATTCACCCACATGTTTTCAATGTAATCTCGGTAGTTTAGACACTTACCTCCACTCCTTATGGTATTGTACCCCTGTTCAGAATTTTTGGTTGGGGGTTACAGAGAAATTGCACATGGTACTTGACATAGAAATACCATTTTCTCCTTCGTTCTGTTTGTTAGGATTATGTTTGGAGACGAATGTTGCACCACATTATCAACCCTCTACATTGCGAGTAAATCACTCGCATATGCGACTAAATCTTCACTCTGGGCAACTAAATGATGTCTAATATTAGCCAATTGCTAATAAATTCTCAGATTTTACTCGCCAGTGTGTGAGTTGGAGGCCAAGTATAAGTTTAGCACAGATACATTTTCACTCACAGAACACTCTGACTGAGCGCTTCACAGACACATATATATATATATATATATATATATATATAAATAATAATATAATAATAGTGTAATATCATTCTGGCGAGTAAACAAAGAAATTTACTAGCCAATGGCGATTCAATTGCCAAGGTGTCCGTAGAGGGCTGATTATGTAAAATTGGTTTACATTGTTCTAATTCTAGCTAAAAAACAAAAAAAAAGCTATTCTCCAACATTGGAAAACTAAGCAATCATTAAATATGAATCATTGGTTGAATGTTTTATTAGATCACATGGTAAAGGAACGAATGGCTGCTGTAGCTAGGAAGAGTATTAGGCCTTATTTGGAATTGTGGTCACCTTTTATTATTTTTTTTGGATTAGAGGAGTGATCAAGTAAACATTTTTTTTTTTTTTTACTTTTCCTCTCTTGTGTGTAAAAATAATATTGTGTATTTAGAAATATCTGTTGAAGGCAGGATTTTATATCCCCTAATCTATGTAACTTCTGTATTTTTAATTGCAAAACTGTAATGTGGGGTTTGTTTCATGTTCTTGTTTTCATGTCTTTTATTTTGTAATTTGATTTATGCTGTTAGTGTCAAGCGTCCCTTGCCCTCTTGTATTCCTGCTATTGGTTCCTCTGTTCAATGTGCCATGTTCTGATTGGTTATTGTCCTGTCATGTGACTCTCAGTTCTGTTTGCTCATTGGTTGATTCTTGTCATGTGACCCATAGTGTTTGCTATAAGTAGCCCTCTTGTTGCCATTGTCTCTTGTCGTTAGGGATGGGCGATACCTTTTATTTTATTTTCGATCCGATACCGATATTTTCAAGCCCAGTATCGCCGATATCGATACCGATACCTCTAAACTAAACTAAACTGATCTTTTAAATTATTAAAAGAATATAATCAGTAATTATACTCACTTAATATTAGATTTTAAAGCCATGTTTTTTTAAATTTCATAGGCCTTTTTTGTTTACATTGTCAGAAATAAAATATACTATAATTGTATTTTAGCCCTTTATTGGGGCAGTAACCTCAAAGGTGCACCTATGCCCCTAAAAGGGAGCATATTAGTACCATACAAGTATGCATACTTTAAGGGTAGATAAGTTACAAAGGTGCACCTTTGAGGGTACCTCATGAGAAATAAACATGGTGTTACATAAGTACTAAAATTTATTATTATTATTATTATTATTATTACCATGGTAAATTTGTGGTTACTGCAGTTATGCATTTTTCAGAATTAATTTTATTTATAGTAACAATGTTATGTAATGTAATAATGTGGCAATGGTTTCTTAAGATCTACTTGTGCTTCTGATGCTTTTGGGAAACGCAGCCCTATTTGAACAAGCACTGTGAGCCATGCCTCAGCAGCGAACGCTGTCTGTGATTTGATTGGTTCTGTCTTTCAGCATTTGCGTGTATTCCGATGAGCAGGAGAAATGGTTCTATCCAACACAATTATTCGCTGATAAGAAGCTTTTTTATGCACCAAATTTCTTGATAAATAAATTAATGTTTAAAAAATGCACTTTAGAATCGATACTTTTATGTGAGGATCGATCCTTTCGATACAACATCAGTATAGATAATTAAGGATCGATCCGCCCATCCCTACTTGTCGTGTATTGAATGTATGTACCTGCTGTCGGTGAGTCTAGTCTGTTCATGCTACGTCAAGTCTGTTCAAGTCAAGTCAAGTCTGTGTATATTGTTTGGATTTTGGATCACTTTGTAAATAAAGCTGCACTTGGGTTCATCTTCAACTTGCCGTTCAGTGGACTACTCATTACAGAAAGTGTTTTGTGTGTCTGTATGATACTGTATGTTTTTATTGTGCAGTGATGTTAAATGTATTTAAATAAATAAATAAAAAAACACTTTGTAAAAAGAAACCTTTTAACATTCTTTACTATGGAAGCAGTTTCCGCCACTGAATAGAAAGTAAAAAAAAAAAAAAAAAGGTAACTGCGACTTATTATCTCACAATTCTGACTGTTTGCAATTTGCAAGTCTGACTTTTTTCTCAGAATTTTGAGATATACACTCATAATTGCTAGTTATAGAGTCAGAATTGTAGGATATAAACCAAATTTTTTTCTTGCAGTTGTGAGTTTATATCTCGCAATTTTGCCTCTCAGGCCTGAGTGTTTTTTTAGAATCAGAATCAGAAAGAGCTTTATAGGTATGTTTACATATAGCAGGAATTTGTTATGGTGACAGAGGCTTCCACAGCACAAACAGAATGACAGTGACAAGACAAAACACAGATAATAAAAAAAATAAAGAATAAGTAAATAGGAAAAAACAATATACAAAAATTTTTTTAAAAAAAATACACAATATACAAAAAAAATCTTGTTGGTTTGTCCACTCTCTTATGAATTAATAATGCTGTTTTACCTTTCTCAAACAGATTGCAACTCAAACAGTAGGCAGTGGCTAACACAACATCACATGTAATACATTTACATAAAAATAAGTTTGAGAGGTCCTTGAATTCTGTTAATCAAAATAGTTTGTCAAAAAAGCAAGACATCTGTTTGAAATAGTAAGTTAAGTAAGTCAGTTTTACACTGATCAACATTGCACAAGTTAAAGGCAGAGTAAGTGATTTCTGGTAGCCAATGTTGATATTTGAAATCACCAAAACAAACACGCCCCTACCCCAAAAGGGTCTTGCCCCTATTTTGATAGCTCCGCCCCACATATACGTACGCAACCCAGGCAACGATTAGTTCTGTGAAACAAAGCAAAACCAATGTTACACCGTGTCTACGGACGTGAGCGGCGCGACGCAACAAATCCCCGACAGAAAACTGCTGCCGGGTTCTATTTATGACGTGCTGACACAAATTTCAAATGGTTTTCAACGGTCGTTTGATCGCGTCCAGTGTAGGCAGACTTTAGCTGTTGTAGACACGGTGTTACTCACCTACTGAGAAGAAACACCGCAACCTCGGCGTCCGATCGCAGGCCTCCGCTCCTTGAGTTCTCTCCAGCACTGGAAAGCTGATCCGATATTTACACGGGTCCTACTTCTTGCCTTATTCTTCCGCAGACGTTTTCCTCTTTTGTTTTTTATCCGCCATCTCTATCTTTCTGTCGCTCGGCTCGGCTAATGTCCGTCCCATGCACTGAACGCGCTCTCCTCCACATCACGAGTAGACACGCCCCTTATTGCTGATTGGCTACAAGTTTGTTTTGCGATTCGGCCCGAATCAGTTTCTAAAGTGTTTTTGAAAAATCACTTACTCTGCCTTTAACGACACTAACTAACAAAATAGATTATTCCAAAGAAAAGCAGATTTAAAATGAGCATTTTCATGTCAACCAAGAATGTCGGTGTGTTACTGGATTTAATGATATGCTTTATTCCTGTTAAACTCATCTACGTCAAGGGTTTACATGATACAGACCCGAACAAAAGACATCTGTATGCCTCTGCTCTCTGGAGGTTGTTTGTGCATAATTCATGTTGTGAATTGTCTTGCTGTGTTTTCCATCATTTGTACGGGTGTGCGCATGTGTTGTTCGCAGGCAACAGTGTAGCTTTGTGTCTTCAGCAGTGAATATCCTGCTATGCCACTATCAGTCAGTAAATAACGTTCACTTGAATGTGAGA
The DNA here is from genome assembly GCF_001515625.1 of Sinocyclocheilus rhinocerous. Lineage (NCBI taxonomy): Eukaryota > Metazoa > Chordata > Actinopteri > Cypriniformes > Cyprinidae > Sinocyclocheilus > Sinocyclocheilus rhinocerous. Next base: position 163,477 of record NW_015641461.1, on the reverse strand, counting down.
TGCTTTTTTTCTCCCGTTGCCTATGGTCTGAGCTGCCCTATCCCTGACATATAAAGTGTGTGTGTGTGTGTGTGTGTGTGAGTGAATGCTTGCATCCAGCTGAATGCACAACAGCCTCAGGACTGCACATGATGAGAACCCCACATGATGATAGAGATGGACAAATCGAGGATAGAAAAAGAAAGTAGTGCATGCTGGGAGTTCACTAGACCTAGAGTGGAGAAAATAAACAGCATACAGCCTGACACATACTATACCAGTGTGATTTTGAGTTTGAATTTTTAAATTGGTTAAATTATTCCTATTTTTTGTCAGTGCTCTTTCATTTTGATTTTGGGCTTTATTTTAATTTGGGTATTTTTAGGGCTATCAAAGTTGATGTATTAAATGACATTATTTGTTTAACACTATGTTATATGTTGACATTAAAGCAATTTTATTTAGTTCTGTCCGATAAACCAAAAAAAAAGTTTTGTTGTTGTTTTTATTATTTTATTTTATTTTTTGTAGTTTTCACATTAGTTTAGTAGCACTTTCCCCCCATAACTGGTAAAGACAAACATTTAGTGGCATAGTCAAAAATCAGAAATTCTAAAAAGGAATTAAAAATGACTACAGAATTAAGTTCAAAATGCTTGATTTAAACCATCCAGCACACACTCACAAACAGCCCTTGTGTAACAGAAAATGAAAGATTTTCCTCTCTGTGAGTTGTACAGAGTGAGCGCTTCCTCTAGTTTACATCCAAGCTGTTCTAAAAATACAACAGAACCCTCAGTTAAAGATTTCCCTCTGCCTGCTCCACACATACAATGTCTGGCTGAAGATATCTGAACCCTTAGGTTGTTTTGGTATCTTTTTTGTGAATAAAAGATATTAAAGGGGTCATATGATGCTGCTAAAAAGAACATTATTTTGTGTATTTGGTGTAATGAAATGTGTTTATGCAGTTTAAGGTTAAAAAAACACATTATTTTCCACATACTGTACATAATTTTTTCTCCTCTATGCCCCGCCTTTATTATTACGTTTTAAATATGGTTATTTTTCTTACAAAAATGCATCGATTTGCTACAGGAGGACTTTGTTCACCCCCTGGAGCTGTGTGAGGCACTTTTTATTATGGATGGATGCGCTTTATTTCCCTTCTTTTGGACTGATGAACTGCAACACCTGTTGACTGCCATTAAACAGCTTGGAAGATCAAAGACCCTTTTTAATATAACTCCGATTGGATTCGTTAAAAAGAAGAAAGTCATATACACCTAGGATGCCTTGAGGGTGAGTAATTCATGGGCTAATTTTCATTTTTGGGTGAACTAACCCTTTAAGGCAGTGCACCAATATTTTTTTTTTTTTATGTGACACAAGGGACATGATGTCACATTTTAATGTCATTGCCTGCTCTAAATTCAGTTGGGCCGGACAAGTTCTTAGCTCACCTAAAAAAAATAAAAATAAAAAGTTAACAAAAAAAAGAAAGAATGAAAAAAAAAGATATTATCATGTAGTACCAAAGCTGTGTGATGCTATTTTCTGTGAAATACAAATGTAGGCTATAATATATATAGAGTAGTATAGCATGATATAATATTGATTCATAGTAACTACAATGACAAGACAAAATAAATAAATAAATAAAAAAGCTTGGAACAAAATGACATAATTGTAATATTGAACAAATTTTAATTTATGGTTGTTTCAACCCTTTTTTATTAAATCTCGCCAACTCAGCGTTACAGAACAGATCAGATGTTGTTGCTTTCTATAATAATTATCTTTCCAACAGTGGCTGTTCATTTAAAAAATATCCATATACTCTTAAATCATTTAAATTCCTAATTCATGTTGAATGCCAAGTTGGTTCGAACCTAATTAAGAAAATGGGTTTGTCCTAAATATAGCTCTCCTTGGAGGTTCATTTTATTTCTATCATCTGTGCTTTGCTTTTGCGTGTGTGTTTTATGTAGAGTTACACTCTGTAGTGTCACACTTCTCTTCTGTCTTGGGAGAAGTGTATCATCTCAAACAGATTGCAGAAAAGGCAGGCGGTATTAGCACCACGTTATGTAAATTATCAGGCAAATAATGTTGATATCTGTCAATCTAGTGTATGAGAAAAGCTATCAGTGTCTGTCACATTGAAAATGTCACATAAAAAAGGCTTAATGTCATGATGTCACATGAATAAGCTGTCGGGATGGTTTTGGTTTGGAGGATTATGGAATAAATATAAAGGCAATATGTGAAAAACTGTTTGTATAATTCATTGACATAAAATTATTATTAAGGTATTTCAATTATTATCAAGTAGATTTAAAATCAGAAAATGGCTTGCTTATTCAGTATGCATGACTTTTTCTGACCTATGACTTCTCAGTGTACATCTTTTACATACAGTAAGTGAAGAAATGGTAAAAACAATGAATATATCATGCAGCCCTACAGATAGTCAGAGGTCTGGATAAGGTTGACTAGGGCTTGATTTGTTTGCGAGGGGTTAGACTGGGTGTCTGGGATGTGATGTAATCTGTCCCTAAAAATAGCAGCTAATACTATTGAGAGTGTGGATATAGAAAGGTTGATTGTGATTAAACTGTCCTAGAGTGATTGACATTTTTCTTTTATTATTTTCTGGCTGTTGTTCTGCACAAAGGTCTATAATCCAGGTCAGAGCAGACTATAAAGCTGCTGTTTATCACATTATAATATTAATCTGTGTCTCTCTTTCTGTTTCTCTCAGGATTCTCTTCTGAACACAAAGCAATGTGGAGGAAATAAGGGTCGTGCTGTGCTTTGAATACAGGTGAGAGTAAACACTGCATCAGTTGCGTGGTCAGGGAAGGTATGATGGGCTATAGGCAGGCTTACATGAAATCTACACCCCCAAAAAAATTTTTTATTTTATTTTATTTAGTCATTTAGCAGACGCTTTTATCCAAAGCGACTTACAAATGAGGACAATAAAAGCAGTCAAAACTAACAAAAGACCAACAATATATTTAAGAAAAAAAAAAAAAAAATGGAAGATGCAACTTTAATAACTACAAATCGAACACTAAGTCGTATGGCAAAATATTTTACCAATATTCACAGTTTTCTGCTTTTTTTGTGGGTCTCCAACAAAGAATAGGATGCAACAACAGCATTCAACTGTGTTGTTTGCATAAATGACAGAATCAATCAATAATTCATATATTTGCACATTTTTATATACAATGTGCTTGCACGTCACTTATGGTTAAGTTTAGGGTTGGGGTGAACTTTCCTTTTTTTTCCCTAAAGCCCCATTCACACCAAGAATGATAACTATAAAGATAACGATATTAGCGTCCACACCAGCCAACGACATTGTCTGTTTATTCTCAGCAAAAAATGCTTCTGAAAGTGATTCCAACGATATCGTTTCTCTGTGCCTTTATCGTTATAGCTGTGGTGTGGACTCTGCTATTATTTAATATTGAGAACTATTTTTTAGAACTATATCTTTTATCGACAGAGCCCAAATCGAAGATGAAATTCGTGACCAATTAAAACTCAGACAACTAGTAATATTAAAATAATTAGTACTTGTGTTTGTTGTTATTAAAATATTCATTATATATATATATATATATATTGTTTTTATTGCAGTCTGATAATTATTATATAATAATTCTTAATTATTATTTTGTTACATTTTTAAATTCTGCATATTGATTGTCAGATACAAGTTTTTATTTTTATACCCCCTACTACTTTCTTGTTTGTTTATTAAATATTTTGGCTGATGTGATTTTACCTTTGGCTACCCTAGTAAAAAAGTAACATATTTAAAATGCATTTATTTCACACTAATTATAATTCAAATCTATTCACATATTTACTTACATATGTCTTGAGACTTACTGATTTAAAATTTATAATTAAACTTTATTTGGAGTGCCACTTGTGCACAATGCACATTTTGTAATATTAAGCCCAAAATGTGTTTTAATGTCACTATTGATGAGGATTGTAGGATCTTTGAATAATATCGGTCTTTAAATGCAAGATATTTAAAGTGTACCTGAAGCATACTTGCAATATAGTTCCACTTTAGCACAATCATACACAATATACTTTTGTATATCTTTAGCTGGACTTCCGCACAATTAAAGTGCACTGAGTACAAAATTAGTTGTTCCAGTTTAGCAGACAATTTAGTATACTAAAAGTACAATTGCAGGGGATTTTTATTAAGTTCATAAATATGTAAATTTATTTGTAGTATACTTGGCATGAAATAAATGTATTTCAGAAAGATGTAAGTATATTTGTTTTTCACTAGGGTACCAATGACATTTACCATGTTTAAATCTGTTCCATATAATTCCACATATGTTCCCCCAAAACAGCAAAGAAAATATTGAAAATACACAAAGTTTGGGTCAGTAAAGGTCTATTTTATGTCTTCGTTTAGATAGCGAAGAAAACGTGTGTGATATAATGTTGAATAGAGTTCAGTGTAGAGTGTGTCTTCTCTGTGAAAAGAAAACATAATACTCAAGAGTGTGTGTGTGTGTGTGTGTGTGTGTGTGTGTGTGTGTTTGAACTGCTGAAAACTGGAGTGTGTTTAAATGGACCGTGTGTCTGCTTTTGACTCTGAGAGATTATGTGTGTTTTGGTGAGATAATTTGGGTTAGCGAAGACATACTGAAGTGATTAGACTCTGTGGAATGTGTGTGTTTGACGTTTCAGTGAGTCACAGCTTCCATACGGTATAATGGTAGAGCTGCTTACTACTGTCCTATGCCCCTTAGGTCTCTCTCTTTCTCTCCTTGGTTTTCTTTTTCTTGTCTATGAAGAGAAACACACTGGTCAGTGCTTTAAGCCCAGGGCCTGCTGGGTAGTGTCAGTGGGTGACTGCACATCAAAGATGTATGGAGTGAGCATCTCTGCAGGCCTGACACTCCGACTGCATAATAAATAGAAGCCAGGGCCTGCTCGCATTAAACCAGACCTCTGTGGCTCCAATAAGCACTTTCCACTTTGATGCTTGAGCATTATACACTGGAGCAAGATGAAGGGTGAAGCAACATCGTGTGTGGATAGAAAGCATAAGGATTTTAACAGATCTGGTTCTGTGCTGGTTCAGTGTAATTTCTGTGCTACAAGTGAAGATGATGCTCTGCCTAAAATATCAAAGAAAGAATCAAGAAAAAAAAAACTGGCACAATACAGTGGCTAAAACTCTTTAAGAAGGTTTTAACAACTAAAGCAGATGCTGTTATCTTATAATTATTAAAGCACCCTAAAATATCAAAACTTCAAATCTTTGCTAATAAGACAAACATCTACAAATTTGAAGTACTTTTTTAAAACAAAGGCAAAAGTGTAATTTTTAAGGTTTGTTCACTTCATAGGACAATGTGTAGATATAAGGTTCACATTAAAGGGTTAGTTCACCCAAAAATGAAAATTAGGCTGTGTTTTACTCACCCCAGAGCCATCCTAGGTGTATATGACTTTCTTCTTTCAGACGAATCCAGTCGGAGTTATATAAAAAATTGTCTTTGATCTTTCAAGCTGTTTCATGGCACTCAGTGGGTGTTGCATGCATCAGTCCAAAAGAAGTTAAATAAAAAGCGTCCATCCATAAAAAAGTGCCTCACACAGCTCCGGGGGGTGAACAAAGGCCTCCCGTAGCGAATCGATGCGTTTTTGTAAGAAAAATATCCATATTCAAAACGTAAACAGTCCTACACAGAAGCAGCTCCGGGTGGATGACGTATGAGGTCAGCTTTGCGCATGCGCTGCTCAGAAGTGACGCACGCGGAAACGCAGCGGAGAGATCAAAACAAAACAACGGTCACTAATTAGAAGTACAAAACGAGGATTTGTAAAGAAGAATGTCGGAGAATTTCAATATAAGCCAAGACGAGACTGGTTTTCCTTTGCTAAAGTAAGGAAACTTTGCTTCCTTTGCTCCTGTTAACAAACGTTGGTTTTCACGAGACTCACCAGCGCATGCGCAACGC
>NW_015641461.1:131332-146647 GCF_001515625.1 Sinocyclocheilus rhinocerous | reverse complement strand
TTTTTAATGGATGGGCGCTTTTTATTTAACTTCTTTTGGACTGATGCATGCAACACCCACTGAGTGCCATGAAACAGCTTGAAAGATCAAAGACAATTTTTTATATAACTCCGACTGGATTCGTCTGAAAGAAGAAAGTCATATACACCTAGGATGGCTCTGGGGTGAGAAAAACACAGCCTAATTTAAATTTTTGGGTGAACTAACCCTTTAAGCAAATGTATATTCATACATGCAAGTAGAGTATGTTAATATTGCTATTTTTAGCATGACAACGGAGGTTTCATTTGCATATAATCTGTAAATTAGCATCACTGAATCTTGGCTTTTGTTAAAAAAAATAGGTTACACTTTATTTTAAGGTCCAATTCTCATCATTTAACAAACCATTTAATACAACTTTTGCCTCAATAAACTCCAAATTTGCTATTTATTGGTAGTTGTTAAGTTTAGGTATTGGGGAGGTTTAGGGATGTAGAATATAGTCATGCAGAATATCTGCTTTATAAGTACTAATAAACAGCCAATATGTTACTGTAATAATAGGTATGCCAATAAGCAACTAGTTAATAGTAAGAATTGCTCCCTATTTTAAAGTGTTATCAAAAATGTTAATAATAATAGTCCTTTCTTGGTAGGTGGATTTAAAACTTTGACATTGGACTACTAGGATGAACCTTGTTTTTGAAGTAAAACAGCAAAGTGAGTGATATTTTAGTTGTCCAAATGATGAAACAACAAAAACTTAATAGTAAACATTTCAGTTCAGTAAAAAGAAATATAAAAATATCACATAAATAATTTATGTTTATCTGTTAGCTAAAGTGTTTCATGGCAGTTATGTCAGGTGAGTGGGTAACATTTTTCTTTCAGTTCAGCCTTTAAGGTGAAGCCTTTAAGGTTCAGTCTTAAAGGTGAAGCCTTTAAATCGAGTGCAGTCTGTCACGTTCTGCGCAGTGGCATCTCTAAAGAGGCTTTATGGGGCAGCATTAATACCTTTTAATGGACAGATGAGGATTGGATAGGCCCAGCTGTTCCTGTTCTATTGTTCCCAGTCAGAGCTGTGACACACATTGTGCAGAGCCACTTTTCTTGGTTCTTGTCTTCGCACACCACAGAGTTCACTCAGACAGAGAATGCAGCCTTACAAAGATCCTTTATCTGGCCATTGACACTTGTTCACCTTAGGACACAGTCGAGCATCCCTCCGTTTCTAAATCAACACACACACACACACACACAAATCCCTTCACCGGCAAGCTTGATATCAAGATGCAGGGATGAGATAGCAGCATATAGCAGTCATATTTATCAGTGTTTTGAGAAAGAAGCATTTAGGGAAATCTAAAAGAATAATAATAATATGTAATAAATGTAATTGTAAATGTAAAAGTATAAAGGTTTGGAATATTTAAGATGTTTTAATGTTTTTAAAATAAGTTTTTTAAACTTTTTTTTTAACATTGATAGTAATAACATTGTTTCTTGAGCAGCAAATCAGCATATTAGAATGATTTTTTTGTGGATCATGTGACACTGAAGTCTAGAGTAATGATGGAGTAGTCTTTACATGATTCTGAAAAGACAACAAAAGGTTTAGAGGTTCTGACAAAATGTCAATTGCTGCAGTCTGTTTGAAAAAAATCTAATTTGAATTATTTTTTTTTAAATGGTTCACATGTATGATTCAGTGACTCACTCGTAAAGACTTCAATTGTTTCATTACTGGATGAATCAGCATTTTTGAACGAATCTCTTGATTAATTCAATGACTCACTCGTAAAGACTTCAACTTGCATCATTATAATCAGTGTTTTTGACATATATTTAGTGCAGCTCTTATATAGTTACAGTAGTGACTTTTTTTTATTGAATAAATCTTGTAGAAATCTAATTGGGAATGTAACACATTATACACATTGGATTTTCTTTACATTACAGTTGGCTTCTGAAAGTTTGGAAGGATGCAAAATGATTGTGCTAAAATAGGCTTAAGTGTCTTTATGCAAAATATTTATTTTTTTTGCATTTCTTTTAATTCTGGTAATAAATATCACCAGCGCATATTGTCATAAATGTGAGAATTTTTACATGGCTTGAATGCATCCTTTTGCCTAACAATTTTTAAAGAGGCCACAAGTCAAACTAAAAACAAATCAAAACATTTTTTAAAACTATGTCTAACCACAGCGCCAGTCGCGCTAAATTTTTGCTGACCTCCAGGCTGCTTTTCTCACATTAGTGGTTGGTGGTGTACATTAGGGCCGGAGGTGTGGGTGGGGGTAATCTACAGTAGTAACTATTTCTGTTCCTAATTTTGAATCAATCAGCTAAGCTGCCATTCAGTTGTTCATAGGCCTGTGGGTAGACATGAAGGATTGTGGGTAGGAACAAGCCTCATGTGGCACAGTCAAGCTAGCTGTGGACAGTCAGAGATTTCAACACTCATTACTTTTCTAAAAATATAAATACATAAATAAATAACATACTGGAGGGGAAAATGTTATATGTATAGAAACTGCAGCAATGCGTTATACATCACATATTGAACAACTCTTTTTTTATTATTGTATCTGTGCATTTGGGATAATGGTATCACATTAAATGCAATTTCTTACAGTAGCACTCACAAATTTGAGAAGCAAAAGACTAGTTTTGTTATGTCAGCGATGCCAAGATGGTGTTACATACTTACACATTTGTGCAAGCACAACTGCAGAGGCATCAAAACAAAACCCACAGGGTTTGTGAGCATGCAACTTGGACGCACCGACCACATGTGCGCCTGCACATGCTCATCGAAGGGTCTTGTTTCCTGAGAATTTCTGCTTTGACTGGTGTGACTGAACAGTGCTCAGATGTGTTTGTGGTAAAGGGTCACGTAAACGACCGCTCAAAAGTTTGGGCTCTTTTTTAATACTTTTGAAAGAAGTCTCTTATACTCACGTAGGCTGTATGTATTGCTGTAAAAGCAGTAATATTGTGAAAATTTATTACAATTTAAAATGATTGAAATTTCTATTTTAATATATTTTAAATATATTTTAAATTAGAATTTATTCCTGCAGTAGTGTATATGTTTCTTATCACCTTTAGCTTGAACTAATATGGTATATGCCATAAGTTTGGTAAATAAGTGGTCCGTCTCCTCTCCGCTGTACTGTCTCTGGGTGAGTTTAATGTCTGGCGGACCTGTTCAGTGATTTAATAGTTTGAGCCGCTCCTGTGGTGGAAATTCAGTCTGAGCGACTGAAGTAAGACAGTATCTCTGGCTGCAGTCATTTTTTTCAGTCTAGAGCAGGGGTTTTCAACCTTTTAGGACTGAAACATAAATATATAACCAGTTTACCTGATTCAATGTGATGGCTGAGCCTGTTTCTGAGATAACAGCATGCCAATCCGTGGTTGGATTTCCTACACGGCTAATCGTAAATCATTTTACACTGTCAGTAAGTGCGACCAGGGTTGCCAGGTTTTCACAACAAAACCCTCCTAATTGCTACTCAAAACTCGCCCAAAACTACAAAACGCGGCAAGTGTGCGGGAAACCTGCGGACTTGGCAACACTGAGCGTGACTGATACTCGAGCCAACTCTGCTCTAACTGTCGACTAGCAGTGGGAGTCAGATGCCCTCTAGTGGATGGCTAAAGATTTGTTAACTCATATTCATACATTCTCAAGGGAATGTCTCTGAATTAACTGATGCTCGCGTCCCCGTTGACAGGTGGGCCCCACAGGTTGAAAACCCCTGGTCTAGAGGCTCAGTAGCTATGTTTCCATCACCCTATTTTAATGCACATTTTGAAGTATCGCATGAGAAACGAGTGATGGAAATGCCAAATTTCGAATAAAAATCCCTTAATTCGCAAAAAAGTTTTTACGCTCGCTTGGTGGTTTTTGACTTGTGCGAAAAAGGGTTGATGTGAATAATGAGAGATGGAAATGCATTTTGCTAATAAATTCCTCCAAGCGCATCAAAAAGTCATGTGACTTTGCGCTAAGGGGCGGCAAAACCTGACTAACCAGCGGACCGATCTCATTCCACAACATCTGAAATGTTGTTATGGTCATTCGGAAATGCACGAGCAAAGTCTGTCATCAAAGTATTTCTGTATAATTGCCTCCCAGAAATGTCTTTCATGACTTCGTTCCCAAACAGCAGCATCCACGCAAAGCAGTGACCGCATTCATTGTGTTTCGTCGTTTCGTCAAGTAATTTATTATATATGAAAATTATTATATTCTCCTACTTTTAGTGATTTATAGTGCCAGTTTATCAGGAAGTGACGATTTTGTTCTCTTTGACTTGTTGGATGGAAACGATGCTTGTTCGCAAATGTTTTATGCGATATTCCAGTTTTGCGCATAAGTTAAATTCGCAACTTTGGATGGAAACCCAGCTAGTGACTGCCTCTGCATGTGAGACGTCAGTAGATCCTGCTGTTGTCGACTCAATGAAGTACTTTTTCTACCTACGAGGTACTACAGAGCTTTCTTACCTGAAACGTATGTATTTGCTTCCAAATTTCGATTCAATTCATTTAAAGTAGACCATTAAACTGACCATTAAACTAAAAATTTGAAACTAAAAATTAAACTTAAAATTAATCATTTTATGGCCTCATGGGCAGGGCTTCAACATGTAGTTCAGTTGTGCTTCAGATGAGCTAAGTTTGAGTCCTGACTATCGGTCGGGTTTTTTACGATAACGGTGCCAAATCGGTACTTTTAAAATGGTACCAGTGCCTATACGGTGCCTAAACCAATACTTCAAAAACAAAAGGCCACAAAACGATGGTGGGTGACATTAAAACAAATTAAAAACCCTAAATAGGATGGATTGGCCATTTTTGAGTGCGATAAATATATGTAATGTCTGTTTCACTCATATTGGATGCCAGAGGGCACCCTCGCGCAAAAACTCCACATATGCATCACAGAAGTAATAGACCCAATCATGCTCCAGGAAATCCCTAATATGGACAAAGGCATCGCTATCGCTGTAGCTAAATAAAAGGAAGATTGAAACACTTTGAATGATGAAACATGAAGATAGTAAACACTCAACTGTGACAATGTATAGTTTATCTGTGTTCTTCAAGCCTCTCTGGTCTTTTCATAATAATTAAGTAGGCCTATATTTATAATCCATCGCTAATCGACATTTTTTACAGTATCGAATATATTTTCTGCCTCATTCTGTGATAAGAAGCCACATCAGATCACAAAAGGAAGTTATTTGATGTTGTGGAGTAAAAACCTGTCATAATGTTCTCTTTTGTTGGACAAAGAGCCATGGGAGCCAAGCCAAGCCTCCCTTCCATGATCCCACCCCACTCATCACAACGATAATTATATATAACTTGCTTCCATTAAGAGCACATTCATTCAGATCTTTATAGTTAAGTGCTAGATAGCAACGGCACACTGGCACGTACTAATGTAGTTATCAAAAAGACTCACAATACTTGCGTGTAACTAGTCAAACAACATGCAGTATAAATAGTCTTTAAGTTTTGTTGGCCATCCTCAACCTAACCACAGGCTCTACTCTTCACAACAACGGTAACACTACAAAACCAACACAACAGAAACCTATTTAAATCCTAACATAACACAACATTTAAGTACTAACTTATGCCTCTCTTATGTTAATCTTGTGTAAAAACACACAAAATAACACTTAATTTCTACATTTATTTTCCTTGTTGTCTGATGCAAAGCATGCTGGGAACTAGAAAACGCAATCATTTTAAGTTCACCTTACTACAACAACATTTTAAATTTACAGAACTTATTTCAATTAAGTCCAATGAGCTTTCATTATTATTTGAGTGAAGTTAACTCATTTCGTTTAATTTATTTCACTGTTTGATTTTACAGTGTGGATGATGCATTAGGCTGCTTTTAGCCTTACACTGGAGTTGGTTCACTTTCCGGCAATGAAACTAAGTAAATAAATAATTAAATAAAGTAGCACGATAATATCACGATAAGATCTCACAGGCTGACGATAGGACGATATGAAAATTGAGCATATCGCCCAACACTAGTCTCCATTGGGCACTGGGGCCTAAATTTCGATTATGTATAAAGGGAGTTGGTATCATTTTAAAACCAGAGAATTACTATATTGTATCTATCATATTGTAAATCTTTATAGTTTGAATATAATATGATTTACCCGAATTTTGGCTTCGGTATGATACCAGAATCTAATACTCATACAAAAAGTGCAATCTTCCCATAAAAAGTGTAACATACATAGAACAAGTGGCAGATCTGTTAGTTTGCATTTTAGGCTCCAGACTTAATGCACAAATCTATTCTGATGTACAGTATCAGGTTTTATGTCTCGTCTGTTGCTATGGTTATCACTGTCAATCATCACAGTTTTGGATTCAATCCATTATTTAAAGGGGTCATGAACTGCCTCTGTTTTTTATTTTGTACTGTTCTCTGAGGTCCACTTATAATGTTATCCACATTTTTACATAAAAAACCATCATAATTTAGAATTTATAAGCTATTCTCTGTCCTGTTTTTATCCCCCTCATCATCTGTTTGAATAGGCGTGACGGATTGTAGACTCGGAAGTAAACGGCCACTGCTATGATTGGCTAACACTTGTGTATGTTTGACAGCATACATCTTTCACAGATGTACACTTCAGTGCTTTAGGTTAAAAAAGGTTTTTCATTTGCAGCACGTATTTAGATGTGTTGTGAGAGTATTTGCAGCACATGTGTTGTCAAACTGATGAAGATGTTTTCTTAATTTGCGTGTTTTTTCATTTGCAGTGCGTTGAACTTTCTCGGCCACCGTAGTATTCAGACCCATGTAAACACATCTGATTAGCCGTTACGTTCGCATGCTCTCCAGAAATGTCGTTGCAATGTTGCAAAAACATGTTGCAAATAGAAACCTTTGACATTCATCACAGAGCGCTTACACAAATACACACGGGAGCATTAGCATTATATCAATATTTACGATGTTCTCTTATTTTATATCGTCGGCACAATTATTATGTGGAGTAAGTTTTATCTGTTTGATCCAGCTTATTTCTCTGTTGTCACATTAGAATCAGTTTGGGTTACACTGCTACATTATAGCGGTGAACCTCGGAACAGCAGCGTATCAAGTACAGAAATGAGCAAAATCGTGATATTGTACCATTTCAAATATGAAATATACCAGTATTTTTCCAGTGCTAATATACTGTGCAGCCGTAGTCTCTTCACATTGAACTGGGATAGAAGGAAGTTATGTACTGTAGCATAAAAACACACTTCACCTCTAAGATGTTTGTGTAACCTGTAGCCCTTGGCCTTGTGTTTTGGCTTACTACTAACTTGAGGAAACTGTGGAAATCCAGGCATTTTTCTGAACTTCCTCTTTCTCCTCACAACAAAAGCACAAATACATTTGTACATAAATTGATGATGACGTGGCATCATGTGTTTGAGGGTCATGTGGTGACCTACATGTATAATCACTAGCACATGTGCAACCCCACATGTGTGAACATCAGTCTATATCTCTGGCCTAAAAATTTAGCTTTCATTGATCTGTATGTGCAGAGTTTAATTGGTTTTGTATTATGGAACTGCTCATATGTCGGCCATATGTATGATGACTAAGATTTGTTTTAGAAGTAAAGCCAGGTGCCCTCTGCAAAATGTTCTTCCATGATTCATTTGTCGCAGACAAATTTCGAGAATTGCAAAAGATTTGCTAATGGCCTAATTGTCAGTGTGAGGAATCTTATCCTCCAAAAACCTTTGGGTCACAGTCTTCTCCTAGTTGCTTCTCCTGTCAATTGATGCCTATCAAATGAATAGTGAGGCAATATATTATGTCCATTGGGGTCAGAGAATGAGAGATGTTCAGATAAAGATGTTAATAATAACATGTATATATGGTATGCATTATGATTTTTTTTTTGTATTTATTTAGTGATGGTCATAGTATTTCATTTACCTTAAGTTTCCTCTGAAGAATAAGCAGTCCACAGGTTCCCACTTTCACCTAGCTATGCCAGACCCCATACACTCAAGCGTTTTGTGCAGAGCTTAAAGGGGTCATATGATGCTGCTAAAAAGAACATTATTTTGTGTATTTGGTGTAATGAAATGTGTTTATGCGGTTTAAAGTTAAATCTTTATAAAAGTTAAGAGTCAGCCACACCTACCTAAAACGGCTCGTTCTAACACGCCCCCACATACCTACGTCACTATTTGGGCGGCGTTATGCAACTCTTCCCAGATAGTGACGTAGGTATGTGGGGTGTGTTAGAACGAGCCGTTTTAGGTAGGCGTGGTTAACTCTTAACTTTTATAAAGAATATCTCTTTGGTTTTGAGACTTTAGTGTTTGCAACTTTACAGATCTTCTTTATGCACCAAGAGCTTGTAACACTCCAAAGAGAAAGGAAAAATTGAAATCGCATCATATGACCCCTTTAATATCTTATGAGCTACTGTGCATATGGAAAAGAAGACTTTGTATGTTAGAGAAAGTCCTCTTTGTTTCTATCTTTAAACTTTGGCTAAGAGCACAACACAGTCAGTTCAAAGGTTGGAGGTGGGGGGCAAACCGTGGATGCAGCTGCATTATAAACACAGGTCATCGCTTTATGTCCTCATTTAATCTTAGAGGGGTTTATTTCAGATTCCATGATGGCCCCCACTGCTGGACTTAAAAAAAAAAGGCAGCTGCGCTCAGGGAAGATCGGGGATTTCTGCTTGCGCTTTTGCCCTAGATGATGTCAGTGGTCGATCTGATGTTATTAAACTGCTAGTTATATCTGCTAATGATATGCCCCACACATGTCTACTCAATTTTTCACACCAATTTTAGATGTGACCTTTTTCCCAAGAAATCTGAAAATTATCAATATTTTTCTAAATGTGATATGACATGAAACATGTACAGTATGTGCTTTTTTTTATTCATTCTAAAACATGTCACGTTTGGATTTGGCATGGTTTGATGTGTATTCCTGGCACGAATTAAGAAATTGCTTTCGATGGGGAATTTCTGTCATAAAACAGTGGTCTAATATCGAAACTGGATACCTGTAGTGAAAGCTTTCTAATGATGTCAAAATTAAATAAGAATCCATGTCTATCTAATATGTTACATATCTCCTTATCTGGCACAAATCCGGAACGGAAATGAAATATTGAATTGTAATAAACTAATACCTCACACAAAGCTACCCTATAAAGATATGGAATATAGCTCATGGATAATTTGTCATTTTAATGTCTCTGTTTTGTCAGGCTAAATTTTTTGCCTATACAAAGTCTATGGCTACATCCAGCTTCAGTTCTCTCCCTCTATATGTTACTGAGCGCGTTTGACACAATGGTGCCGTGTTGGCCATGTTTGACAGAGGGTGGATATGAAGGCCAGTAGCTTCATCTCCGCTGCGTTACGAACATGTTCCCTTGGTGTGTCGGTTGGTGTGAGAGTCTGAGCTCAAATGTGAGTGTGTGTTGGAAAGCTGTACAAGGGTGGTTGCTTCCCAAGCAATGACAGCAAGAAAATGGGACAAGGTCATTACTATGGTGATAACTAATATTCCATGATCCAGTTACGAGCAGAATTACCACTGCACTTTGAACATGTATTTATGGGCTGGGTATAAACATCAAAACTATGTCATTACTGATTAAAATAGGCAGGTCAGTGGAGGTCAGAGTCATGTTTTAGGCAATGGAAAACCTTGTTTCCTGGCATTCATGTGGATGTTACTTTGACACGTACCACCTAAACAGCATTGCAGACCATGTACACCTCTTCAGTGGTGTTCCCTGATGGCAACGTCCTCTTTCAACTGTACAATGGAGCCTGCCACACTGCAAAAAATATTTAGAAATGGTTTGAGGAAGATTACAAAGGCTGCATTAACACTGCAGGTCTTGATTAGAGATCGACCGATCCACTGAAGACTGGAGTAATGATGCTGAAAATTCAGCTTTGATCACAGCAAGCAATTACACTTTACTATATGTTCACATACAAAACAGTTATTTAACATTATAATAATATTTCACAATATTACTGTTTTTGTATTTTTTACTGTACAAATAAATGCAGCCTTGCTGAGCAAAAGAGACTTCTTTTGAAACATTCGAAAATATTACAGATCCCAATCTGAACACTATGTGTGAATATCATAATACATGTATTAATAGAGCTGTTGTAATTATTATTATCATTATTATTGTCTTACTTTTTTATTGTATTTTACAACAGTAAAATTACAGTATAATGTTGATGGAGCTTTTATTTTGGTGGACCTCAGTGCTTCTTGTTGTTGACAACACAGCAGATATAGTTATAAATTATTCTCATTACGAATTTGCGAAGATGTTTGTCGCACATATAACATTGTCACATCCATGCCTTGTAAAAATTCATAAAAATGAGCAACTGATGAGTAACACTGTTTCAGCGCAGATTTTCCTCGTGCTTTGGACTTTGAACCCTGGCTAACAAGCAGATTGCGCCGCGAGCTCACGCAGCGCTGTCAGAATGAAAACATAACATTCCGCAGCTTATTTAATTAAGGCCATTTCGCAATTTCAGTCATCATACAGTAACCACCCCTTCCTCTTCTCATCGAAGACATGCGATGCAGTACATTCTCTCGCTGTCAGTGCTTGTAATGATTTTTGTGTCTTTCTCGGACAGTTTTAATGCTTCCACTTCCACACTGCCAACATGTTTGCTGCTCGCCTCTCACTCTACGCTGATTGCCATTTGATTGCATCACCAAAAATGTCATTGTTCGGTACAATTTATTCTGCCTTTTTTCGCTTGTTCTGCCGAACACCGAAATATATTTTTCTGCTATTTTCGGGCCAAATAATTTCAGTTGCCGAACATTTGGTGCATCCATACCACATATGAATAAGACCTGAAGCTGATCTGAAAATATGTGACCCTGGAGCACAAAACCAGTCTTAAGTCGCTGGGGTGAAAAAAAGGGAGAAAACGACAGAATAACTCGGCGGATATCGCATTTTGCGTAAAATTAAAAATTGACTTTTCAATACTGACCAGATACAATGCTGATTTTGGCGGAAACTCAGTTTTTTTTTAAAAATGGCGTTTATCGCATTTTGGAACCAAACTCTTCATTTGTAGCAATAGCCAACAATACACTGTATGGTTCAAAATGATTGATTTTTCTTTTATGCCAAAAAATCATTAGGATATTAAGTAAAGATCATGTTCCATGAAGATATTTTGTAAATTTCCTACCGTAAATATATGAAAACTTAATTTTTGATTAGTAATATGCATTGCTAAGAGCTTCATTTGGACAACTTTAAAGGTGATTTTCTCCAAATTTAGATTTTTTTGCACCCTCAGATTCCAGATATTAAAATAGTTATATCTCGGCCAAATATTGTCCTATCCTAACAAACCAGATGATGTATAAATCTCAATTTTAGAAAAATTTACCCTTATGACTGGTTTTGTAGTCCAGGGTCACATATCAGAATCCATCTACTTTTTCCTGCGTACACATTCATGGGTCATATCCGATCTGTGCCACATGGGAGGGAAAAATCATAATTGGATCACTTGAACCATGTAATGTAAATGTGGCCTCTGAGTTCAAGGTGTTGCTTTGACCTCCAAATTCCCCAGATCTCAATCCGATTGAGCATCTATAGAAAGTGCTGGACCAACAAATCTGATCCATCGAGGCCCAACCTCACAACTTGCAGGACTTACAGGATCTGCTGCTAATATCTTGGTGCCTGATACCACATGTTCAAATCTTGTGGAGTCCATGCCTCAACACATCAGAGTTGTGTGGCTGTGTATGTTCTTGTTTATTCAGTAACAAGGAGTAGTGGTCTTCAGTTTCCACCTCTCTCACTCGCTGTCAGTATTTCTTTCTCTCTTTTCCTAAAAAATGAAATATTCCTCAATCTCTGCAGACTCTCTGCCCTCTGTCTTTTAACATCTGCCCTTTCATCTTTTCATTTCTCTTGCTTCCTTCCCATCTCTTATTACAATAATTTCCTTAATAAAGCAGCTCACTTGTCTTCTTCAGAAACTCATTAACCTCCTCTCCTCTCATCTCCTGGTTCTCTGGTCCTCTCCTCTTGTCTCATTTCCACTCTGTCCTCTTTTCACATCTTTTTGTCTCGTCTCCACCCCTCATGTTATCTTCTCCTCTCTTCTTCTCCAATCTCTTCTTGCCTCACAGTCTCTATTTTGTCACCTCCTCTCTTCTAAATGTGTCTCATTTCCTAACATGTGTGTTTTCACACACACTGCACTATTATTAAAATAATAGGCTATTAATTAATTATGTTTTTAGGCTTCTGTGTGTTCTGTTAGCAAACAAGGATTAGTTAAACTCCATTTAGTGTCATCAACATTATATAGTACTGTGCTTTTTTGAAAGACTCAGATTTAAGTAGCTTTATCAGCATGGCATAAGGATTTACATTGCAAAAGCAGTTTAAAGGTTTTTTTATGTTAAAAAATTAGCATTTCACAGGTATTTCCTGCAACATAGGTTCATTGAAAACTACTGTGACGAGTGGGGGCGGGGCCGAGAGCCATGGGAACGGAGCGAGGCTGGTGGAGTAATTGATAATGAGCGACACCTGCACCACTCACCGGTCTCGAGTCCCACAGAGGAGCTCCGGAAGGATAAAAGGAGGAGTGACAACAGTGAAAGACGAGAGAGGACCAGGCCTGGACTTTATTTTGTGTTTTGGTTCTGTTTGTGCGCGACAGTCGTCCGCGAGGGGCTGTCGCGCTATTTTTTGTTTGTTTATTTTATTAAAGTCTTTGAACGTTCGCCGGTTCCCGCCCCCTTCTTCCCGTGACTACGAACTTTGTTACAACTACATTTTTGCAAAACTCTACATACAATTCGCTGCAGTTTTCAACTGAAATGAGCACTACTCTCCTTAAAACACTACTTCTTTTATTCCTCTTCACACAAATTATGATTACAGGGCAAATTATTTATTAATAACGACTTTTTTCTTGCAGTTCCTTGCACAATACTATGTAATGACCTCAAAACACTTCTATCATGCTGAAGTTTGCATCACATACCAATTCTATATTTATACTTTTCTGACATAGTGAATTTGCTCAGCAGCTCACCGGATACAGCCCTGCACTTGGGTTCGAGTAGAGTTTAGTGTAGGTGGTATGTTATTTTCAAACGTGGTAGAGCATTAACCTTTTAGCGTCAGTCACCAGACGTTTAATTTCAGAACTGCCTCAATAGGTATAACAACGTTGTTAGATTTACGTTTATCTTTATGTTATGGACATTTCATTTAAAAATGTTGCAGAACGTGCAAAAAGCAACATAATAGTTTGCAGAAATGTCACCACAGTCACGTTTTTTTCCAGTGAGCCTGGGTTGAATTCCTGGGATAAACATTCTTTCCCTTCAGTAAATCCTGTGGAGAGCTTTGGGGTTCACGTTTGCAGTAAGCTGTTGTTTATGGGCATTCTTGAACTGTAAGTGAGAGGATGTGGGCTGAACCCAAGTTAACACCTCTGACAGCCTGCAGGTGGTTCTGCTTAAGGGCAAGAAAGGCATAAATGATACATGGCAGCGGTAGACGAATATTAAAGATACGGAAAGGGAGCTTTGTGGATTAGGATGGGAGACATGCTCGTAGGTGTAAGAGACACACAGCAGGGGCCCGTCTCACTGAGAAACTGAGAGAAATGGAAAGGGAAAAGAGAGAAAACCAAGGGCAGGAGGATTCACTGTTCCTGATGTTCCTGTCATAATGAGTTTTTCTTGTGCTATCTTACATTGTGTGTGTTTGTGAGATGCAGGTGAAGACGAGCAGCTCCTGTCAGAACTAAGAACACTGAGATCCATGTGTTCTCCCCTTTGGCACAACTATTCAAAATTCAGAATGAAGAACTAGTCAATTAAATGAGAAAACTGAAATCATCTAAATTCAATGCAGAACTGATTCAAACTCATCCACGTTTGCTTTGGTGGTTAGAGAAGGTGTGATGTCTTATTGTCTCTGCCTTAAACAGTAAGCAGCTCTCGACCAGTGTTATTACTAATCATCCTAAATGCATTGCTTTCCCCTTCATCTCCCTTGTATCTTCTTCCTAGATATTATAGCAGGATTACATATTCACACACACACACGCAAACACCTAATCATCCTTTTATCTCTCTTTTAAAAACACACACTGATTTTATCTTTTATGAATCTTGTTAAAAAAACAAACTGTCAGTATAGACTGTCCTTTAAAAAAATATATATTAATTTCTGTCCAGCTGGATTGAGTATAAAGTGTTTGAGTCTTTGTTATTGCACTGAGCAGTCTAGACCCTAGAATAAGAATGTATCCCCTAAATGTGATTCTGCTGTACGTTTCTGGAGTTTGACATTGTTTGCAAATGCTTAATGTACAGACTCCATCTACACTTCTGTTTTGTAAATATCAGCTATTTTTTTAACTTAAATTAACAGAATATCTAACCTTCTAAAATATAAGCAGAATTGTCATTTTCTTTGTTTCTTTTCTTTTTTTCTTAGAGTTTATAAAACATTTTATATACCTGCCAGTAGGGCTGCATGATTAATCGAATGCGATTGTCATGCGCAATTTGTTAGTAAAGCCGGTTCTGTAATCAGCAGGAAATCATCATCACGTGTTTTCAGATGGAGCAGCATTTACTACACAGAGCCGTAGTTCACAACAAAATTGCAGACGATTTTATTGCGCGATTCTCAAATCGAAGAAATCGTGCTACAACTGATTGAGTTTACAAGTCATTTTTAGGAGGGGGGTGATCCTTTTTCTATCTCACTGTAGGGCTGCACGATTAGTCGAATGCGATTGTCATGCGCATTTTGATAGTAATGGCGGTTCTGTAATCAGCAGGAAATCATCATCACAGGCTTTTAGATGGAGCAGAATTTACTACACATAGCCGTAGTTCACTGACAAGTTACACAAAAAAAATCGCAGACGATTTTATTGCGCGATTCTCAAATCGAAGAAATCGTTCGCGATAATGACAGCTGTTTGCATAGCTTCTCAGTGAACTACGGCTCTGTGAAGTAAATGCTGCTCCATCTGAAAGCATGCGAAAATACCACATTTAATAAAATATTTTTACTCCAAACTCCAAACTTGTGAGATGATGTGGCTTCTTACACAGAATAAGGCACGCAGCATATTTCATAGTATTTAAGCAGTGATAAAGGCATTGCATTATAAATATACTTTAGACCACACTTCAAACGAACGGGTATGAATTATCTCAGCCTAAAC
>NW_015641461.1:127840-130522 GCF_001515625.1 Sinocyclocheilus rhinocerous | reverse complement strand
AAATTTTGGTTTTGGTAAATTACTCTCCACCCCTAAAAGACGTCTTCTGTGTATTGCCTTCTCTCTTCTTGTGAAAAAGTACACTTTTTTCACTTAAGTGGCCTTTAATCTTCTTTTATCTTATCTGCAAATCATTTTTTTTTAAATATATACTTTTAAGATTTGAAGTACACTGCAAGTGCACATTCAATAGAATTAAGCACACTTCTATTTCACAAAGATCTTGAAGTTTCCTAATGGGAGTGTATTGTCCGCCGGACAGTTCAGCTGTTGTGCTGTTGATGGAACATGGGCAGAACTTCCGAGCGTGGTTTTAAAATCCTGTACTGATGAACGGAAGAACTCTCTCTCTCTCTCTCTCTCTCTCGCTCACATTCTCTGCATGTGTCTATAGTGCTTTAGTGAGTGAATTTCCTGCGCCCCCCAAAAGAGGAGCTTGCTGAGCCAAAAAGAGAGAGTTAGTTTATCCTTCATAATTACTTTTTGATGTTAAGATAGTACTTTATATACAGAAAGAAAGACATTTTGAAGAATCTATATGCAAAAACAAATTCTGTAGCTCTCAAACTTTATTCTCACACATATTTGAAATGGCGTGAGAACAAAAATAAATTTCGTAACTCTTTTCAGTGTGTCTAAGATTTAGTTTTTTGTTTTTTAAATCCACGTTCTTAAAGGAACACTCCACTATTTTTGAAAATAGGCTCATTTTCCAACTCCTCTAGAGTTAAACAGTTGAGTTTTACCGTTTTCGAATCCATTCAGCCTATCTCCGGGTCTGGCGGTAGCACTTTTAGCTGTAGTGCAGCAGGCGCAATGATGTTACGCGGCGCCTGAAAATAGGCTTATTGGAAGTTACCTAGCTGGGGACTATTTTCAGGCGCTGCGTAATATCATTGCGCCTGCTGGTACGGCAGCAAAATTCCTTGATTATTACGCCGGAATGAGACTATAGTTCCTAGCCATATCAGCCTAGAAAATCGCAACTTTTCATTTTCCGTCGGTCTTAGTACACGATATAACTACAGAAGAGTCAAGTTTTAAATAGGAAAAATATCGAAACTCTTTGGTCATTTTTGAGCGAGATGCTAACGGTCTAATCAGATTCAATGATCTATGCTAAGCTACAGCTAAAAGTGCTACCGCCAGACACGGAGTTTGGCTGAATGGATTCGAAAACGGTAAAACTCAACTGTTTAACTCTAGGGGAGTTGGAAAATTAGCCTATTTTCAAAAAATTGTGGAGTGTTCCTTTAAGCTGTTGTTAACTTTGTGAAAAAAAAGTCTGCTTAATTGTGTTGAACAATTCAGCTCATCAGTTAAAATCTTAATTTGAAATCTTACAATGCAATGTTTTTAGACACTTATTCATTATAATCAGTTCACACTTTTGCTAAAGGCTACTTCTTTTTCACACGGGTAGTTTATTCCTAATCTCTCTCTGTCTCTGTCAGATCATAGAGGATGGGCTGTGTGCAATGTAAGGACAAAGAGGCTGCTAAGTTAACCGAGGACCGGGACACCAGCTTGTCTCAGAGCGGAGTAGGTTATCGGTATGGCGTCGACCCCACACCACAGCATTACCCCAGCTTCAGCGCGGTCACTGGGGTCACCGCTATTCCCAACTACAACAACTTCCATGGCGCTGGGGTCACGCAGGGTGTGACAGTCTTTGGAGGGGTCAACACATCCACACAGCAGGGAACGCTCCGCACACGAGGAGGCACAGGTAGACTTTTCATACAGTCCCAACTACCCAAACCTCATACCATTGTTTGATTAAGTGTTTCTTTGTTAAGCTGCTCAAACAAGCTCAGTGTTTTAGTCGCCTGTGATGACCATATCAGAGCGGACCTGTCTAACTACACAATGAGACACTGACATAAATACATATAAAAAAATGTTTAAAAAATTTGTTGTCTAAGCAGAATAAAGCCTCCGTTGTTGCCAGATGTTCTTTAGAAACATGTAATTTGGTGACCTGAGAAATTAAATAGATTGACAAATTGGCTAAAATTCAAATGGAGGAAATTTTCATTGCATAATTTATTAACAGAAAGACCTTGAGGGCGTCATCTTACCCAATGCCCATAATTGTCCATGAATTTGCCTATTAATGTCTTGACGTACACAGCTTTCTTTCTCATAAAAATGAATTTTTGTTGTTGTTGTTGTTTTGTTTTTTGGCATCTATGATTTCTTTAAGAACCTTTAACTTTCATCACGGTGAAAAATAATGCGTTCAATTTATTAAAGCATTTAACGCACTTGCCCCGCCCCAGACCTATGTGGGTCATCTGACATTTCATACAGTTGATTGATGACAAATATGAGGCAGGGCAACAACTCACTGCGTGATGGAGCCTAGAGAACGTAGTTAGAATGTCCCTAAAAGTCAAGATATGGGGGAAAATGCCCCTGTTTCAGTTGTTGTCTCATATTTACATCATATAGTTAAGCAATATCATACGAGCAATAGGCTAAGTGCAATATCACACAAGTGCAAATGAGATACTGATCTTATACAACAGTTCAGTAAGTAAGAAGTTAATATGGTGTTATTTTAGACACGATGTTGTCTGTTTTGCTCAATTTTGCCAACGAAAATATAAAGACAAAGCAGAACTGTTCTTTTTCACTTTTTCAACTTTAGTTAGTCTGTAATGTTGCTGTTTGAGCATA
>NW_015641461.1:99664-127563 GCF_001515625.1 Sinocyclocheilus rhinocerous | reverse complement strand
TATTTTAGACACAATGTTGTCTGTTTTGCTCAATTTTGCCAACGAAAATATAAAGACAAAACAGAACTGTTCGTCTCCGAGCAACACACAGCGGCATTTCATTTCTTAATGCACGTTTTGAACGAATTGGGTGAACTATTTGGCGCGTTGAACCATTGGCCATAGGCACGTTGGATTTGAAGCGGCGCTACACTGATCGATCGGTGTGTGTGACATCAAAGGTGGTACTTTAATGTCACACACCGATCGGTCTGATGGTGATGATCCGCTTCATGTCGAACAAGCCTAATGATTCAAAGGACCATTCATAAAGAACCATTTACTTCACTCCTGAATGAATCAGCCTTTTGAACGAATCACATGAATGAATAAATAACTCTGACTTAATCATTAAGACATTTACCACCACCTACTGGCAGTTTATTATTTAGAGTATCATTTCATTAAAGAAATAATTTCATATTTCCATAGTAATAATAATAATAATAGAAATTATTAAAGGTATCACCCACCCAAAAATGGGAAAAAATTGTGTCATCATTTACTCACCCGCATGGTCAAAAAGAGCCAGATAAAACAAAATATTTCTTGCTGAAGCTACTTTTTGTAATGTTTGTTTGATGCTTTACACAACAATGACTTTAAATGATCTTTTGGGAGTAATTTCTCAGTGTAATGTGCGATTAATAATTAGATTAATTAATCGCCACATCATGTAATTAATTAGATTAATCGCTCACCAGCCCTAAAAAAAAAAGTGTAAAAAAAAACATTTTATTTTTTTCTTCATATTATTAACATTTCTTCACACTAAGACACACTTAAAGGTCCTTTGGGGATCCCAAAATATTTATTTTATATTTTTGAGAGTGTGTGCTGATATTTTTCTTATTTAAAAGAAGTTGTGGTGGGACACATAAAAAAACTTGACCTTTAAAAAAAATTATAATAATAAAATTGTCAGTAACCTTAAGCTTATCCTTAGGGGTCGTGAACTGAGAAACCAAAATTCCCTTGATCTTTTGACATACAAGAGGTTCAGATCTCAAAACTTTCTCGTCTAAAAACAGCTTATATTGAAGGCAGTTTTCCAAAATGTCAGCTTGTGGAATGTATCACTGTATGATGTAATAGTGTCCACAGAAGACATCGTCTGTTTAGCCCCACCCACCGATTCGCGCATGTAGTGTTTACGAGAGAGGCGAACGTGCAGGTCTACACAGAAACCAAATGATAAAGATGCTCCGAATACATCAAGACGCTGTTCAGTGCCAAGTTGTAGAAAAACCGTTTGCTTTTGATCTCAACGTTAGGAAAGAGTGGTGAGTTGTGAACACTCACCACTCAAGTGTAAGTAACTGTTTTTATTACGTGATCACTATTGCTTTGTCTGCTAAACAGATCATTTGATATGAGTATTTATGTGTTTTTAACCTAAATCACTGCAGCTTCCATCTGTGCAGGACTTGCTGTCAAATATAAACAACTATTAGCCAATCACAGCAGTGGGCGATTACTTCCGAGTCTACAATCCTCCAAGCCTATTCAAACAGAGCGTTCTGATGAGGCAGGTTAAAAACAGGACAGAAAATAGCTTATTACTTCTAAATTAGGATGTTTTTTATGTAAAAATCTTGATAACATTGTAAGGGGACCTCAGAGAACAGTACAAAATAAAAAACAATGTCTGTTCATGACCCCTTTAAAATCTACTGTGACCCCTATAGGGGCCAATTTGTCATGAGATGGCCACGATCAATAAAGAACTTTTAAAGATGGGTTATCACTTATGATCTGCGGCTAAATGTTGAGGTTGATTGCTTCACATTCCTGTCTTACTGAATATGTGCTTAATGACAGATTTTAGGTTTGGGTTCCATCTAATGAGGGGTTTGGTTTGCTTGTGTCCCATTACTCTGGGTCTAGTATGTCGTGACCAAATATCTCAAATCTTACGGGAGTCATTCGAGGCACAGCGAAATCAAAATGACAGCAGTTAAGATGACTTTGCATTGCCAGACCGGACAAATGCTCCCCATCCCGATCCCACACAGCTTTGTTTATAACATCCCGCTAAGATACTTTTAGACCAGACATCATTCAGTGCTGTGTATCAGTGTGCTGGTCTTTGTGTGTCTGTGTACTGTGGTGGATTGGTGCTCTTGAATCAGTCTTGACTCTTATAATGGCTCCTACAGGCCCTAATTGCAGGTCTTGAATGTAATTTGATCGGTCTGAAAGCGTCCGCAGACCAAAATGGCTTTTTCTTTCCTAGTGCTCACGCTGCACTATGTTGTTGTCCCTTTCCAGGATAAAAGTATGCTTTAATTTGTTCTTAATCCTCATGGTGCTGATGTGGTCTTTCTCTCTCTCTCTGTTTGTCTCAGGTGTGACTCTGTTTGTTGCTCTCTATGATTATGAGGCCCGTACAGAAGACGATCTCAGTTTCAGGAAAGGCGAGAAGTTTCAAATCATCAACAGCACGTAAGTCTAAGACCGGAAACATAAAGCATGTCCAAAATGGAAAATTAGCTCACTGCTTATTCACTTACACTGAATAATGTCAAAGCCCCTTTAAGGCTATTCAGTTCACCCGGCAACCGTATTCCTAACACCCCCATACAGCTATTTTCAGCCGTGCAAGAACAGTTTCTATGTACTTGAATGGAGAAAAACAGAAGTCTGTTTAACTGTTTGAATAAATTATGTTTCAATTACATTTTTAGAGTCCAGACAACCTGATCTCATGAGAAAATCTAACTTTTTTACATGGGGACGATTTCATGGGAATTCGTACAATGTGATTTGTATAGAAAAGGACTTTTTTAACTGTAAGTTGGCACTTGTTTTTCCTAGCCATATTTTTCCCATTTATACATATATGAGTGGATCGTCTTTGCTTCGTACAGTCTGTACAAATAATAACAGTATGCTACATTGTTACATGACTGATCATAAAGTATGCAAATGGTGACCAGTTATCATGTTGCAAATAAATATTGGTACTGTAGATTAAATGGTGTCCAATCAAGTAATACGTTGTGATAGAGATGTTAAAGGAAGAAAGTGTAATATGCGCACATCCAAAAAGCTTTAGGCAGGTGCTCAATCACATGGAGTACTTCACTGTCAATAAACAAAAATCGGCACACTGCCACTACTGCTCTCCAAAAAGAAGTTTATTAAAATCACAACGTTTCCACTTGGGCTGCACGATAAATCGAAATGGAATCGAGATCGCGATTCGACGATTAATCGTGCAGCCCTAGTTTCCACCCTAAGGTCTTCATCAGGCAAACAACAAGTGATCAGAAGAGTACAATTTATCAACATGATCTATCACACCTGATACAATTCATCAAACAAATTACCCAATCATCCAGTGAACGAAAGCGAAAAGGAAAAAAAATTAAAATAAAACAACAATAATAATCAATATATACATAATGTCCCAAATCGCAAAAAGTGTTTTAAGTCAAATTCCAAATGTAAAGCTTTTGGAGAAAGAGTATTTAATGTATAGATGTAGAACGCTTCCCTCTGTAATAAGATTTTATTGATCTGGGTACTTTCACTTATCGAAGAGTCGACAAATTATGCTTGAAAGCATTGAAATGAACGACAATGGGGTTCTTTTGGTCATTCAACTGTGATCCAACATTAACTTTTAAGAATGAAATACATGAGATATTGCAAGAATTTCGAAAAATTAATTAGAATTTTTAAAAGTTGATTATCTAATCACACCTGTGATGTTTTACTTAAAATACACAAGGACCAGGTAGACCTATTATTGCAGTCATGGGTTCATTAACAGAAAAAATATCTGTTTATTGACTCCTTTCTTAAACCTTATGTTCACAGTCTTCCTTCTTTTGTGCAGGACTCTATTGATATGATTAAAATACTACAGTCCGTTAAATTGCCTCACAATAATGTATTACTTGCGACACTAGATATGGAATCGTGGTATACAAGCTATCAATTTCTTTTTACGTGACTGTTTTATGAATAAGAGTCCTAGTATTGATTGTCTGAATGAATTGACAAAATTGGTATTGACTAAAAACTTTTTCATGTACAAAAATGACATGAAAAAATGTTTTACAGATCAAGGGAACTGCAATGGGGAGTACAATGGCCCCATATTATGCGAATTTGTATGTTGGGCATTGAATCCTGTGATCAATTCTTTTTTACCTAACATATTTTTGTGGCGTTGATATATTGACAATATTTTTCTTATATGGTGTGGCTCGGCGAATGAATTACTTGACTTCCAACAATTTTTAAACAGTAGTAGCGAACATCTTAAATTCACCATGGATTATGATACTTGCCAAGTTAGTTTTCTTGACTTACTCATAATAACAGATAATAATAACTTGGTGACTGATTTAAGGATAAAAATAAAATTTTACATGGTCAGAGTTTTCATCCTACTCATTTAAAGAAAAGTCTTCCGATTAGTCAGTTCAAGAGGATTCGCAGGATTTGCACGTATAACGAAATGTATGAAAAACAATGTAAGGATTAATGTCAGAGGTTTTATGGGAGAGGTTACACAAATAATTGGATTGGAGAAGCTGCGGCAGGATTCCAAAATATCGATCAGAAAGAATGCATTTCTCGAACACATGTAAAATCGACCCATTATGTATATATTGATTATTGTTGTTGTTTTATTTTTATGTTTTTCCTTTTCGCTTTCGTTCACTGGATGAGTGGGTAATTTGTTTGATGAATTGTATCAGGTGTGATAGATCATGTTGATAAATTGTACTCTTCTGATCACTTGTTGTTTGCCTGATGAAGACCTTAGGGTGGAAACGTTGTGATTTTAATAAACTTATTTTTTGAGAGCAGTAATGGCAGCGTGCCGATTTTTGTTTATTGACAGAGATGTTAAAGGACACATGTTATGTATTGGATAATACAGCTTGGCTTTAATTTATATTAAATGAGTAAATTAGTAATTTTAAGAGTGATTTTTGACCCACCTAAATAAGACTTAAGTAGGGTACAACAGGGCTAAAGGCACCTTTGATATTATTTTCCTCTAAATCACTAGATGGCACAAAAACGTGGCGTAGCACTTTCCAAAACATTCGCTTTTCAAGATGCACGTGTATATTTGTCTGATCCTTGACGCGATAGCACGCAGCAGCGCAAAGTTGATTCTGTGCTTACTTGATCTAATATTTCATGTTTTTTTAAATGTTGTAGATTTAAGTAGCAAATTAGAATCGCTAAAATGAATGCATATATTTTGCGACAAAGGTCTTCTTAACAATTTTCAATAACAGTTTAAGATAATTAAAGCAACAGTTTTTAAATAACGAAAGAATATGTATTTGGGGTAAAAAGCGCCCCTGCTGTTGGGGCTAAAAGGCACAGTAATTAACATGATAATTAATATACAGCTGACTTTTCCATTTGTTGACATGACATGGTTAGATTCAGATGCTAAATATCATATATTATGTTGGGTGTCCATATTAGAGATATTCACCATGTTTAGAATGAACCCATATTAAAAAAAGCATGATATTAATCATATCATATAATAAAATATTATTTTTTGTTACTACTGTAAATAGGCTATATATTCAATTATTATTTGATCTCCTTCAATGCTTTCAGAATCTTTACTTATTAAAATGATTTTGTTTCTGTATTTTAAAATATATTTTTATATTAACATACTTTAATGAACGTATATTTATTGAACAAAAATTAGTTCTTTTATTTTTCAAAATAAGCAGAAAATAGTACAAACTTTGCTAAAGTGATTGTTTTGAACAAGTATTAACTTAGACATTGTTTAAAAAAAAAAACATTATTTTAGCTGAAGTATTTTTATCAATACCGTGTGGGGTAAAAGGCCCCTCTTGCCACCTCATACATTTATAAGATTTTTAAACAAAATAAACAACTTGAATGATTTATTTTCACACAAAATCTGTTGCTCCATTAATGTTCAATACAAACATTTTTTTTTTTTTTTTTCTGCAATTATACGTTTTAGGGGCAGGGAATAGCACATTTTTTCTTAAGGTGTGCCTTTAGCCCCGTTGTATTTATTAATTACTCCTATAGTATTTGAAATATGGTTAAAGTGTACTGCTGAGTGTCCAGATGAGCATTTATAGTAAACTAAGATATACTTCAGTGTCGTTTCTACTGAAACTTGTATTTCATGTATATAAATATTTTTGTAATTACACATTTGTAATGATGAAGTTGCAATTTAGTACATTTTAAATATATTAACTTAAAATGTAAGCTCAAAAAACAGTACGGTTAAAATGATTAGCAAGTACTTTAATTTGACATTATTACAAAGTGCACTTTTTAAGTGTACTGCAGAGTAAAGATCAGTAGTGTAAGTGTACTCTATTTAAGTGGCCTTTTATTTGATTAATATTACATGATCTGCAAGTACAGATTTTTTTTTACGGAACTTAAGATTTGAAGTACACAAGTGCACATCCAATACAATTAAAGTGCACTACTTTTTCACAAGGGTTGTGTAACTTGTTTATAGGCAGTTCACACTGATTCATACTTGATTAAATCTACACATAAAGCAGTTGTTATGAATTTCATCCAATTTTAATTTGACCTCCTTAACTTCTGAATCCTATACAGATTGTAAGTTAGTAAGCTTGTATTCCATTTTTGCATTGCCGGAGTGTTTAACAATAGATCGCCCTCTGCTGGTGGTAATGTAGTCTCCACTGCTCCATACAGCATGTCTTCTCAAGCTATGCTATCATTATAATAACAGTGCATGAAAGTGTGTGTGTGTGTGTGTGTGTGTGTGTGTCTGGGGAAGTGGACACAATGATTGGGAGAGATGAGAGAAGCTTTTCTTGGAAATGATATTTTGTGTGAAGAGGACAGGCTATTTGAGAGAGGAAGAGATTGGTTAGTGGAGAGGGGTATTACATGAAGGGCATGTTAAAGAAAGAGTAGAGCATTATTGAATAAATGGGACATTCACAGAAGTACAGATCAGCTGTAGGCAGATTGGTTTTCCACTCTGTGTGTGAAAGTGTGTGTGTGTTGTGGATGTGGTTGTTTACTTGTGGTGAAAGGTTTGTAGGAGAGAGATGCGAGACAATGGCAATATGAAATTAAATGAAAATATTCAAGGAAGAGAAGAATAGTTTTCCAGAACGCACACAATTCTACCTAAAAAGACCAGCAGTGATCTCTTTCTTTCTTGTGGCGTTTCTGTTTATTGGTCCATCTAAACAAAGGATTGAAAGAAACTTTAGTGACACTGACCTTTTGTTTTTCTGTGTATGAAGAGGTAAAAGAGTGTATAGGGTGTGTTGTGTTTTACATTTTAGTGGGAACATACTGAAGACGGATGAACAAACATATAACATTTAATAAACATTTAATGAATTGAGGTATTGAATGAACAGATACATGGACAAGTCTACTAAGGCTAAAAATTCTCAAGTTCTGTCATGACAATAAGAAAATGTGTTTTTTCTCTGTCTTTGTCTGTTTGTTTCAGTGAAGGTGATTGGTGGGACGCCCGTTCTCTCACTACAGGAGGAACCGGCTACATTCCCAGCAATTATGTCGCCCCTGTGGACTCAATCCAGGCTGAGGAGTAAGTGTTGGATTAGTTGTGTGTGTGTGTGTGTGTGTGTGTGTTAATCTGAACTAACTGCCTGTGTTAAGGGTGGGGGTAAAGTGATGTAATTCTAATCACTCCTACTTTAACCCATAGACCTCTCAGCAGGATGCATGACAAACCTCGGCCCATTCTAAATGAATCCAGATACAGTTGCAGTACAGGGTGGTTCCTGACTGTTATTGCTAGGCAACATTTGTGTTGATGTTTGGGACAAATTACAAAGACACTTCCCAAAAACTGACCCATGTATTACCATTGTATCAAACCATATCTGAAGATTCTTATTGAAATGTATTGGATTTTGCCCTCGAAATTTTGAATGCATCCTGATTCTGTCGCTTTTGTGCCCAAATTAAATTGCAAACACAATTTTTTGAAGCAAGTTTTCCAGTCACTCGCCTATTTTGTTGTTTTGACAAACATGTAGTCCCGTCCATTGGCAGAGACCACCATTGGTTGGGATAAATGTTGACATGTCAGACTTTGAAACTTGAGACTTTCAAGTCTTGAAACAGACTTGAAAACTTTTCTTCAGGAACCTACAAATGAATTGGCAAGGAAACATTTTAACACACACACACACACACACACACACACACACAAAATAAAATAAAATAAATACCCTCACACAGCTTTAAGTTTGTTTCAATCTTAACCAATTTAAAACAGAGCAGGAACAATTTTGCCAAACATGAAATTTTTAATTATGGTGTTTCTCCTGTGATTTCCTAAGTTACACTGTGTATTAAAATGATGTCAGATTTTTTTCCGTTTAATTTTCAAAAGCCAGATTGATGTCAGCTGCTGGCTTTTAGTCTAACATGCGTAACTTTAACCAGAAGGAGATGTTTGAGTGATGAAAGTTTGCAGATGTTTTCTGCATTTTTCTGATGTTATTTGTAAGGCCCCTCAGATTGCATGTTAACATATACAGCTGTAAAAACTTTTCCCAGCCATCCCTTTTTTTGTGATTAAGTGTACATATTTTCCTAAATAAAAATTCCCTTCGTTGTAACGTTATGAATAACATTAATATGGCACATTTTTAGAAAGAATGCATTCAGCAGATCCAAACAGGCCTGGTTTAATGAACAGTATTAAGAAATGCAGACTTGGAAGACTGATAAAGGCCCTCTTCCTCTCTGTCTGTCTCTCAGCTGGTATTTTGGAAAGTTGGGCCGAAAGGATGCAGAAAGGCAGCTTCTTTCCACAGGGAACCCACGTGGCACCTACCTGATCCGTGAAACCAGGCTCAGTCGGGGGCCAGTTCTCCTCTGGCCAGACGAAACCAGCAGTTCAATTCCAGGCTGCAGCAAAGTCAGATTGTGCAGAGGACTCAACTGGCTCCTGTAGTTTTGTCCACACAACACCATTACTGTACTTAAAGATGTGATTCATGAAGAGTTTCATTATTCCAATTCCGGTTATGATATACATTTTTTCAAACTAAAGTAAACTAGTGTATGACTATAAAATTAGAATTTTGAGTGAATTATTCTTTTACCGATTCTGGTTTCTAAATGGTTCTGTTGTGTTGTGCTGTATGCTTTTAGTTCACTAAGAAAAATTGGCATAAAAATGAAGAAATGGCTCATAAAATTCATTGGTTCTATAATCGGCAACAGTGGTTGTGCTGTTTTGCTCTGTAGATTGAGTAACTGTGTTTCTGTGCCATCGTAGTGCAGGAAACTGCATTCAAGGTTTTTTTTAAAAAAAACTGTATAGAGTGCAACAGGCAAGTACAAAAACCATTCATTTTCTCCATAGGGGAGCTAATTTTTTTTAACAATTTGTAAAACATTAAATAAAAACCGAGGATGTTGCAAGGTTGTTAATCAATGGGCCCACATTATTTCAACTTATTTTTTAAATATTACTTTTTAAAAGCATAATTCCTAGTGGAAAAACTACATTACCAATGATTGTGCAAAGAAATCGCAAAAAATAGCCACACACTCCCACGAAGCACTGCGAATAACTAAATTGAGTTGGTTTCCCTTGACTATCAAACCAATAAACATAATGTATGATAAATATATACATAATCTACATCCTCAAATCAGTAGTTTTATATTTATCCATCATTTTTAATTCAATTATATCAAATTTGGCACTTATCAGGATTGTACTTCTTATTAAGCCGTTAGGTACAAAGTCTTTTACATTTGTCTTTTTGTTGGATTTTTACAACAGTTCTTCTAGAACCTAGTGGAACCAGTGAAAAACAATCTGTTCTCTGTTCTCACCCCTAACTGTGCTACACACAACACCATCTACTGCATTGCACAGCACTACACTACACTATTTACGCACTTCTGTTTTGTGTCTGTGTGGCAGGTGCCTTCTCTTTGTCTATCCGGGACTGGGACGATGTGAAGGGGGACCACGTGAAACATTATAAAATCCGTAAACTGGACAGTGGAGGATATTACATCACCACTAGAGCTCAGTTTGAGATGCTTCAACAGCTGGTCCAGCATTACACGGGTAACACACATAGACACGCTTCTCATTCCACAGAGCTCAGTATATCTCATTTCATAGTCTGACATGCAAAATGATTGCAAGTAATTACAGTTTTAACTTAGAGGCATGGTTATATATCCCATAATGCCATTCACAGTGCTTTTACAGCTCTCTACAGGAGGCGGCACTGCTCCAGTCATCTGAATAGCTCTCAATAGGATGTACTTTGCCTATGCTCCAGTTAACATATCGACTGTTAATGCATCTAGAATGAGGATTTTAGATAGCGTGTGCACTTAGCTTCTTCCTTGACCTCCCATACTGAGCCCAGAGAACAAACATACACACAGATACTCATAATAATACATCCTCATGATGACCTTAACTGTGTATCAGCATCAGTTGCTGTGTTGATGCTACTCTAAAGTGTTTGCTTTAGCTTGACACTTTCTCATTGTTGACCGTCTTCGCTTTCAGAAGCAGAGCTTTGTGTTTGTCTCTGTAATGTTCCCTGTTACGGCAGTGCATTTAAAGAAGACTCTGCAGTCTTGTTTCTTCATTTGCTTCGATAGCTTGGTTCCACCGCCCAGCCCTGTCCCCTGGTCTCTTGTCACGTTGTATTATTTGGCGCATCTGAATCGTAAATGTGAAAAAAAAAAGCATCAGCTCCTTACAACTGTAGCTAGGTAAGAACTCGGGATGGGTGAAAATCAATTCAGAAATCCATCATTACTCTCTCTCATCCATTCTGTATGGATCCACAAAAAATGCATGATCATAATTTAAAATCAAAATTATTAATAATACTGTTTTGTTTTTTGGAAGGTCAAATGCAGGACAAAATATTACATGTGCTATGCAGTGTGTATCATCTGCAGAGGCATTTATAGCTTAAAAATGTGCACTTACAGTACAGGACACTACATACAAATATATTTGAAACAAAGTTTAAGGTCGCTCTAATGGGGCATTTAATTTATGCAAAAACTTCAGAGCCGCATTTGAGATCATTATAGGACCCTGTCATTGTTCATGCTTATTATAGACGTATGATAGTGTAAATATTTAGTTCGGAAACACCGATTCGTTCACCGACATGTCACTAAAGAAATTGTAATTCATTATCCAAATGAATCAAGCGGTTTAATCCAAGTCTTCTGAAATGAACGTATCCGATTCACATCAGATCTATTTCCACATAATGAACGAGGCCTGAAACCGATCTGAGACGATCAGAATCCATGTGCTTTTTCCTGCTTACACGTTTGTGGGTCATATCTCTGCCACATGGGAGGAAAATTGGAATTGGGTCACTTGTGCCATGTACTGTAGTGTAAATGCGGCCTATGATGCACAAATTTAATTTAGGCTTTTATTAACATATAAACACTGATCTTTCGCATATACATGGATCATATAAAATATGGCAAACAAGCTCTCAAATATGCTTGCTTGATGTGCAAGAACCAGTGAGGTTTGTTCTTACATGTCAGGTAAGTAATGCTTGGACTTTCAATGGCGTATCAGAAATTTCATTAAAAATATCTTTGTGTTTCAAAGATTAATGAAAAATTTATGGTTTCAGAATGACGAGAGTCAATGAAAGTAAATGATGACAGAATTTCCATTTTTGGTTGAACTATCCCTTTAAGAAATCCATTATACTAAAATAGGCTAATTATATGGTTACTTTAATACCAGTTTGGACCCATACTGCATTCTACATGAAACATAGGCCGGAAATCATTTTAAAATGGACTGGTGTGTGGCACTTTGTCATGTAGTCAAACTTTAAATCAGGAGTGCTCAGTCCTGTTCCTGTAGATCTACCTTCAGCTCCAACCCTGATCCAACACAACTGAACCAACTAATAATGATCTTCAGGAGCACTTGATAATTACAGACAGGTGTGTTTGATCAGGGTTGAAACTGATGTTGATGTTGATGGCTGATGAGGCCGGATACATGCTCGGGTTCCTCAAGCTCAGAGCAGATGGTACTCAATGACTGATTCCTGAAATGATGCATCTATTGGTGCCAAGTGTTCTGCTATCTCAGCTTTACAGTCCGGAGTAAATATTGCTGTAGTGTTGTAGGAAAATGCCACACATTAACCCTTTGCTAAATGTCAAAACATGCCCATCAGGCATGTCCTACATTATGGCCAGTCAATAAGGCGCAAACATCTCAAAGGAAGCTACAAAACAGTCCAGACTGAATGATTATTTCTAACCATTACTGTTTTTCAATCAGTTACCAGTAGGGCTGGGCAATATGGCCAAAAAAAATTACCACAATAATTTTTTTTTTTTCATATCAGTCGATATCGATCATTATCACGGTATACAGTATATGTCAAATTTTTCTTTCTTTCAAATTTAAAGGCAGATTTTTGCTACAAAGTGAAAGTTGTCAAAACCAGACAGTTAATTGTGGTTTTAAACTACTCTTTATGGTCAGAACATGGTAAACACTTCCGGCCATTTTTCCTTAACAAAATAAATATCTTAATAGAACAAAAAATTATTTCTTAGTTTCCGCATGTTCTAATGAGTAATATTGTTTCAAATCAAGAAACAGGTTTGTGTTGCCTGATAATATTAATTATAATACTTTTTTTTTTGTCCCTTAGAAATGCACATTTGATAGTAGCTTGCGTTAGGATGCAGATGCAAATTTATGTTTATTATCAAAATCAGTATCATCTGTAACAATTGCAGCAATCACATTTTTTATTGCCTAATTAATTATTCTGTTTGAGTTTTTTTTTTATTATTAACCATTGGTCTTCCATAGTAGCATACATTTTGATCATGATAATCACAGTTAAAACCACAAGTATAGCACCTCAATACCATGGTAAAAATGTAGGCTATATGGTTTCTAGGTATTTGTATGAAAAACAGTAATCTAAATACATTTAGTAAAAATGCTCCTTTAATACATTTAATACATGTCTACATTAATAATGAAATTCAATACGAATACCCACATTTCTGACACAATACCATGGTGCTGTTAGTGTTACTGGAGTAAATCTGTGGTAAATGATGGCGATTTGTAGATTGAAAAGTCTTCTGATTGTATCATTTGCACAGTGTTTCTCCTTGTATCAGCGCTGTTTAATCTGGCTTTAAACTAGTGTTTTTCCACTGAATTCAAGTGCTGTCATCAATCTGCTCTAGTAAGCTCGCAACCGCTGCGCTGCTGTTTGAACTTTGAGTCGAGCGGATAAACGGTACGTGTGGTGCGCTTCAAATGAGTTGCACTGATTTGTTCCGCTTTTAAACAATATATCGAACATTTATCGAACTCTTCTTATCATTTTATCGAGGAAAATTATATCGCGATAATTATCGTTATCGATTTATCGCCCAGCCCTAGTTACCAGGTTCTAGTTGTTGTTGTTGTTGTTATTGTTTTGTTCAAGAAGCCAACAAGTCTTTGTCACAAAGTGAAAGAAATCATGCAGTGACATTAAGTGATTCACAAGCAAGTGCAGATGCCACTGAAAGAAACATGCAACATGGGTTCACAAGCGATACAAATTGCACACTATTTGCAGGCGTCACGCTAAAACTCTTCACTGCTTCCTTCAGTGCTTCTGATGCTCGTCTTTTCTCTCTCTCTCTGACACTGTGTGTATCTGTATATGTCTGTGTGCACACGCTCAGAGCGGGCAGCGGGGCTTTGCTGTCGTTTGGTCGTCCCTTGCCACAAAGGGATGCCAAGGCTCACTGACCTGTCTGTCAAAACCAAAGACGTGTGGGAGATTCCACGGGAGTCGCTGCAACTCATTAAGCGTTTAGGCAACGGCCAGTTCGGGGAGGTTTGGATGGGTATGGCTCCTCCCACAGTGCTAAGCAACAGCCAACCACGAGTGTGTTTCCCAGAGGCATCGTTGACCAACTATGGTCACAAGTTCCATTGAAATCTATTGGTAATTACGGAACTTGCGACCACAGTTGCTTTTGGGAAACGCACTTCAGAGAGGGAGATGGAGTGAGGTCAAAGTGAGGGGTGGAGTTACTTTACAAACATCTGGATATGTAAGCGCATTTATTTAAACCGATCTTCCAGGTTCAATATGTGTTAAGCTCTAACAAAAGCATTTGTGGCATGACGATTGCCAAGTCATCCTTCTGGCTTTTAAAAAACACACTCTTACAATGGACGTAAAGTGGGTCAATCCATTTCTGGAATATTCAGACATCCTGAAGTGACTGACCCTCTCAGGACAACGTGACCACCCTCCTTCTCTCTCATTGCATGTTCCCCCGTCGTCCTGCTAGTTAACCCCTCTATTCCTCCTCCTTTATAGAGAGTGCAGATGGTTTGTGCTTTAATTTAACGGGTGTGTGCATGGTCTACATCCCTGATACGGTGGGACTTAGCTATGACTCCTGGGAAATCGCACGCGAGTCTCTGACGCTGGACAGGAAGCTGGGGGCCGGGTGTTTCGCTGAAGTTTGGTGTGGTAAGACAGTTCCCACATTCTCTGATTCCACACAAACGTAGGCTTTAAATGAAGATTTTTAGAGAAGCATTTTCATCTAATCCTGTTAGTTATACAGTATATTAGCTCCGTGAATTAGGTCTTAACTCTTTGGGGTCTGAGGAGGTTTTGGGGCCCTGGAGAAGTATTGGCATGCGCTGACATTTGCGCTTTTTTTCAGTTTCTTATAAACATATTAATGGCTAAACGGATCACACTGCATTCAGTGCAAACTGGGTTACAATAATATAATAATAATAATTAATAGCAATAGCAGCCTAATAAACCTGCTGCTGTGTAATTAATGTTAATCAAACAACAAAATAAAGATATAAAATCACTCACTGCTCTCAAATGAATACATTTTGTAGCGTTAATAAAAGTCACTATATTTCATTCATAGTGTTGTATTTTACATTTGCTTCCTTTATTCAGTTTCTGTATGTTTCTCACCTGAATAGCTTAATGTTATAGACAGACTTACCTGAAACATTTAAAGCCCTGTTTACTTCATTTTGTATCTTTCTTCTGATGTATTAATTTGTTCCACTGCTTATCAGATGTTTCTTTGTTCTGACTCTTCTTGTTTGTCTTCAAGAAGTTTGACAGTAACTTGCAAAATAAGCCCTATACGCATAGGATTAGTATTACCTGGTGACCTCTAGTCATTTGTAATAACTGCGGAGATTGTCTGTGATCTTAATCCCGTGCGAATCGGCCATGTCTGTAATTTGTTTTTATACAATATTTCGCCAAACACCGAGGTGATAATATTAGTCCCGTTGAATTGGCATCTCTGTGATTTGGCAGGAGAGTGTGTGTGAGTGTGTGTGTGTGTGTGTGTGTGTGTGTGTGTGTGTGTGTGTGAGTGTGAGTGTGTGTGTGTGTGTGAGTGTGAGTGTGAGCGTGTGCATGTGTAGATTTAAAAAACCAGGTACCACATCAGATGTAACCATTTGAGTACCACCTTGGCATTGCCTGCAAGTAAACTTTAATTATTATAAAAACTCATCTCCGTCTTTTGTCCAGCCCAAAGCTCTTGTCGCTGGTTGAGCCATGTGGCAGAGTTCTGGCTTGGTTGGGATCTTCAGATGTCACTATTAATCTAGGATTGCAGAAGGTATTTTAATACCCAATAAATTACAAACTTCAAATTGTCAGAATATCCACCATTGCAGTGTCGTGTAAAGGCAAGCAGATTCCAGTGCTGTGGATTTAACAAAGTTGTTGTTTTTTTCTGTCTGTTGAAATTCCCTACTATATCCTGCAGAAAAACAGCCACAAATCACAAGTATAATGTGATCACACACACACGCACAAAAAAACTTTGTTGCAAAGTAAAAATGTCTATGTATACTAAAAATAACATACTTAAGATTGCATAAGAAGCTATGCAGTCAAGCACACTTTTAACAAATTGCATTCAGCACAAATTTGTGTTAATCTGCATAATTCCTAATTTAAGAGGGCTAAAACAATATAGAAAGTAAATACAAATAGACAATGCTATAAATGGGCACAATTCATTCATAGTGAATTCCCCATCAGTGTACTTGTGTGATAATGGCTGCTTTAATTGCAAATGAATTTTGCATGAACGAGGGGGCTGAACTTTTTTTGGGGGTGCATGAATGTCATTTTGTGGCATACTGTTCCTCTAGCAGCTTTGTGCAGTTGCACTGACTCTCTGCTGTGTGGTCTCTGTCAGGCACGTGGAATGGCAACACTAAAGTGGCTGTGAAGACCCTCAAGCCGGGAACCATGTCTCCAGAGTCCTTCCTGGAGGAAGCGCAGATCATGAAGAAATTACGCCATGATAAACTAGTGCAGCTCTACGCTGTCGTTTCTGAGGAGCCCATCTACATCGTCACTGAGTACATGGGAAAAGGTCAGCCGTCGTTCTCATAGTAAAAGTGAAGAGAATGGGTTAACTTGAGGACAGGCATGGAATGTATCTATTTTAGCAACACTGATGGGTTTTGTAGGCCTGACTGAAAAAAAATCCAATTAAAGATAAATCAGGATTGAAGGTTGATGTTCTAACCCTTAGAAATTGTCACTTGAGGACTCAAAACACTCTGCTGTATTGGACAGAAAGAAAAAGAAATTATAGTGGGCTAAATTGAATTTGAAGAGCTGTAATGGAGGAAGCAGACATTTAACCTAATATGTAAAAATTGATGGAAAAATTCCTGAACTCCACACATATGTTATTCGGCATCAAAACATAATTTAGGCAAGGCCATAATCCACCCTCTCTTAGAAGTAACAAGATTATAAGTAAAACGATAGTCCCCAAAAATTAAAACGAAAGTCCATTTATTTACATTTAAGTTTAAACGGGTGTTTTTGTTTTGATTTGTTTATAGAAGTGATCCTCAAATCTGGCTCGCGAGATCCACTTTCCTGCAGAGTTTAGCTCTACCCTAATCAAACACACCTGAGTTTGCTAATCAATGTCTTCAGGATCATTAGAAAATCACAGGTAGGTTTGTTTGATTATAGGGTTGGAGCTAAACTCTGCAGGAAAGTGGCTCTCGCGAGCCAGATTTGAGGATCACTGGTTTATAGTGTATTAAAACCTGGACAAAGTTCAAAGTAAATTCCCTAATCAGTGTACTTGTTTGAAATTGGCTGTTTTAAATGAATGAATTTTGCATACACTTTATTGAAGATTACGCAGGTACACTCTTAAAAATAAAGGTGCTTAAAAGGTTCTTCACAGCGATGCCATAGAAATACCATTTTTGGTTCCACAAAGAACCATTCAGTCAAAGGTTCTTTAAAGAGCCGTCTTTTTCTTACCTGTTTATAATCTGAAGATCCTTCTTTTGCCACAAAGAAGCTTTTGTGAAACAGAAAGGTTCTCCAGATGTTAAAGGTTCTTTATGGAACCATTTAGACAAAAAAGGTTCTTCTATGGCATCGTGAAGCACCTTTATTTTTAAGAGTGTATGTGTGTACACATGTGCTTATAGCAGCATGTCCCTTGTTTTGCTGAAGCTAACATGTGTATGTTGTATGTTTTAGGAAGTCTTCTAGATTTCCTGAAGGACGGGGAGGGACGGGCACTCAAGCTGCCCAACATCGTCGACATGGCGGCCCAGGTACAGCAACATAATTTAAACCTGATCTACAGTAGTCCCAGAAAATATTTAGACACTACAGCCACACTTAAAAAAACAGCAAACCACCATTTATTTCAAAGAAAGATAAAAATAGGTATACTATTTAAAATAGTTTTTGGGGCCACTGAAGATCAATGATGTAACAAATACAGGAGGATGAAAATAACCCTGCTTTAAATCACTCAGTCTGAAAAGAATCTGTTCTGGCCCCTATTGTGTGTATGAAGTTATTGTTTTATTATATGTAGGTACCCTATCATGCTGTATCAGCACTGTAACACACAGAATGCAATATGTCTTAGTTTGACCTCAAGTAGCTTCAGCACTAGGCTTTGCTCAGCAGATTTCAGTGTAAGTGTTTGTGTATTCAGGTGGCTGCAGGCATGGCCTACATCGAGCGGATGAACTACATTCACAGAGATTTGCGCTCTGCTAACATTCTGGTTGGTGATAACCTGGTGTGTAAGATCGCTGACTTTGGCCTGGCCAGACTCATTGAGGACAATGAGTACACTGCCCGACAGGGTAAGAAACGCACCATCTGGACACATACATATATGTATAGTTTAGGATGCTGTTGCCCCCCACCCCCCGTCCTAAAGAAATAGTTGAGTCTTTCATCATGTTGTTCCAGAAGTCAGCATTTTTCAGTGGAACACAAAAGTAGAATTGTGACCCATGTAGGGTTGGGAATCGAAAATCGATTCCAATTCCAGAATCGGATACTTGTTGTAAAATTAAAATTTCGATTCCGCCTATCGATTCCTGTGCGCTTTTTTTTTTT
Organism: Sinocyclocheilus rhinocerous; assembly: GCF_001515625.1. Classification (NCBI taxonomy): domain Eukaryota; kingdom Metazoa; phylum Chordata; class Actinopteri; order Cypriniformes; family Cyprinidae; genus Sinocyclocheilus; species Sinocyclocheilus rhinocerous. The sequence continues at coordinate 109,033 of NW_015641461.1, read as the reverse complement.
CTCTTCATCTGTGAGGACCCGACCGAGCGATCTGCCAGGACCTTGCTCGCTAATCTAAACCGATCTAAACACTCCAAAGTTTGGCTACATTTGCGATCAGAAGCCAAAAAAGCTAAGTATAATGTCTGTGAAAGCTAAACATGTTGCTCACACACATACTGGCGTGTAAAATCTAAGAATTTATTAGCCAATGGCTAATGTTAGACATTATTTAGTCGCCCAGAGTAAGATTTAGTCGCATTTGCGAGTGATTTACTCGCAATGTAGAGGGTTGCAAGAGAACATGTCAAAGCACTTTAATTTAATAGTTCGTTAAAGTTCGTGAACACGATTCAAACACCAACGTGATTCTGTTCCTAAATGACAATGATTCGTCTGTTTCATTCCTCAACCTTTGACGTGTGCAATCAATGTTGTGATCACTTGGTTCATCCGTGCAGCGTACGATCACACCAGTGTGATTTGAACATTTAAATCCGCATTCGCGCTACCGAGAGAGCAGCTGTCATCTGTCATGAATGAAACAGCTTCACAGTCTTTTCAGCCACACAATATCATTATATCTGTGTTACAAACATTCAAATCACAGAAGTACTGGGATAAAAGTTTATAGTTCAGATATAAACTCTGATGTGTACGGTAGCGATTAAAATAGAGTAAATGACCTTTTGAAAATAATTTGACACTTCAAATGAAGATTTATCGATTATATCGTTACGCCAGTAGGTGGCGAAAAGGGGCTGTTAAAATGTATTTGTCTTTGAATCATACAAGAGATTCGTTCAAGAACGCTGATTCATCCAGTAATGAAACAAGTACATCTTGAGTGAGTCATTGAATCATTTATTCATAAATTACATGTGATTTTGTTTAGTTGTCTGTTTTTTCTTCAGAATCATGAGAGAACTACAAATTCCATTGGGGGAAAAAACGAAAAAGAAAACTGAATTTATCCAGAATCATGCAGCTCTATTTTTGCACACAAACAGCTCTTAAAGAGTGCAGTTTTTATGTAGCCTTTTGATTTTTGTTCATGGTATTCAGCTGCAACTGAATGGTTTGCAAAAAGAGACACGGAATAAATGTTTGATATCATTTTTTAATCACATTGGAATCGAAAAGAATCGGAATCGGAATCGGAATTGATCAAATTCAAACGATACGCAACCCTAGACTCGTGCTGGTAAATTGAGTCGGAATGCGCACGGGATCATTTTGAGCTACAGACAAAAAAAAAAAAAGGGAAAAATGACGCAAAAATGAGTTCATTAAACCCTCGTCTAGCAATCCCAATGCTACAAATAGCAATTAAACATCTACAATCATCTTTATTTGTACGTTTTCTGAGAGGAGTACTTTTTCTCTGCTCACTTCTCACTCTGCTGCTGACTGATTTATGAATCACGCACATAACAGCGCTTCCGCCAGCGTGCGATCCCATACATACACATACTGTATGTATATACAGAATTACAGTATTTGATTAGGCTATTCACGCAAACAAAATCTGTTATGTCTTAAGTGAACGTTTGAGTTACTGTTGGGGAAAAATTTATGTATATTATACTGTACTGTGATACAGTAGGACTTACTATTAGGGTTGCAAAAAGGGGGGAAATTTCCAGTAAATTATGGAAATATTGCAGAAATTTTGGAAACTTTCCAGGATTTTTTTGGAATATTCCAGGTATTTTTGGAAAGTTTCCGGAAATTTACCAGAAATGTTCCACCCCTTTGCAACCCTACTTACTATATAGGCCGTCTGTCTCATTAATGTAAATCTAACAATAAAAGAAAAGATCACTGCTCTTGATTGAACTGCTTTTGTAGTTTTAATAATCGGGTTTATTTGTAATGAACACACTGAAGTGATTTTTACATTTGATTATTTGTTTTACTTACTTGAATGCTTTTGTTTAGATGTGAAATTAAAAATGTGTTTCTTTCTTATATTTGTTCTACTGTTGTTGTTGTGTTTTTTTGCATCTGTTCTTATTTTTAATAACAAAGGTCAAATAGAAAATGGCTATAATGTGATTATCAATATAGTACAGTAATTAATATTAAGAAAGAAAGTGGATGAAACAATGCAATGTTGCTCAGTGATTTTGCTTTGGAACCTTCAGAAAACTTCAACTTTTGCTTACTTCCTCGATATCTAACGGGTGTAGCTCAGTCGTTTTTCGTCTGACCTTTCGTTTGAAGGTCTTTTAATGGAGAATGTGAAAATTTCATTCATTGTGCTCATTGTGACTCATTTTGCCAGCACAGGTCGCAGTTTTTCTGAAGATATTATTTACAATATTCTAAACAGGGATGCACAGAAATGAATTTATAACAAAATTCAAATCTCAGGTTGTTTGTTTGTTTGTTTAATAATTAATTATTAAATCTATTTAATAACACTCAAGTGAAAACCACTGCCAAATATGATTGTGTTCTATAGATAACATCTTAAAGTAAACACAAAAGTATTATGGTTATTGTTAGATAGCTGCCCAGTAGTTCAGTGGTGTGAATGTTAATGACAGAAAAAGGCTGCAAGTTCAAATCTTGAAGAAGCATACTTTTATTTAAAAAAAAAAAACAAGGAAATAGCACTGTGTTCTAGTCCATGTATATATGCTCCTCATTTTATTTTTCCGGAAATTTACCAGAAATGTTCCACCCCTTTGCAACCCTACTTACTATATAGGCCGTCTGTCTCATTAATGTAAATCTAACAATAAAAGAAAAGATCACTGCTCTTGATTGAACTGCTTTTGTAGTTTTAATAATCGGGTTTATTTGTAATGAACACACTGAAGTGATTTTTACATTTGATTATTTGTTTTACTTACTTCAATGCTTTTGTTTAGATGTGAAATTAAAAATGTGTTTCTTTCTTATATTTGTTCTACTGTTGTTGTTGTGTTTTTTTGCATCTGTTCTTATTTTTAATAACAAAGGTCAAATAGAAAATGGCTATAATGTGATTATCAATATAGTACAGTAATTAATATTAAGAAAGAAAGTGGATGAAACAATGCAATGTTGCTCAGTGATTTTGCTTTGGAACCTTCAGAAAACTTCAACTTTTGCTTACTTCCTCGATATCTAACGGGTGTAGCTCAGTCATTTTTCGTCTGACCTTTCGTTTGAAGGTCTTTTAATGGAGAATGTGAAAATTTCATTCATTGTGCTCATTGTGACTCATTTTGCCAGCACAGGTCGCAGTTTTTCTGAAGATATTATTTACAATATTCTAAACAGGGATGCACAGAAATGAATTTATAACAAAATTCAAATCTCAGGTTGTTTGTTTGTTTGTTTAATAATTAATTATTAAATCTATTTAATAACACTCAAGTGAAAACCACTGCCAAATATGATTGTGTTCTATAGATAACATTTTAAAGTAAACACAAAAGTATTATGGTTATTGTTATATAGCTGCCCAGGCTGCAAGTTCAAATCCTGAAGAAGCATACTTTTATTTTTTTTAAAAACAAAACAAGGAAAGAGCACTGTGTTCTAGTCCATGTATATATGCTCCTCATTTTATTTTGTGATTTGAATAACTTTCCTCACACATTTTGGTGTCTCTGGTAGATAAAGAGGCTTTTCTCATTGGCAGACTGCTTATCCCGTTTCTGTGCTGCAGAGAGATAGCAGCCAAAGAGGCTGCGGGAGAGTTAGAGGACAGCGAGCCTCTTAGAAAAAGTTACCTGAAATGTAGCAATTTCTTTTCAATAAAATGGCCAAGCAAAAGGAAGACCTGGTACAATCCCATGAAACTGTCTTGAATGTGAAATGTTCATCGCACACAAAATTTCTGCCACCAAACTGCCTGCATCGTTTGTGCCAAAATCCGCCATTCCTGAAAGCAAATCGTTTCACAATTGATTTGCAGGTTAATTAATCTTATACAGCAAAGAAGTCGCATTTCACATGGAATTGAGATTTGATTGGATTGTGAAAAGTGAACTCTGTTATTATCGGTCAACACTGCTTTTCTTATCAGCAGAAAAGAAAAGTTGTTTCAGAAGAGCAGCAAATTATTAAATCTTGGTGAAAGATTGTCTATACAGATTGTTTTAGAATAATGTGATCTGATGAATTGTACACAATAAGATATGTATTAAGAAAATAAATGTGAAGTCAGAGCGGTGTGTTGTGTCTCCAACATATATAGTGTAGCCTCCCGATCTCTGGTCTCTAATTATTTCCTGTCTCTTATTCTTCTGTCCATGTGAAAGATTTTGATTTCATGATTTCAAAGTTTTTCATAGTTGGTAGCTGACCTTAAGAAAAGATATTCCAGTGCATGTTTATTTTAATACATCTCTTTCTTTCTCCTGTGTCTGGATCTCAGGGGCAAAATTCCCTATTAAGTGGACGGCTCCTGAAGCGGCTCTGTATGGGAAGTTCACCATTAAATCTGATGTTTGGTCTTTTGGAATCCTGCTTACGGAGCTGGTCACTAAAGGCAGAGTTCCATATCCAGGTAAATCTGGGTGATCCCTAGATGTATTGCAAAATTAATATAAAGTTCTGTTATGAAATTCTAGATGGCGCAGACTGATAGGTTCTAACTCAGTCTGACATGATGACATCATTATTCACTTGGTGCAGCCGATTGGTTTTTGTAGCATCAGCAGCCAATGAGCTTGCTGCTCAGCATTCAAATACTTGGCCAGTTTTTTTTCCATAGCACACTTCAGAAACCCTCCACCTTCCCCAGCTCCACCTGTATAGATCAGCTACGGAGTTTTTTCATGTATGTTATATGTGCAGCAGCAGTATTTCTTACATGCTCACAGCAGCATGTTGTGGATGTATTGGCAGTAGCAAGTCTTGGTACTTGCTCTGCCGCAGCAGCGGAGCAGATCTATTCCGCCAAGACCAAACACATTAACATTGCCATGAATGTTATCTCTCTGAGAGATCATGTCAGAACTAACGTGACCTTCAAAAAAAAAAATGCATAAAAAGCCAAAACTATCTGACCTACATTTAAAATAGGTGTCTTTTGAAGATGCAATTTGTGATATTTCATAATTTCTGTAAACCAAAAGACTTGTCTAAACATTTAAAGGTGAAGGTCTTTGCTGTCACATACCCCAATTTCTGAGAGGCATGTCCAGTCTCGGATTTTATTTTTCCATTTTATTTCAAACTGACTCTGCTGCTGTTTCCACACCTTAAACGAATTTCTCTCAGACTCTTAAAAGATGAGATGCTGAAACTCTGATACATGATGAACTGCTGTAGATCTACACAAATTCTAGAAAATAAATCCAGTGATCTTGGCTGGAATGTATGGTAGAAATGAAGGCGGAGTGTGAAATGCCATTTGTGTCAACGCAGTATTGCATCATCCACAGATGTTTGCAGGCGTTTCTCTCTCAGTCTTGTTGAAATGTGGTCATGTCCCTCATGATGATGATTAATCTTCTGGCTTCATAAGTGCAGTTCTGTTTCAAGATCCCTAGTATTTAGAAGCAGGTCTGATTGTCCCCCCCGCCCCAAGCTTCAAAAACGGTGATATTGCCTGGTTTGATTGACAGATTGATAGTCTATGTTTTTATCTCCCCAGTCATTGTTGCAAAATGTACTTTGCAACATGAGTTCATGGATCTCTTTATTAGTGCTTCTGGTTCACAAGTGACTACTTTTCAATGTGTATATGAAAATACATATTTCTGAAAACATCTTGGTAACAAAAAGCTCATGCTCTGTTTATTTGAGCATCCCAACTAGCTCACCATAGCAATGCTGGCTCAAACACCGGTGTGGGTTTGGGCAGAACTAACAAATGAAAGATGAGGGAGTGTTTGAGAATAGAGTTTCATTTATTTCAAATGTTATCAGTTGTATTTGGTGCCACTAGTGACATGGAAATTACACACACCTTTAAATGGTTAAATGGTCTTAAGAGGGATAGATGTCCATATGCATGTCTTCAGTTTCAGTGGTGGACGAAGTACACAAATCAAGTAAGAGTACAGATACCCTAGTAAAATATCACTCCAATAAAATGTTAAGTACTCCTTTTCGGGTGACGATTTCTTTAGTTTAAAATAACGAGAAATTCGAATTTTTATGAAATTTAGTGTAATGAGTATCATGAATACATTGCAAAAAATATTAATAGTAATCAGGTCACACTTTAGTTTGTGGATCACTTCTCACTATAAGCTGTTAACTATGACTTTTGCCTCAGTAAACTCCTGAATTGTTGCTTATTAATAGTTAGTAAGTTAGTTGTTAAGTTTAGGTTTGGGGATTAAGGGATCTAAAATATGATCATGCAGAATAAGGCATTAATATGTGTTTTATAAGTAATAACAATCAGCCAATAATATGTGTGCTAATAAACAACTAGTTAATAGTGAGAATTGTTGCCTGAACAAAAGTGCTTCCAATAATAATAAAAATTATTTTCTTTATCAATTTTTGTCTTGTTTTCCAGAAATTACACAGCTTAGTATTAGTTTACTGTGAGTGAGAAACCCTGGGATTTCCAAATGAAGACAGATAGCTGAAAACGGCTTATTGTTCATAATATATATTTAGCTAAAGTTAATTTTATAGCAAGTGTTCTCAGCTCTGGCCCTCAAGTTTAGCTGCAGCCCTAATCCAACTCAAACTAATCGAGGTCTTCAGGATTACTAAATGTGACCCTGGACCACAAAACCAGTCATAAGGGTCAATTTTTTTAAATTGAGATTTATACACCATCTCTGAATAAATAAGCTTTCCATTGATGTATGGTTTGTTAGGATAGGACAATATTTGGCTGAGATACAACTATTTGAAAATCTGGAATCTGAGGGTACAAAAAAATCTAAATATTGAGAAAATCGCCTTTAAAATTGTCCACATGAAGTTCTTAGCAGACAGAATTAAGTTTTGATATATTTACGGTAGGAAATTTACAAAATATCTTCATGGAACATGATCTTTACTTAATGTCCTAATGATTTTTGACATAAAAGAAAAATCTATCATTTTGACCCATACAATGTATTTTTGGCTATTGCTACAAATATACCCCAGCGACTTAAGACTGCTTTTGTGCTCCAGGGTCACAAATAGTTACAGGCAAATGAGTTTGATCAAATTTGGACAGTGTACCTTGGGAACCTGCTTAAAGAAAACTCCTTTATAGCTTTGTCTTCCTAGATGGCACCCATGAAATCTCTAAGATGAACATACTGACAGTATTGTTGTGCTAAAACTCATGCGTGGTTTTTGCTAGGAATGAATAACAGAGAGGTACTGGAACAAGTGGAGCGTGGCTACCGGATGCCGAGTCCCCAGGACTGCCCGAGCTCTCTTCATGAGCTGATGGTTCAGTGCTGGAAGAAGGACGCAGAAGAACGGCCCACCTTCGAGTACCTGCAGGCCTTCCTCGAGGATTACTTCACTGCAACCGAACCTCAATATCAGCCCGGAGACAACCTCTAAACCCAGCCTCCTGGGCCCACCCTGATCTCATCCTCCCTGGGCCGTCTCAAGTGGCCTCGACTCCCTCCAGACCGGAGGCATGTACAGCTTCATGAGTTCACCTGAGCTCCTGTTACTCCCCTGCGGCTCCACACGCACTAGTCGACTGAAGACTGAACCGTTTGCACAGACTTTGAGGGGTGTAAACACGAGCGAGCTGGGGAGGCGAACAGGGGGAATTGTGGGTAAAGTTGGAAGTGGAGGACGTGGAAAGTTGTGGCCATAACCATTATAATTATATGAAATGATGCCTGTATTCAGTGTAAATACGAGATGCTTGTTTAAGGTTTATTTTTTAGTTTGTTTTCATTCAGGGTTTTTGTTTTGTTATCCCCGCTCATCTTTTTTGTGTTGCTTTGCAAAGAAGCAGTTTTGGCCGCGTTGAGGAACCCGTGGAACGAGTGTTGAATTTGAGAATGTTTGTGGTTTGTTCATTTTCTCCTCCGCTGACGAGATCATGTTCCAAATGGAGGAATAAAAATTCAAAGTCTTTATTATTCTAGTGGTTTTACCTGCAGAGGAAATTGGTTTCTCACAATTTCTTTAATTTATTTTTTGATTGTTTTTGCTTAAGATACTAAATTGAATTGACATCCTCTCCAAATTATTAGATGTTAACCTAATGTAACAAAGAATTATTTTACACATTGTACATTTTTGTGTTTCTAGCCAAATGTTAAAGACTGCCATACATCAGCATATCTCCACAGAGAAAATGCATTGTAGGCTATTGTCAGAAAAAAAGTAAATTAAAAATTGGACATTTTTGGGGTACAACAGCATGTCACTGGGGCAGTACCCTCAGAAGAACAACTTTGTACCTTATCTACCTCTAAAAGGTGTGTTTTAGTATCTTAAAGTAGTAATATGTACCTTTAAGTTACTACTACTGTTTAGGTCTAAGTAATGTACAAAGTTGTCCTGCTGAGGATACGCTCTTGAATTTGTTCATGATATTTAGACATGACATTATGGTGCCTTGGAAGCCAGTCTGAAACCAGTTTTCAGAAATGTGGTTTAAGTCAAGTCATTGACTGACTGGGCAGCGAGTAAGCAAAGCAGATGTCCTTGGTTTCGGACACAGCCTCATTCAAATCAGATCAGGTTCCAACTGGTCCCTATCCTCATGTGCCGTTTCTTCTGTTCTCCATGGAGGACACTTTTAAAATGTATTTGTTTCAATGTATTTTAATTCATCTAGCATAAATCTATATGGAACTGTTTGGATTTGGATCAAGGGAACACTCCAAAGTACCATTTCCCTCGTTGGTTTGTACAGTGCCCATCAGAACGTCTTTAAAACCCCTCACCTGCATTTCATTTGGTTTAACAGTATCGTAAGTGTCAGTAATCACCTCAAAATTGCCATTATCATTTTTTTTAACATGCCATTTTGTTAACATTTCCCATTTGGAAATAAAAATACAATATTTTACAAGCTTTACTCGTCTTTCTTATTACCAGTTAAAGCAGCACTATGTAACTTTTGGCGCACTAGCGGTTAATAAACAGAATTCCAACCGGAGCTACTTCTCTAAGTTTATGTCTATGGCGATTCACGCAAGTATGTGTTACTCCGCAGCGCTGACGACCCGACCAGGCTACAATAGTCCAAATATAAGTACTTATTATAAGTGTACCGTAGTGATTCGGAATAAGACAAAAACGCAGTTTGGAAGATGAATTCATGATGTACTCGCTCATTATATAAATTTTGCAAATTTTGAACAAAAAAAGTTACATAGTGCTGCTTTAAAAACATGCCACACACATAAAGATGGTAAATGGTTCAAATGTCAAAGTGTTTGGATGCCTCATTTAGTATTAAATGGCATTTTGAAAATATAGTCTTTTTGCAGTCCTTGGTACACAAAAGAT
>NW_015641461.1:80236-91978 GCF_001515625.1 Sinocyclocheilus rhinocerous | reverse complement strand
GAGGATTACTTCACTGCAACCGAACCTCAATATCAGCCCGGAGACAACCTCTAAACCCAGCCTCCTGGGCCCACCCTGATCTCATCCTCCCTGGGCCGTCTCAAGTGGCCTCGACTCCCTCCAGACCGGAGGCATGTACAGCTTCATGAGTTCACCTGAGCTCCTGTTACTCCCCTGCGGCTCCACACGCACTAGTCGACTGAAGACTGAACCGTTTGCACAGACTTTGAGGGGTGTAAACACGAGCGAGCTGGGGAGGCGAACAGGGGGAATTGTGGGTAAAGTTGGAAGTGGAGGACGTGGAAAGTTGTGGCCATAACCATTATAATTATATGAAATGATGCCTGTATTCAGTGTAAATACGAGATGCTTGTTTAAGGTTTATTTTTTAGTTTGTTTTCATTCAGGGTTTTTGTTTTGTTATCCCCGCTCATCTTTTTTGTGTTGCTTTGCAAAGAAGCAGTTTTGGCCGCGTTGAGGAACCCGTGGAACGAGTGTTGAATTTGAGAATGTTTGTGGTTTGTTCATTTTCTCCTCCGCTGACGAGATCATGTTCCAAATGGAGGAATAAAAATTCAAAGTCTTTATTATTCTAGTGGTTTTACCTGCAGAGGAAATTGGTTTCTCACAATTTCTTTAATTTATTTTTTGATTGTTTTTGCTTAAGATACTAAATTGAATTGACATCCTCTCCAAATTATTAGATGTTAACCTAATGTAACAAAGAATTATTTTACACATTGTACATTTTTGTGTTTCTAGCCAAATGTTAAAGACTGCCATACATCAGCATATCTCCACAGAGAAAATGCATTGTAGGCTATTGTCAGAAAAAAAGTAAATTAAAAATTGGACATTTTTGGGGTACAACAGCATGTCACTGGGGCAGTACCCTCAGAAGAACAACTTTGTACCTTATCTACCTCTAAAAGGTGTGTTTTAGTATCTTAAAGTAGTAATATGTACCTTTAAGTTACTACTACTGTTTAGGTCTAAGTAATGTACAAAGTTGTCCTGCTGAGGATACGCTCTTGAATTTGTTCATGATATTTAGACATGACATTATGGTGCCTTGGAAGCCAGTCTGAAACCAGTTTTCAGAAATGTGGTTTAAGTCAAGTCATTGACTGACTGGGCAGCGAGTAAGCAAAGCAGATGTCCTTGGTTTCGGACACAGCCTCATTCAAATCAGATCAGGTTCCAACTGGTCCCTATCCTCATGTGCTGTTCTCCATGTTCTCCATGGAGGACACTTTTAAAATGTATTTGTTTCAATGTATTTTAATTCATCTAGATATGGAACTTATGGAACTGTTTGGATTTGGATCAAGGGAACACTCCAAAGTACCATTTCCCTCGTTGGTTTGTACAGTGCCCATCAGAACGTCTTTAAAACCCCTCACCTGCATTTCATTTGGTTTAACAGTATCGTAAGTGTCAGTAATCACCTCAAAATTGCCATTATCATTTTTTTTAACATGCCATTTTGTTAACATTTCCCATTTGGAAATAAAAATACAATATTTTACAAGCTTTACTCGTCTTTCTTATTACCAGTTAAAGCAGCACTATGTAACTTTTGGCGCACTAGCGGTTAATAAACAGAATTCCAACCGGAGCTACTTCTCTAAGTTTATGTCTATGGCGATTCACGCAAGTATGTGTTACTCCGCAGCGCTGACGACCCGACCAGGCTACAATAGTCCAAATATAAGTACTTATTATAAGTGTACCGTAGTGATTCGGAATAAGACAAAAACGCAGTTTGGAAGATGAATTCATGATGTACTCGCTCATTATATACATTTTGCAAATTTCGAACACAGAAAAAGTTACATAGTGCTGCTTTAAATCCCTCTTTAAAAGCTAAGGCGGTTTCAAGCTGCATATTTATTTCTCTGCTTATTTTAACAGGTTGCAGCATTCGTTCGCACTATGCCCCTAAGCAAGTAAAGTTTCTGTGTTGAGCTTATTTTTGCCATTGGTAGTGTACTGAACTCAGCAGAAAATAAGTAAAAAAAATCATTTTACACTTATTTATCAACACAAGCTTTTACAATACAGTCGTTTTAAAAAAAATATATATATATATAAAATAGTGGCACATAATACTTATTACTCATTTTGTCCTATAAGATTTTGGTCGTATGGTAGTATTTTTATTAGAGAGCTGCAAGAAAGTTATTCCATAATGGGGGAAGCAGAATGTCTGACTGAACCTATGCTGCACTCAGAAGTACTGGTGCCCTCAGGATAACAACTCCAAAGAAAAGAAACAAAAGTGTTAACATTGGCGTAGATGCCACTCAATGCTGGTTAGTAAATATACAAAAGATCTGACTAAAGCTGTGGTCACATTTACTATTGCTTGGCGAAGGAAAGACCAGATGTGACTATAAAAGGTAACACTTTATTTCACAGTGTCTTTGTTACATGTTACATACTGTTATATTAATAACAATAAATTATGCATGATTACTGTACATGCAACTACAATAGCTGGGTTTGTCCCTTTTTAACCCAGCGCTGGGTTATATTTAACCCAGCATTTTTTAGAGTGTGGAGCAGAAGACATGGCAGAGCAGAACAAGCAGGTAAAGCTGGACAAACAGAAGACCGTGGTGGACGCAGGAGATAGTTAGCAGATTCTGCCAGAGCCAGTGAAGAGGAAGAGCCAAATGAAGCTGATCTCTTCACAGACTGCCTTCCATTCATCCTCTGCATGAACTCAGGATCATTGCTAACTTGATTCAGCTTAAAAATTTAAGATGGCAACTGATTTTTCATAGTGTGTGATGGAGCCGAAACAAATCTTGACTCTACACACACGTATATATTTATATTATTTATATGACAGATAAACATATTTAATATATAAACATAACATATTTTTCTTAAATATATACATGTATGTGTGTATTTATAGACATAATAAATATATACAGTACACACACACATATATTTTCTAAACAAAAACGTTTATTTGGATGCGATTAATCGCGATTAATCGTTTGACAGCACTCATTTTAAGAAACAAAACAAACAAATCTTGGTGTGTGTGGTGGCTCGTCAAGCGAATGTGATCTTCCTGAAACAGTTGAACATATTTTAATAAAATGTAAAGGATATGACAACGAAAGAGTACAATCCTGGTAGGTGGCGGTAAATGCACCTAAAGCTGGTTTGCCAAGCGCCACAAAACGTCAAAGAAGAAGAAGAAGAAGAATCTTGGGCCGTGTCCGAAATCGCCCCCTATACCCTATACCTCGAGTGCACTCATTCAATCCCACAATGCACTGCAAAAACGAGTGTACAACTGGTGCACGCTCAACGGCTAGAGAATGCCCAAATTGCCCATAATGCACCGTGAGAGTCACGCGCCGAATGAATTCCCGCATCTCGCCAGAAGATGGCGCCCGCAGCTGATTAATCAATCCGTTCATTTTTACAAAGCGCTCATCCATGGCGTACAGCATAATGTACAACACGGGTATAAATTCATTGTAAATTGATTATTAAATTGTTTGATTAGGGTTTATACATAATTTCCGTGACAGAGTTTAAGATAAATCCTTTAATCTTACTACTGGAGCTGCTAGTTTGCTAGTTTCAAATGATTAATAAACAGCAAGCACAAACTATGCAAAAGCGGCATTCCTTCCGGTGCACTCAGTGTCCGAATTCACTACTCGTTTTCATTCACTCCTTCTAGTGAACTGAATTAGTGACCTAATGTAGGGAATAGTGAATGAGGGTATAGGGGGCGATTTCGGACACAGCCTTGGTGTTTCGACCGGAGAAGCGGCCAGTCGGGGGCAGTAAAGAGCGGTCAATGCCTATAGCACCTTTAACAGAAGAAGAGGAATGTCCTCTGTGTAGAGATTTCAAACATGGGCTCAAGAGTAACACGCCTGATGAGAAACTTTAATATAGAGAATCGCGCTCACCGAGAAATAAGCAAGACCAAACCTAAAGCAGCACCTCGACATCCAGCATCCAGCAGTAGTCCACGAGAAGACATCGCCGGTGAGAACTGCTAGACTACTGACATTACATCATGAAGATCCTTCTAGTGGTGAAGGATCATACCTCGTGGCTTTTAGAAGAAATATGACTTGTGAATATGATTTATTACAGCCATGAGGGGAAATACATAACCGCTCAAAGACTGCCAGACAGATTTCGTTCTTTAACTTAACATTTTAATGCAAATTCTATATATGTGGTGTTAATGAACCTGCTTATTGCACAAACATAAATATGTGAACACCTCCTATTAATAAAGGGGTTTGAATAGTACAGTGACAACCAATCTTAATGCTTGTCATACAATGACAGCCCTTAACTGTAACGGAAGTATTTTTCCTTTCTATTTATGTCCTTGAATATCGAGACAAAATATCTGAACTATTATTAATAGTAATGTTATGTAAGGAAAATAAATTGATCGTGCTACATTCTATCGAAGTGAAGACTGTCATAATTGTAAAACAATATGACAACTGGTTTCTTTTACAAGAAAACACTATAAATAAGCACACTGTATACCATAACGCAGTTTCATTTGTATTCTTGTCTTTTCATATTGTTCATCTACTTTAGTTTTTTTGATCACAGTGCTGTTGAAAAAACCAGCATATGCTGGTTAGGTATGTTTTGGTCATGTGCTGGTCCTAAACTGGTCCGACCAGCTTAAGACCAGCACATGACCAGCTAAGGACCAGCATAAACCAGCAAAGGACCAGCTTAAACCAGCAAAGGTCCATCTTAAACCAGCATCCCAGCTTCAAAACATACCTAACCAGCATATGCTGTTTTTTTCAACAGGGAGGCCATGTATGACACATTGATTTTAAACTTGTTTTCAATGCCTTCATTACCTTGCACTCTGATGTGGATCCATAGATAGCTGTGCCAAAAGCCAGACCCGTATAAAGAGCATGTCTACATACTTTTGGCAATGAATTATATCCATAATCAAACTGCATGTTACACACTTTTTGCATGATCTGACATAGGTGTTTCTATGGCAGAAGAGATTCACCAGAAGAATGATCCACTGCTGTCGATGCTCAAGGACGTTTATGTGGAGTCTAAAGATCCCGATCCTCAGGTTTGAATTTTAGGATCTTTTGACCTACAGACCAATTAAAGTCAGCAGCAATTACTATGGTATCAACAAGACGCATTGATTCATATTTATTAAGTTGCCTTTTAATAAATTGCGTCAAATTTCACCAACAATTGCAAAGCAAAATTTCTTAAAATGGATCAACAGCATAGTTATAAAGAAAAAGAAAAAACACAGGGCACTTTGGAATAGAAACAGTGGGTCAAGTCAAGTCACCTTTATTTATATAGCGCTTTTAACAATACAGATTGCGTCAAAGCAACTGAACAGCATTAATTAGGAAAATAGTGTGTCAATAATGCAAACAATTCATAACATTTACAAAGTATAGACTTAGGCTACAACAGTAAAATATGTTATGCGCTGGGGAAAACATATCTCAATTGCATTAAACAACACAAGCAGTCGGTCAGCACCTGCAGCAGCCGCCCACGTGCTTCTGAGCCTCTTTGAAGCGTTTCATTCAAATTGCTCTTGTGCTTCAGACAACTTAGGTCGTGCATTTTTCCCCACTTCAGTTTCCTCTGTGGCCATTTTCAAATGCTTCGTACTGTGAAATTTACAGGCCAAATTGAAAAGTACCTGCATTTGGTGCTTGGTGGGTGTTAATTTTGTACCCTGAATGTCACAACTCGATATTTAGTGAGAATGATAGAAGAATTGTTTAAAATAGCATGGTGTCACTAGTTAATGTCATGTCAAATAGAAAATATAAAAATATTGCTGTATAGAAGTATTGTATGTCTGAATTATTACTGTGGCTCAACCAATCATAATCCTGGACCAGAACTATTCATTGATATGAACTCAAAGCATTGTCAATCTGCACTGAATGCGTGCAGAAAATATGACATTTATGAATTCTTTTTATGCAGTAGACAGTAGGTCTCTACGATGTTTAGGTGAAATGCGAAGGGTGTGCATAGATGCGATCCAAGTCTTTTTGCACTTGATTATCCTTTTGAAATGCCACACATAATATGCATGTGCGGCTTACTGCCAGACAGATTGCACTGCAGTAGGTGCTGTAAGAAATCACGCCTGTTCTATTAAATCAATAGACTATGTAAATGGTAAGAAAGAGTCCATGTTTTTTAGACTACTAGGCTTAGAAACACACTGTGTCTATGAACAGTTTTGGGGGTAACGTATTGCAAGTAATGCGAGTTAAGTAAACAGATTACTTTTTTTAAGTAAAGTAACACAAATTACAAGAAAATATCAGAGTTACCTTTTCAAAGTAATGCCAGTTACTTTGTTTTCCCATTTATTGAATGGCAGCTCTCCTGTCCCCATGTTGAGAGCAATTGGGAATAAATGCAGAGGCTTTGTGTGCGCTGTGTGAACATGATGCTTACTGTAGTTCTAGACTAAATGTGAGCATGCATTTACTCACCTCACTTGCACAAAAACAGATTTAGTATTCCTCAAAATGAATAAAAACTGAAATGCAAACTCAGAATATGACGTAAACCTGCAATAATTAAATGTCAATTGAATTTACATTTCCTTCAGCCTGAGGCTTATTCATTTCACTTTGGTGTGAAAGGGCTTTAACATATGCCAAAAATCTAACTTTTTAGTATTAAAAACATACAAGCAAGCCCAGCCCAGATAAGAAAAAGTAATGCAAAAGTAACGTAACGCATTACTTTCCATAAAAAAAAAAAAACTAAGCGATGCATTTTTAGGGAGTAACTCATTATTGTAATGCATTACTTTTAAAAGTAACTTTCCCCAACACTATTAGTGGTGTAGAACCTTCTTCTCATGCGTCCTATTCTTAATGCAATCCAGAATGGTAGCACAGCCAATAGGTTTGTTTGAGCTGCGCCCTCTACTGTACAGACGTGAACTTTCATTTCCTTCAGCCTGAGGCTTATTCGGTTCACTTTGTGAAAAGGTGCGTATAGGACTTTTACGTTTGCCAAATATTTTTTTGTTTACATATTAAAAACAAGCAAGCCCAGCTCAGATGAGAAAAAGTAACAAAATGCATTACTTTTCATAAAAAGTAACTAGGTAATGCAATTAGTTACTTTTTTAAGGGAGCAACACAATATTGTAATGCATTACTTTTAAAATTGACTTTCCCCAACACTATGAATCATTTTGCGTGTTTGGGTGTGCTGTTTTGCTTTAAATTCCGTTTTAAAGGGGTCATATGATGCTGCTAAAAAAGAACATTATTTTGTGTATTTGGTGTAATGAAATGTGTTTATGCGGTTTAAGGTAAAAAAACACATTATTTTCCACATACTGTACATTATTGTTTCTCCTCTATGCCCCGCCTTTCTGAAACACGTCGATTTTTACAAAGCTCATCGTTCTAAAAAAGCGAGGTGTGCTGTGATTGGCCAGATTATAATGACTTATACTGACTGTCTTTTCATGCGTTGTTGCATCGCGCCGCGTAAACATAAAACCATGTCTGCATTTGTGATCGGAGAAACGTCAAACAACAAGCGCTAACGTTACTCTACACTGCTCAAAACTCGCGTCAGTGGCAAATTCTTTAAATATGAAAACATACTTACAGACTGTGAGTCAGAACAGCCGGCATTGTAGGCTACTCTCCCAGGTTCAGGAAACAGTCCTCCGTAAAATGCGTTGCACACATATGAATATTTGGGTTGAACTGTTCTGGAACAGTGTTGTAAATACAACTTAACCACTGATTTCTAGTTGTGTCCTCTTTCGGAAGGCCAAAAAAAGTAGTTTCGCTTTCGCAACAAAACACACAGCATCTTCACGACATGGTGGCGGCAACAACAATACTACAGCGAGAATCAAAGTTACGCCTTTTTTCTTTGCGTGAACATTTGGGCGGCGTTATGCAAATCTTCCCACATCGTGACGTAGACATGTGGGGGCGTGTTTAAACGAGGTGTTTTTGGAGGGCGTGGACGAGTCTTAAAGGGATAGTTCACCCAAAAATTAAAATTCTGTCATTAGCTCTCTGACCCTCCCCTAGACAGCAAGGGTCCTTACACGATCAAGGTCCAGAAACATAGCAAGGAGATCTGTAAAATAATCAGGTGTGACATCAGGGATTCAACCGTAATTTTACGAAGCTACAAGAATACTTTTTGTGCGCAAAAGAAAAAAATAAAACGACTTTATTCAACAATTCGTCTCCTCCGTGTCACAGTAGCGCCATTTTGGAGAGTATCCACTAAACGCGAACAGCGTATGCTATTCTGTGTGCGTTCAGTGGATATTCTCAAAATTGGCGCTACAGGGTGACGCGGAGGAGACGAATTGTTGAATAAAGTCGTTTTTAAAGTCGTTTCATCAAAAATATCTTAATTTGTGTTCAGAAGATGAACAGAGGTCTTACGGGTTTGGAATGACATGAGGGCGAGTAATTAATGACAGAATTTTCATTTTTGGGTGAACTAACCCTTTAACTTTTATAAAGAATATCTCTTTGGGTTTGAGACTTTAGTCTTTGCAACTTTAGGGATCTTATCTATTCACGAACAGCTTGTAACACTTCAAAGAGAAAGGAAAACTTAAAATTGCATCATATGTCCCCTTTAAAAAAGAGGTGGTGTGCACTGCCCTCTACTGGTGTGGCTGACTCTCTGTGCTCTGTGTGCTGCAGGCTGAAACAGTTCCTGGGGTTAAGAAGGTGGAGGAGGAGACGCAGCGCAGGGCGCTGAAGTACAGTCTACCGGGCGAGCCCTATGGTTTCTGTGATGTTACTGATGTTCCCAAAGGCAAACTGTCGCTTGTGGAAGCTTTAACTGCCCTGAACAATCACAAACGCCTACCTAAAACATGGACTCCAGAGAAGCTGGCACAGGAGTACTCTCTGGACCCAAAAGATGCCAAAGCACTGACAGAATTCTTTTTTCCCTTTGACATCAAAATCATTCCACCAAAAACAGAGGAGACTAAACAGATTAAGGATTCTTAGCACATATGAACACTGTCGCATACAGACTCGAGCCGTCTCTGAAACACGCACAGTATCTAGATACATGTGTTTTGACATGTGTTTGTATTGTTTGTTTTTGAAGGGCCTGTCATAATTATTTATTCATTTGCTGTCTCATTTAAAGCATGGCATATCCCAGCATGTATTATAGTAATAACGAAGATAAGGTAATGTAAACGTTACTGGACTGGAAATCTTGTCAGCCAGATCAATTTCTAGTGTAAAACATCAGTACGGATTATAATTTTCATTTAATATGAAGAAACTGGCTCAGGAATGCTGCATTATGTTTATGTGAACACTGCAGTTTGCATCTGTTTTCACTGACAATAAATCAGTTGCCCCATGCATTGGTCATTTTAATCCAGTGTACTGAATATAACGTTATTTTTTATACAGTTACTCTCTGCCATTTTGCTCTTGAATATTTTTCATCAATACTTCTTTGCACTCCCAGTTATCATCAATGTGATGAGTTTTGAATTCATTTTGTGTGATTTGTTGAATTTTTGTGGTTTACTGTGAATTATATAAGGAATATTATGAGAAACTCATTTCTTTTCAGATGTATCATGCCTTAGTTTAATAGGGGAGACATGGGCCAATTGTAGATTTTTGTTCTTTTGATATCTAGAGATGAGAACATAATTTGCGGGCTGTCCCGGATTTACACGCTTGAACCAGCAGATGTCCTCAGCGTAGCATTGGGTTCGGTTCATTAGTTTCAGAAGACCTACTTTCTCTTATCACTATATCAAAACTTTACCGTTCTCTTTCTGTTGTTTATTTCGTTGTGTTTTATATTTCAAACTCACTGCTGACCGCAGTACTACCGCGGTCACTTGATTGATTCGTTTCCATCCCGCAACGAAACGCAGCTGCATCGACATCGATGATTGGCCGAAGTGAAAACTCCAGCTGGCGAATCCTGCATTTTCATTGGTTAACGGTGTGTAAATCAAATCCGGCGCTGAAATTTAATTGGTTTACTTTGAGTGACGCGATACTCGGTGAATGCGGACAGCACGAGCGACGCGGTGTGTTTGGGATGCATTTGCGGAATGAGAAGCGGGTACAAAATGTTTCATGCATTCCTCTCCGTTTAAAATGAGCGTCTGCACTCGACAAAACAGCTATATTTTAAGTCTGTTTAGCTCAGGTTTTTTTTTTTTGTTAGATCATTACGAGGTTAAACATCTGTTTTGCAACGGGGGGTTTCAGGTTGATTTACATCCCCAAAACGGGCAAAACTGATGTTTTTTATTTTATTTTATTTTTTATGTTTTTGACACGTTTAGTTAGTGTTTTTCAACCGAAACCGTGTCAGCCTCTCGAAGAAATAGATTTCACGGATGGACGCATATTTTAGGTAGAAATGTGGGATGTCGGAGCTTCAAACATCTGGCGAGAGAAGGATGTGTATCTGAATCTAAGCTCATAATGATGTGACTGATGCAGCAGCATATATATAAAAAAAAATTTTTTTAAAAAGCCACAGAGGAGAATCAAGGTAAAACACCAGCTTATTTAATTATTGTGTTTAGAAAGCAATATATAAGATAAATATTGTGATGTTCTCTGCACTTTCCTCCATTTTAAATCAGTTGATCCACTTTCAAGGTGAATCTTCCAGATATGTTAGGTTTTGAGGGATATTTATAAATTAAATTTTGAATTAAAAATAAATATTTCTTAATTAAATTATTGCAGGGGGAATTTTCACTGGATAAATATAATATCAGTGCAACAAAAGTTAATTCGTAAGATTTGTAAGAATCTTATAGCTATTTTTCCCCCGTGTTCTGTAACCTGTTCATCTGAGATGAAAGTCTTTGGTCCATAAGTATCTGGAATTCAATGAGCTTTATCATTTAGTATCTTCTTCTAGCCCGGACCTTTTCTATCTGATTATAGAAATGGAGGAATTTTCTAGGTTCCAAGCATCAAACCGTCTTGGACTACTGTTGAGGCCTCTTGAAGTGATTGTGGTTCAGAAGAATGGAAACATTCTCCAAGCACAGATGAAGAGACACTTAATCATTTTATTCCTGTTGCTAGGATCCACAACTATTCAGTATACATGACAGTACCAGGTCGTCTCTGCTGTCACTATGGTTTCGGCATATACTGTACCACTGATAGTCTCTAGTCTACAAGATGCTCTCCACTTCAGTTTGACTTGTGCTTTTAAACAAGCCTGTTAATTTCTATAATGTGAGTCATATGATTTAACCCAGATAAAACAAATGTTGTGGGGACACTTGGTAAAACCTGAATTTTTTGACGTTATGGGGATATTTTTTGTTCCCATGAGGAAAACAGCTTATAAATCATACTAAATTATGTTTTTTGACAACCTACGTGTGCGTGTATGTTCGTGTGTGAAGATAATTATGTATGTGAGTATGCATGCGTGCTTGCATGTGGGTGGGTGAGTATCAGTAGCATTAAAGGGGTCATATGATGCGATTTCAAGTTTTCCTTTCTCTTTGGAGTGTTACAAGCTGACTGTGCAGCAACTCAGAGCACTTTTCATACTCTTTATACTGGCTAAAGCACATTTGTTTCAATTTATGAGAATAGAACACTACCAGTTTTTTAAGAATTCTCTTATGCTCACCAAGCCTGCATTTATTTGATCCAAAGTACAGCAAAAACAGTAAAATTT
>NW_015641461.1:72484-80226 GCF_001515625.1 Sinocyclocheilus rhinocerous | reverse complement strand
AATAGAAAGATCCAAAGATCAGCATTTATCTGAAATAAAAAGCTTTTGTAACATTATAAACTATTCCATTCAAAAGCTTGGAGTCAGTATGATTTATTTTATTTGACACTGATTTCACATTTCTTGTTTGTATGAAGGCTAAATACAAATAAAAGGTGTACATTAATTTATTTGTGCCATTTTTTTTTCTAAAATAATATATGGTTTTATATGAAGTGTCATAGACTTGCCAAATTCATTTTTCATAAGTTTGTTAGACAGACATCTGTTGTGGGCGTTCTTGGCAGTTTTTACGAGGCTTTTTTTCATAGTGTTATGCAGAGCGTGTGCAGAGCAGGGGGACGCGAGGAACAGTATTAAGAACTGCTGCTTTAGAACACTGGTTTTTAAACTTGTGAATCAATTAGAATTGTTAGAAGACAGAATCGCGATTCATATATGAATAGATTTTTAC
Source organism: Sinocyclocheilus rhinocerous (assembly GCF_001515625.1). Classification (NCBI taxonomy): domain Eukaryota; kingdom Metazoa; phylum Chordata; class Actinopteri; order Cypriniformes; family Cyprinidae; genus Sinocyclocheilus; species Sinocyclocheilus rhinocerous. The sequence continues at coordinate 79,772 of NW_015641461.1, read as the reverse complement.
GTGCACCTCTAGTTTTCTCTTCCTCTTCTCTAAAGCAGCGCAGCATGGCCTCGCCCCCTTTGTTGCCTTTTCCCGAGGGCGGGGTTTATCTGGGTTTGTGATGTCACGAACCCGGGAAGTAACTCGTTGTAGTCCCTACCAGCCGTTTTTGTAGGCATTAAACTGCCAGAATTTTAAAAGACGATATCGCCGTTTGCATTGAACTTTCAGCTTCGTAACTTTGCAGATATTGTTTATGCTCAAACAGCAACATTACACGCTAATTAACGTTAAAAAAGTGAAATCGCAATGAACCACCCCTTTAATACATTTCATTTTTGAACTTTGGAATTTTATATTCCTGTTGTGGCTATCGTAATAGGACACTGATGGCTGTGATACATTTTTTCCCCCTCCAGTCTTTACCTAATGTTCTGCTTAACACCACAAATCATCCATTGTAAAATTGTTTCTCGTGGATTACTTTTTATTGTTTTGTCTGTAAGTTTTGGCTGAATATTACAATTGTTAAAACAACACAGTAAAAGAAATAATTCACCCACAAATAAACAAAATTGTCACCACTTACTCGCCCAAATGTTCCAACCCATACGTTCTTCTTACAGAAAAAAACGTATCTTTTGTCAGAAAGCATTTTTTAATATTAATGGAAGAGTAAAATTATAAAATTAATTGTTTTCATAGGTGAACCGTAATCCTTCTCGGTTGGTTAACTGTTGTACAGTTGGGTTATAAAATTAAGAAAAGTGGTTGTTTTGTCCAGTGTGACTTTTTAAACAAATGTATCAGTCTGGACAGAGTCTATTGAGGTTTGTCTTGCACAACTGAATTTGCTTTTAACGGCCTTAGCACCGTTAGCTAACTGTCAGCCAAACAATGCAAGTGCTTCAGTGGTTACTTCGGGCCTGTCCGAAATAGTCCCCTGTACCTACATTCACTATTCCCTACATTAGTTTAGTAAGATCAGTCACTCATTTTCATTCTGTCCTTCGAGTGGACAAATTCGGACACTGAGTGTACCAGAAGGGCAGGAATTCATTTGGCATGGCTCTCACAGTGCATGGGTATTTTATCCACTATGGTATTGGATACCACTACAAATGACTGTCCCCTCAATTATTGCACTGTTAAGGTATGGGAGTTGATTTAGGACACAGCCTTTGACTTCTAAACTTTTGTGGTGATGGAGAATTGCCCAGTGTAAGTTATCGGGATAATCAACGCAATTAGTGCAAAATCTGATCCTTTATCGCACTAAAAACATGTAACTCGTGAATCATCACGTCTGTCTGCTATCACTCTTTATAAAAATAGCTAAAAGTATGGGCCCTTCAGCATCAACACCAGCACCAGCCAACTCTGCATTAAGTGTGTGTTTAGTAACGTCATTATGACTGATTGGATGGAGTACATGCACACTTGGGTTCTGTTTGTTATTTGCCTATAAAATGTAAATGGTAAAAAACTGATGCCAAATTTTGTACACCCACCCACAATCAAATTATTGTTATTGGGCGGTATGCTCCATAGTCATATCGTTCTATAGTCAGCCTATGAGATCGCCGATACACGATATCATCGTTCTAATTTATTTAATTATTTACTTAGTTTCATAGCCGAGAACACAGAACAGTGTTGTTAGTCTTAAAATGTTAAATTACATCGGCGCCGATAGCCTTGTGACGCTGACCTGTAGCGCCGCTGCGTTTCCAGTGTCCCGAGTTCGAGTCCCAGCTCGTGGACCTAGGAACGAACACTTGTAATGAAGAAATAAAGAGTGTTCTGCCAATGTCTTGACATGTGGCCAAGTGTGGTCACCCATACTCAGAGTTTGTGCTCTGCATTTAACCCATCAAAGTGCACACATACAGCAGTGAGTAGTGAAGGCAACTCACATAAACCGTGTACACACACCCGGAGCAGTGGACAGCCATTTGCTCCAGCACCAACTGACCCCTGCTCTAAATTACAAATTATCTGGATGGAATTTTGCATACATTACTAACTTCTAGTGGAGAAACAAATAAGGTGGTGAGAGGTTAACATTTCCAAAAGAAATACCCCCCAATAAGGGCCACCCTAACGTACATCTGCACTTTGTTGTTTATGATGAGAGAATTCACGAGAGAGCAGAATTGTCAGCGATTGCTGAACAACAAAACTCAGGCGTTTCAGCAATGACTTATCTGAACGCCTCTGATTGGCCATCAAATTCATAAGCTCAACAGAATTGTATGCGATTGGTTATAACGTGTAACCTAGTAAAAACGCGTAAAAAGAAATATAATGGAACAAATAAGCCCTAATTAGATAATAATACTAGCCTAATAATAATAATAATCGTCTTGCTATCGCCAAAGGCATCAGCCGCAGGTGATATCTCTGACTATCATCTATAAACGATACTGTCGTCTATCGGCAAATCCTGTACAATAAAGGACCAGGGCAATGTTGCCATCTTGTGGATGTAGTAATTAGTGCAAAAAAAAAAAAGATGGTGCCTATGTGAGCTAAATGTACACTGTATGCGTGGTTTAAAAAATCTGGGCCCTCATTTATCAACAGTGCGTACGCACAGATGTGTGCGTAATGAGTGCGTAAGCACAGTTTCACGCAAAGTGTGTGATCTACCAACTTGAACTTAAATGTAGGAATGTGTGTAAATATAAGGACACAATAATAAACCTTTTCTACGCACTGTTGATAAATGAGGCCCCTGGATACTATGCTGATAAAGAAATTTACTGCACTTGCACTGTATGTATGCCTGATACAAACCAAAGTATATTTTGGGATTTAGGTGGACAGTAAGTTAACAACACACTTAAAGTCAAGTACAGACTACAACACTGGAGACTGTTGCCCAGAGAACACTACAAAACTCACAGTTTTGTTCAACTTTGTCACATTGTCAATATTCACTGTCAAGCAGGGTTCACACTGCCAGCAATTCACCCAGACAAAGCAACCGGACATCACTGCGAGCTGGCAGTTTCTGGCAAAAACAAGGCTATCTGGGAATGGCTTCCTCAAATGAAGCTTTAAACCTGCAGCCTGATTGTTAAACCTGATTGTTTGTGACATTCTTGCATGACTGATTTCCTAATTCCTAATTTTTTCTGCTTCCACAGGGTCATGATGCCTCCATGCTGAGATGTGTGCTAGCGGCCTGTCCGAGAGGCTGAGCTTGCTCTCTTTACCATGTAAATGCAAAAAGAAGCATGCTTTATTCCTCCACTAGTCCACCCGTGGCTTCAGGGCAGCCTAGTGCCACCCTGTACCTCACGCCTAAGGTGCTGACCCAGCCAGCGGGTACAAGAGCCATGGAGAATTCCTCGGCAAAAGTCAACAGCTCGCTAGAGCTCCGGGCGCTATCGGAATACGTAACGCCTTCAACTGTTTGGCAGGACCCTGTTCAGGGCCTGAACCTGCCCCTCCAGGTGTTCTTTGGCCTGGTCATCATCTGCATGCTGCTGCTGGCCTTCCTCGGAAACATGGTGGTCTGCCTCATGGTTTACCAGAGAGCCGCTATGCGTTCCGCTATTAACATCTTGCTGGCCAGTCTCGCCTTTGCCGATATGATGTTAGCGGTCCTCAACATGCCCTTTGCGCTAGTCACAACGGTGACCACGCGCTGGATCTTCGGAGAGGCGTTTTGCCGCGTCTCGGCCATGTTCTTCTGGATGTTCCTGATGGAGGGAGTGGCTATTTTGATGATCATCAGCGTGGACCGCTTCCTAATCATCGTGCAAAAGCAGGACAAACTTAGTCCACGCAGTGCCAAAGTGTTGATCGCGGTCTCGTGGTCTCTGTCTTTCTGCTTTTCTTTCCCACTTTCCATTGGCCATCCGGCCCTGTACATTCCACCCAGAGCACCGCAGTGTGTTTTTGGCTACACGGTTGAGCGAGGCGACCATGCTTACGTGATGCTCATTATGCTGGTGTTCTTCTTTGTACCATTCCTGGTGATGCTTTACACGTTCATGGGCATCTTGAGTACGCTCCGGCACAACGCGCTGCGCATCCACTCCCACCCCGACTCGCTGTGCCTCAGCCAGGCCAGCAAGCTGGGTCTGATGAGTCTGCAGAGGCCCTTTCAGATGAACGTTGACATGAGCTTCAAAACACGTGCCTTCACCACAATCCTCATTCTGTTCTCAGTCTTCACCGCATGCTGGGCTCCATTCGCCACCTACAGCCTGCTGTCCACCTTCAGTCGTGCCTTCTACTACCGGCAGAACTTTTTCGAGATCAGCACGTGGCTGCTGTGGATCTGCTACCTCAAATCGGCCCTGAATCCTCTCATCTACTACTGGCGAATCAAGAAGTTCCGTGACGCCTGCCTTGACCTGATGCCCAAGTACTTCAAGTTCTTGCCGCCGCTGCCTGGCCACACGAAGAGACGTATCCGGCCCAGTGCTGTTTATGTGTGCGGGGAGCATCGATCTGCGGTGTAGTGGAGGACGTTTCTGAAGCTTCTTTTGTAATTCTTACGGTACAATCTTATCAAGCTGTGATATGTTTGGTCTTTCTTCGAACCGCAGGATGTTTTTAGCTGTAAAAGATTGTACAGATGAGACGGTTTACAGAGCCTGTACATTAAACTACTTTAATTGCACAATGTTTTTTATAGGATTTAGATCGTAATAAAAGTTTGTTCAAGTCAGGTGCTGCTATATTTGGTGAAAATGTGCAATCTTCTGTTTTATGCCATGAATGTAATACGATTTTGTGTGCTGTGTTTGTTTTTTTGTTTTTTTTGTTTTTTTCTGGCTTTGTGATTCGGTTTTACACTTAACTATTTTCTATTTAATTTTATTGTTGATTGCTCAGCTAGGGAGGATCGCTCAGTTTTCAATTATTTTCAGTGTGGAGATAAAGGAAAGGCATTTTACAAAGGTGTAAGCAGCATGTTCCAAACTGATAAGTAGATGACTTTGTGGAGATACATGATTTTTAATCTGAATTTTAAAATTGTGATTTCCATGGAAATTAATCAAATCCAATTTCCAATCATGGAAATTAATAAAATTAAAACTCATGGAATTTGTGTGGTCATATACATTTTTCTAGTTATGACTCATTGTGTAATCTTCGTTCAGTTTTAATTCAAATAATTTTTAATCGACTGATTGGAAAGGTCTCAGAAGTGTATCGGCCGAAAGGTAGAGGAACCGCGTCGATATTTGTGTACAGCACAAGGTTGTTTTATATATCATATGAACAGCATCTAACCAATTGCTTGTTGCTGACATGCCATTAAAAACAACCAACCAATCAACCAGCTGAAGGATTTTTTTTTTCCCTCTCAATGTCAAATGGCAAGCATCAGTTGAGACCGCAGCGAAGGGTTGATTTGCTTCTACAGTGTCCGTCTGAGCCTTTGTAGTGTGCCGCCTTCATTTAGATGATGATTTGTTCTGAGGCTGGCCAGGCTGGAGGTAAACCCTGAAGCTTTTTGAATCTGAAAGGTAATTTTCCTTTACTAGTGTCCCTTGTGGGGTTCATTATTTCTCCAGCCACCGCTAATGAGGATGCTGTGGGCTTTAGAAGCTCATCAGAAGCAATGTGTGGAACGCTATTACTTAGCAACAGTATGTATTACTTGGGAACCAGCTTGTATTATTTAGAGTTCGTACACTCTGGTGGGAGTTTTTGTTTTTTGGAGATGCCATTATAACACTGACATAAAACAGGCTTTCTCATTTTTGTGGCTTTGTAATGTCACGAAAAAAATAATAAGATGCTTTGAAATCACACCCTATCTTGAATGATTTAGTAAATGATTGTAGAAATATAAAAGGTTTAATATAAAGAAATATAATTTTTTTTTTTTTAAGATTTAGAAATTTTGTTGGTTTAACCAAATGGTCAAGAACAGATATCAAGTTTTCTTTATCAAGGTTTCCATCTTGTTTACATTTTAAAGAGTTTAAGTTAAATAGAGCATTCTTGGAATATACAGTAAATGCTCCTCCAGCATGGTCTATAAAATGAAATTATAGAGATAAATATGTTTTCATCTAATGTTTAAATTGAAAGTTCTGTGTATGGTCATGTCCATGGATAATTCAAGCTAAAAAGTCATTTTTAAAAATGAGACTTGTTGCAGTTTTTAATTAAATTTCATTACATTTTACTTGTATTTTAAATTCCTAAGTTTCAATTTAAACAACAAATTTTTGAATGTTTGTCATTTCACTTCAAATTCAGGAAATGTATTTGAATTTTTAAGTCAACTATGAATAGTGGTCGAATGTGGCAATGGTGTTCACCATGTCTTTTAAACAAAACACAACACTTATATTTGTAAATTTCATTGTATATTTATTTGCCTTCATTTTAGTTTTATGAAACCACATTTATCACTTTCACACAAAACAAAAGAATAGAGCAGCCATTTGAAAAATGAAAATAAATTCCCCTCACACACCTTTGTGTAATTATCAAAAAAAGTAACATGGTTGTTGACAATGACTTTTAAAATGCTTTATGTCTGTCTATATTATGAAATTGATAATGTAACTTCATTCCTGTATATTTTATGAATATGCTTTATCAGATCATATGTACTTGTTGTTTGTGCATGTATATAGCTTTAGAGCATGTTCTTACATTTTTAGAAGTGTATATATGTCCATTGGGAGATGGTCGTTTAGATTTTTCTTATAGAGGTATATCAGTTTTCACACTCTAACTCTCAACTTCTATTGTTCGACTCAAAAAAAGAATTTACTCATCTCCCTGCCGTTCCCATGGCAACAAGGAGGAAAACGTGTTCAAGAAACCTGTCCCTGAACACTGCAAAGAAAAAGGGAAAATTACAAAAATGTAAAGGAGAGCAATTGTGTGCTTGTACAATAATAGCCATCTGGAACAACCATGTAATATAGTCCCTGCACCCTGCAAAGCTGCTTGTATTAAATGGCTTAACATTTTCACATCCTGGAGCTAACCGTTTACAAAATCACAGCTTTAATGCACAGAAGCTATACTTATATGCCCTGCTACTGCACAGACTTTTCAATAGGGCTTTCAAAGAAAACAACTAAAACCGAAACGACCACTACACAGATTCATGTTTAATACTGTAAAGCTGCTTTGACACATTCTGCATTGTAAACAGCTCTATATAAATAATGGTGACTTGACTACATTGACCTTGATTCACCACATATTCAAACAGACTTTTTAAGAAATTACACAGAATTTTATAAAATCGTGTCCCTTGCAAAAACTCTTTCAGCTGTTGTACCAAATGTCAGTTATCCAGTTCTCTTCAACAGGG
>NW_015641461.1:66162-72108 GCF_001515625.1 Sinocyclocheilus rhinocerous | reverse complement strand
TGTAATTATGCATAATTTATTGTTATTACAATAGTAAGTACATGTAACATGTGTAACAAGGACACCTTAAAATAAAGTGTAAACCAAAATAAATGTAATGTAATCTGTTACAGTTACTGAGAAAAAAATGTGTTATTAAATCAGTTATTTAGGAAAATGTTAATGATTACAAAGGGGGTTACATCTGAATTTTCACATACGTACATATTTGATTGATTTCTTTCCCAAATTGCATTGACTGCTCTAAAATATGAGACCAGGGGCGTCGTAGGGGGGGGGGGGGGGGGACGATTCTAAGGGCCCGGCGATGGAGGGGGACCCAAGGGGGAAACGCGATTTCTACCGAGAGGGATCCCCCCGGAACATGATATACGGGGGCCCCGAGTGAATATGCTGTCCAGGGGGCCCATAAACCGTAGCGGCGCCCCTGCTCTTCAAAGTCAGAAATCATGGATGTCAAAAGTCTTTCTGATGGACAAATGAACATCAGAACACTTATCGAGTAGACAATTATAGTTCAACAATACAGTCAAATATATTTCATTTTTAAACTTCTTGATGTGCTTTCAGAACAATCAGTGGAAATTTATAATTGATGCCCATTACATGTACTGCAGTGTTAATACCTTTTGCGAGAAAATATCCATTTAGATGACAGTACATTTTAATCAGGTTGCAGGAATGTGGGCGGGTGTGAAATCATAATTATGTGGCTTGTTGTTTGTCATATTTATAGAATCTGAAATCATGAGTGCTCCTGTGGATATTTCATTTGTCTATCTTTCGGTTCATTTTCTGTGTCCGTTTATCCAGTGTATGGTCGCAGAGTCTATCCCAGCATGCCTCAGGCCAAAGGCATTTTACATACAGCAGAGCTGGAAGAGGCTTTAAAGCCTTTAAATATTATGCCCCTTTTTACAATACGTAATATAAGTCTCTGGTGTCCCCAGAATATGTCTGTGAAGTTTCAGCTCAAAATACCCCACAGATCATTTATTATATCATTTTGAAAATGCCTATTTTGTCTGGAAGCAGAAACACGCTGTTTTTCGGGCCTGTCTCTTTAAATGCAAATGAGCTGCTGCTCCCCGCCCCCTTTTCCAGCTCGGACCTGTTAAAAACATCTGTTATGGTTCTGATTATCATGTTTATCTCACTGAAATCATGCGGTTTAAACCATATGCGTTTAAACTTCTGATATACGGTTTTCTGAGCGCACACATCCGAAGCACACGGACAGAAAGCGGCTGTCACAGGCATGTGAGTACTAAACTAAGTTCTCATTCACACACAAGTTTACTTAAAAACACACATGAGTTACAAAAACAGTCAGTTATGTCTAGACTTGTGCCGGTATTCGGTAATGCGATATATCACGGTAATGAATATGCACGATATTGTTATCGTGGGCACTTCTAAATACCGTGAATAATTATATATTACAAATTATTTAGAATTTTGAATGCTTTTTAAGAATACTTTTCCCATGGACTGGTCCAAATGCACAACACTGCTGTATGCTGTGTGAAAGACACATGCTCTCTGATCTAAATAGTGTTCTGTGCTCTTCTGTGCAGACAAAGGCAGAACAGTATGTTTTGCTTAAACTTTCGTCATGGCATTAGAACTAGTACACCCTTGTCGCTTGCGAAAACAAAATAAAAACCTGGAAAAGTCAGATTTTCATGATATGTCACCTTTAAATCCTTTTCCAGATTCATGTGCCTCAGGCAGCTCTTTTATCCTTGTCATGACTGTACTTCGAAGCTTATGCCCATATACCAGGCCAGTTTATTGAACTGAACTGAAGGTGTGGTTTTCTCTTTAATGAGCAACTGATTTGTACCTGATTCTAATTGCAGGCATTCGACATATAGTGATAAAAGGCTCTTTTGAGATGAGCACATTCTACACAGGATCACTGATCACCACCTGGTGCACATTTGTTAGGCAGGCTTTCCAACTTTGTGTGATGTCAAGGTAACACAAAAATCAAAGGCATGTGGTGGTCTGAAAAAAGGAGGCAATGTTTTCAGTTTGGTGCAATTGTTATCTTTTTTTAATTAAAACGTAAATTCGTGTTCTAGTTTCATCTAATGATGACACAACATTAAAACCACTGACTGGTGAAGTGAATAGCATTGATTATATTGTTACAGTGGCACTTGTCAAGCAGCAAGTGAACACTCAGTTTTTGAGTTTCATGTGTTGGAAGCAGGAAAAATGTGAGAAAATGCGAAAAGATCTGAGTGACCAAATAGTGATGGTTAGACGAGCATTTCCAAATGGCAAGCCTTCTAGTGTTTTTCCAGTAGTTAGCAGTATTGGGGAGTAACTAGTTACATGTAACGGCATTGTGTAATTTTACTAATTTAATTACAAAATAATAATAAATGTTAAATGTAATCCATTACAGTTACTGAGAAAACATTTGTAATTACATATTACTTAGGAAAATGTTAATTACAAAGGGGGTTACATCTGAAAATTTTCACTCACACACACATACAGATTTAATTGATTTCTTTCCCAAATTGCATTGATGGCTCTAAAATATGAGACACCAATGTCTCAGGAGCACAAAAAAAAAGTCACTTTCCGCTGCTTCTCATAGAGGAAATGTGTTGCAAGGTTGAATTCAGTCTGTTTATTTCACAGATTTAAAATTAGAGCTCTAATACACGATGTAGCAGAATACATTAACGGCGTTGTTGCGAACAACTGTGTGTTATTCTGTGACCGATGGTTTTCTCTGAGAAAGGATGATGTCTTTAATGTCTCTGGTGAGAGTGTGAAGCTCTTTCTGAAGGCCCTCCATATCATCAGAAACAACAGGACTATCTTGGGCTCCCTCTCCCAGATTGCTCTTCTTCTCCAGGGCATGACCCTGCACTACCAGCTGCTTGACCACCAGACTCTGGTACTGAGACAACAGCTTGTGCTGCTCCTAAAACACACACACACACACACACACACACACAGACACAGACAAATGCATAGCTCATGTGTCTTTGTAGATTTGTCATGGTGCCATATGATACAGAATTTTAAGGGTTTTGTTTAATTATACATTGCATTTAGCTATACTACCTATGCACAAGTATATGTGACCCTGGAGCACAAAACCAGTCATAAGTAGCACAGGTATATTTGTAGAAACAGCCAACAATACATTGTATGGGTCAAAATTATCGATTTTTCTTTTATGCCCAAAATCATTAGGATATTAAGTAAAGATCATGTTCCATGAATATATTTTGTCAATTCCCTACCATAAATATATCAAAACTTAATTTTTGATTAGTAATATGCATTGCTAAGAACTTCATTTGGACAACTTTAAAGGCTTAACTTTTTTTATATTTAGATTTTTTTGCACCCTCAGATTCCAGATATTCAAATAGTTGTATCTCGGCCAAATATTGTCCTACGGCCAATGGAAAGCTTATTTATTCAGCTTTCAGATGATGTATAAATCTCAATTTCAAAAAACTGACCCTTATGACTGGTTTTGTGCTCCAGGGTCACATATGGCATTTTAGTATTTATATTTATCATTGTTTGTCCCCTGTTTTTCCCGTGGAGTGTGTGCAATGACTCTGAAATATACAAATAACTATTATACAAAAGATTTTTGCTCGGTCAGTTTTTTTGCACAGCTGGATTTTACTGTAGGTTTAGGGCACAAATGGTTACCTCAGGAATCTTGCTTTGCAGGAAGCCGATGATATGCGGCACACAGCGTCCAGGTGCATGCAGCATGCAGTGTGTGACGTTCTGGAAGAGCAAGACACTGGTCAGATGCAGCACAAGCGCAGGGTCTTCTGTATCCTTCAACTGCTCCGACAGAGCCTGGCGGTGCACAAAGAGAGCCTGCCTGCAAACACACACACACACCAACCATATGTAAACTCTGCATTTGCTTCTAAACAGCTATAGTTATAAATGAAAAATTTGAATCAAATGAATTATATGATCACATGATTTGCCTCATTGTTGAAGTCTGCATCATTGATTCTGTTACTTTCCTGTTTAATAATACACTATTACAGCTGCTATAAAAGCACTATAAGGTGACTTGACATGGATGCTTTATACAAACCTTGGCTTTTCTCTGCCGCATTTTAAAACCACTTCTTCATGTACAAAGTATGTGTTATCAAACATATAGACATGGTACAATAACACAACACAAGACAATAGAACCCATTATAATCAGTGATGCTGTTGCTGCTTTGGAGAACTGAATCTTCCACAAAGCAAATACTTGTGCTGATTAAAAAAAAAAATTACATGGGTCGACTTGAGCTAACATGTTAACTTTAGGCTTCCTTAAAGCAATGCAATGCCTGAAGAAGAATAAAAACAGACAATTTGATTACTAAAGAAGAGACACTTCAGTGATCAATACCAGTGCAGTGCTGGGGAATGAAGTGGTTATACCTTTCTCTTTTCTTGTCGCCTTTCTTCAGAAGAAGCCCACACTCTTCTGCACTCATCTCCAAACATGACAAAAAGTCTTCAATGGCCTGCAAGTGATAAAAACAAGATCTGCTACTTTGCTCTTCCAACCCATGACAACTGACAGTAAAATGTCATGGAATATGTAGTATTTTTCACGTTTTCTCCATTAATTTAGGGAACAATCTGTGGAATTCTCTAGAATGGCTTTAAACATGATGACATTTCATAACTGAAAGCATTATCAAATGACTTAAATATTGATAAAAACAGGAGATGTGTAGAACTGTGTAAAAGTCAGGCGTTTGAACTGAAATTTGAGCAGTTCTGTGAGCACAGATTCCATGTTGCGTCATCAAACACACCTTTCCACTGAGACTGTTGTGTAGCTTTATCAGAGGAGATTTAACTTCATCTGAGAGCTTCGCCAGAATCTTCAGCCTGATCTGCAACACAGTAACAAACAGACACAACACTTATGTAAAAGAGAGAGAGGCATAGATGTTTGGGTTTTTTTCAGCCAATTTAACTGTAAGCTGCTTCTACTGGAGAATCGGAGAGAGTTGATGTCTCTGGCCTTGTCTCTCAGGAGGTCTGTATTAACAGCCACAGTGTTGATGAGCTTCTTCTCACGCTGCAGAACTGACAGACTGTTGTCCTGCTCAGATCTGATCCAAACCTCTTCCTCAGCAAACACAAAGCTATAGATTTTTACCCATTATTATTGTGTGTCTGGGGTTCAGTTCAACCAAATTTACTAATAACAAAGTGGAAGCAGAATGGTCCATTCATTTAATTTAATTTTTTTAGTTTTTATGCATGGCTTCTTCATTGGTTAATTCGCAAATTGCATCTTAATTCAGTCTATTACAATTTGGTATGTTTATACACTGGCACTGCTTCTGATCTAATTTCTACCAACATCTAAGGAGAAAAAGTTAAAGTCAGTCAAATTCTCACAATCCAATCGAATTCTGGTGGACTGCACCAGCCAGGAGCAGCACAGGGGTGGGAGCAGAAGTTAACTGTTGTACCTCACTGGTGATGGCAGTCGAGCTGTCCGAGGTCATATGCTCAGCTGCCACAAAGCTCAGCAGCACATTGGTCGCATCCGTGCATACGGTCTTCAAAACATGCTTGGCAATGGTAGCCTGCGTCTCATCTGGTGTGTACATAAAAAAAAAAGCACAAAAGTTAGCGGAGGACAGACAAGCACAATGCCGTCACTTCTGTAAATTGTGTACGCTTGATGACTGAACCACTATAAAAAGTATGCAACGTTTTTTTTCTATAGAACAACTGAGATGGACACAAACAAACCTGAGAAGAGTTTGGTTCCTTTCTCAAAGAGGCGGATGTTGTTGTACAAGTTGGTGATCTCCTCCTGAAGATCCTTCATGTTTTTCTTCCGACTCCCTCCTGCTGAACTTGTGGACATGAAAGCTGCACTGACCACTTCCTGGTACATTTTGCTCAATGGCCTGG
>NW_015641461.1:61842-65944 GCF_001515625.1 Sinocyclocheilus rhinocerous | reverse complement strand
AAAAAAAAAAAACTCAAACTCAAGATCTGTTCACACCAAAATGAATGTTCTGTATGAAAATAAATTGGTGAGATAAATATTTTAATTTGAATGAACAGCTGTTAATGCTTAATCTGCTCAGACCAACACTAACAAGATGTCATTAATGCAGCATTTTCTTTTTTTAATGGAGAGATGGTCTTTCAAACAATTCCAATCCATTCCAAACTATTCCAATTCCAAATTTTAGCTTTATCAAAAACATTTGATGCCTGTTTTTTTTGGCCTCCATATGCTTGAATATCATGGTTTGAACCTTTGTATCTGCTCTGCTAGTTCCTGCAGCATCTCCTCAGAGCTGTCACACACTTTCTCCCCCAGCACCCCCATGATCTCCTCCACTGAGAGGAAGGGCATGTCTCCTTGCTTATTTCGGCCTGTAACACATGCAAGGTCACTAATTAAAACAGCTGTTTCCTACTACCATTATACATTTCACCAGAAAGGTTTTACAGAGGTAAAACTTGTTAACATTAGTTAAGAAATAGCTAACATGAATTAAAAATAAACAATACTTCAACACAAAGCAAGGTTAGTAAAGCTTGGAAATTTCTATATACACAAAAACAATTTCAAAAAGTTAAATAATACAAATATAAATAAACATCAATAGGATAAATCAGAATGCTTATATGCTGTTTTAAAAATGAACAGTAACTAATAAATGCGAAGTTTATACCCTGAGAGGTGTGTGTCGTCTCCTCATCACTGTCTTCCTCCCTCCTGCCCTTCTTTTTTGTTTTGCGAATTCGGATCTCTCGAGCATTTCCGCCTCCACTTCCTTTCACACTTCCGCTGCCCTCTGAGGAACATAAAAAGCCAACAGCAGGCAATCAACAGCATGTTCTACTACAAGAATTAAAAACTACTGCAAGTTATGAAAATTGTAGAAAGAAAAAAAACAATCTGAGTGATGTATAGTAATTGAGCTCATCAAGCCATACCTTTTCCTCCCTACTAGCTTTTTGCTTGCATCACAGCCATTAACTGTGAATGGCTTCGCTCTATTGCTAAGCTTAGTGTTAGATGGTATTAAATCAGAATGCTTATATGCTGTTTTAAAAATGAACAGTAACTAATAAATGCGAAGTTTATACCCTGAGAGGTGTGTGTCGTCTCCTCATCACTGTCTTCCTCCCTCCTGCCCTTCTTTTTTGTTTTGCGAATTCGGATCTCTCGAGCATTTCCGCCTCCACTTCCTTTCACGCTTCCGCTGCCCTCTGAGGAACATAAAAAGCCAACAGCAGGCAATCAACAGCATGTCCTACTACAAGAATTAAAAACTATGAAAGTTATGAAAATTGTAGAAAGAAAAAAAACAGTCTGAGTGATGTATAGTAATTGAGCTCATCAAGCCATACCTTTTCCTCCCTACTAGCTTTTAGTTTGCATCACAGCCATTATCTGTGAATGGCTTCTCTCTATTGCTAAGCTTAGTGTTAGATGGTATTGCAGAGAGAAAAACATTTGCATATGACCCCGAGTGTAATGTTCTCTTCCTGGAGGAGAGAGACTGTAAATTTGAAATTTTGCGTTTATTTGCCCTGCATTTGGTCAATTTAATACACTAGCATACAGATGGTTACAATGCTAAAAGCAGGCATGGATGAAAAGCCACAAAAAAAATAGAATTCTAATTTCACAGGTCTTAAAAATGAATTAATCTGATTATCTGAAACGATTATCTAAAGTTAACTCTCTTTACCTGAGGCCTTCTTCCGGCGTTCGTCTCGTTTGCCTTTCTTTGAAGACTCCAACAAAACAGACGCTTGTTTGACATCATCCTCCGTTATCAGAAACACTGGGTTATTCTTCACTTCCTATTGTTAAAGCAGAGAAGTTAAACACATCCAGTGACAACCCGCTTCAAATGTTTTAGTCTAGAATTGGGTTATTTCTTGCTGGAAATAACGCTTTCAAGCCAGTGTGTTCACCAAAAATGTGCTGATGTCTTGTTATTTGTTCATCCATTAATATTTTTGATTTCATTTATATATTTTCATATCTAGTTTTTATTTTCGTTTAATGTTTAGTAATTCTGTTCAGTGCTTTTGTGATTTTATTATTACTAATCGGTTTGATTTAATTCTTAAAAAAATGTAGATATAGTTTTTATTTATTTTTATATCGTATTTTAATGCTTCCAACTTTTTCAAGTTTGTTGCCAAGGCAACAATTCTAATTTTCATTTAGTTTTTCGTAAAAAAATTTTTTTTTGCATTATTTCAAATAACAAATATGTTTTAGATGTTTTAGTTAAAGTTATGAACCAGTTGAGTCCTCTGCACAATGTGACTTTGCTGCAGCCTGGAATTGAACTGCTGGTTTCGTCTGGCCAGAGGAGAACTGGCCCCCCGACTGAGCCTGGTTTCTCCCAAGGTTTTTTCTCCATTCTGTCACTGATGGAGTTTTTGTTCCTTGGCGCTGTCGCCTCTGGCTTGCTTAGTTGGGGACACTTCATTTCCAGCGATATCGTCGACTTGATTGCACAGACACTATTTAAACTGAACTGAGCTGGATGATGACATCACTGAATTCAATGATGAACTGCCTTTAACTGAAAATTGAGTGTTTACTATTGTCCTTTTGCATTATTGACACACTATTTTCCTATTTAATACTGTAAAGTTGCTTTGACACAATCTGTATTGTTAATAGCGCTATATAAATGAAGGTAAAAAAAAAGAAAAAGACAGTTAATGATAATAACCCTGCTTGGAACTCATGAGACTGATGTTAATATTAATGTTAATTCAAGCACTTGCCACATAGACATTTATGGAAGATTCTCCAAAACCAGCAAACTTGAACTTTTTTGGCTATCGCACTTGATTTTTCATAAACAAATGATTTTGGACTTGAACATTAAAATGTGAAAACAGGCAATTTTGTCATTTTAATATGATGTGTGCAGGTACTCCAGGTGTGTAGTGTACAGAAAAAGCGTGCATACCTTCTGTGCTTTCTGTTGCATAATATCATCAAACAAAGCGATGCATCCCGTGATGAACTTCTCGCTGACCACACAAGTGGAGAGAAGCCTTGCACTGGACTGCACATGCATGCCCCTCAGCACTTCATTCAACAGAATTCCTACATCTTCCTCCAACAGACTGCTTGGGATCATTGGCTAAACAAGAAATGAACATAACACTTATGGAGGTATTTTTCCATTTAAAAAAATAATAAATAAAAATACGAATAAATGTTGCATGACTGTACCTGTAGGTCGACCCAAGTGGCTGAGTTGATAGTCTCCTCCACTGAGGCCTCCAATTGATCTATGATGGCTCTGCCAACACATGCAGATTTGAGAAAAAGCAGTTTGCTAGACTTAAACCGCTTCTTTATGTAGCTGACTGGATCAGGTATCCCCAAACGGGTCAGCGCCTCAAACTCTGCAGGAAAAAAGACACAACTGGTCTGAGAAGAGCTTTACAGGACTGTTCTTGGATTAATATGAATTCAACTCCAGAACTAGCGTAGTGTCAAGTTGCCACAAAAAAGTTATTTTGACTCATCTCTCATTTAAATAAAAACAAAAACAGCAAACTTCAAATGAAATGCCTTTAAGATTCACAGTTTGGCTTCTAAAACCTTTACAGCACTACCCCTATTTGCTTCCTAAATGACTAAATGTAAATCCAGTGCTGCGACTGCAACACATTGGGAGTCATCAGTTTTTCTGGGCCCCTAATTTCCAGAGAAGGGAGACTGAACATTTTAAAGGGGTCATATGATGCTATTTTAAAGATCATTATTTGGTGTATTTGGTGTAACAGAATATGTTGACATGCTTTAATGTTCAAAAAACACATTATTTTTCAAATACTGTACATTATTGTAGGTCCTCTATGCCCCGCCTCTCTCAACAAAGCCCCCTCCTTTGACAAGCGCAGTCTGCTCTGATTGGCCAGCTGACCCAAGCACTCGTCGGAAATGTAACGCCCCTTACCATAATCACGAGCTTCATCTTTCAAAATAAATGTAAAGACAGAGCCCGAAAGGGGAACAGAGTCGCGTGACAGACACAGTGATGAAGCTGGTATGTGCTCTCTCGCGC
>NW_015641461.1:54521-61248 GCF_001515625.1 Sinocyclocheilus rhinocerous | reverse complement strand
GAAATAGCCTTTGCACAGCCAGCCTTGTACTCTTCTATGTTCAAAAAACTGTCGTCCATAAAATGTGTTGCACAAATTCGAACATCTGGGTTGTGCTGTTCTGTTGTAAATAAATCTTAACCAATGATTCCTAATTGCATCTACTTCCGGAAAGGCCAAATGAAGTGCTTTTGCTTTCGCACTGAATCACACAGAGTCTCACTGACATGGCTGCATCAACACTACTGCTGTTCCTGAAACCACGCCTTCTTTGTTTGCGTGCACATTTGGTTTAAGTCTAGCAAACATTATGCTAATATTTCCACATAGTGACGTAGATATGTGGGGGCGTGTTAGAACGAGACGTTTTAGGTAGGTGTGGCTGACTCTTTAACTTTTATAAAGAATATCTCTTTGGATTTGAGACTTTAGTCTTTGCAACTTTACAGATCTTCTTTATGCACCAAGAGCTTGTAACACTCCAAAGAGAAAGGAAAACTTGAAATCGCATCATATGACCCCTTTAAAATGCATAAGCTATATATACTATCATTTAAAATAAGCACACCTAAATATCCATTCTGTTTGAGAAAGGACTCAACCCAAGAGCTCTGGGCTTTGGAGTAGATGTCAGGAATGTAGATGGCTTTATCCTGCCTGCCTCCAACCACGGAGCCCTTCAAGCGGCCACTGTTAACCAGTTCTTCAAGCACCGCTGATAGACAAGACAGAACAAACAAGCCGTCTGTATGCAGAATGCTCAAAGAAGAAACGGCTGTGTAAAAAGGCAAACTGCAATACTCACAGTACATCAGATTCTCCTGAAAACCATAGAGATTTAGCAAGTTGTTGATCTGTGTAGGCCTAGGGATGGAAATCTCAAAACTGTTAAAAAACTACAGAGAAATTCATCTTTAAAGACAAAAGAGACTATAAGGAAAAGGTAAGACATAAAAATATTCCATTGACAAATACGAGAAATCAGAGATTCTTAGGAGATTTATAAAAAGAAATCGAATGTGCATTGGTTCAACACAATTACACGGTTAGTTAACCTAAAATTGACCCTCCTTTCAAAACCCATGAGATGTTTGAGCTCTGTTAACATATTTCATGTGTACTATGATTGAGTGTTGGTCAGTGGTATATGTGAATAAAAGCTTAAATTAAATCTGTTAATCATATTGATTACTTTTCATGATCACTTTATGAACTTTTTGAACATTTTGGATGATTGGACAGAAATCTCTCAGGCTTCATTAAAAATACATTTGTGCTTCAAAGATGAACAAAAGTCTTATGGGTTTGGAATGAGTAATTTTCATTTTTGGTTAAACTAACACTTTAATCAACAGGCTGATAACAGCACATTATTTTGATAACTTAGTAATAGTAAATTATTATTATATATTTTCCATTATCTATCCCATGATACAGACAGGGGGTGGAGTTACTTACCTTGTGATGGCACTGAACAGACCGCATATGCAAGCTTTGTGTCTGGAGAGGAACGCTTGTGTGAAGATCACTCCCCTGTTGTACTGATCAATCTGACCGTGGATCGCTCTGCCCAGCCTCGAGTTCAGCTCCTAGCAGAGTGTTAAACTTTCCGTTAAACTGTCCGAGAAGGCAGTCAAAAGACCATTTCGTTACAACTGGAAAAGAAGTATGTGTGTTGCTCATATAATGTTCTAGTATTTTTTTTTAAATGTAAAACAAATAAATGTTATGGTATAAAAATAATAAGAGTAAATCAATTATCCAAATTGACTACATTAGCTACTTTGTACAAAAGGTCAGGTTTTCTTGCTCAAAGCTAAAGCCCACAAGATGCTCTTTGGAACATTTTTAAATCATGCTGTGGAAAAGAAGCATCATTATTATTATTTAATGTGATTTACAGTTAACATTTACAGTTACATATTTTTTCATTTAGTACTGTCCTTAATAAGCTATTTCACATAGATGTTTACATATACTCACCATTCAAAAGTTTACATACCCTTTAATCTTAATACTATGTGTCCTTTTGTAATAGTCGTGTATGAGTCCCTCAGTTATCCTAAGTGTTAAAAGATGGATTTCAAAATCATAGTCACTGTTGGAAAAGGGTGCAAATATGCAGAAGATGCTGGAAAACTAAAGAATGTGCAGGAGCTGGGGGATTTTTCTGAAGAACAGCAGGCAGTTGAACTGCTCAGGACCAACAAGGGACTCATGAACAACTATCACAAAATATAAAAACAGTCGTGGATCATCCAGGAAATGACAAAAAAACAGGTTTTTAACATCTTTGCAAATTTATTAAAAATAAAAAACTTAAATGATTCCATTGCATAAGTACTCATACCCTTGTCTGGGACAGTTGAAATTTAGCTCAGGAGCATTCATATTGCTTGTAGATGTTACTACACTTCAAGTGAATTTAACCTGTGTCAAATTCAATTGAATGTGTATGATTTGGAAAGGCACACATGACTTAATAAAAGGTCTAACAGCTGAAAATGCATATCAGAGCAAAAACCAAGCCCTGAGGTCAAAATAACTGCCCGTAGAGCTCAGAAACAGGATTGCATCAAACCACACACCTGGGGAAGTGTTCAGAAAAAATTCTGCTGCATTGAAGGTTCACAGAATCACGTAACCTTCATTTAGACATTTGGAACAACCAGGACTCTTCCTAGAGCTGGCCTCCTGGCCAAACTGAGCAATTGATGGCAAAGGGTCTTGGTTAGAGTGGTGACCAAGAACCTGATGGTCACTCTAGTTGAGCTCCATGATCATATTGAACCTTGTATCACACAGCCAAATGTTATTCCACACAGAATATAGTTTCTACATGACACATACAGTGCCTTGCGAAAGTATTCATACCCCTTCATTTTTTTTTCACATTTTGTTATGTTGCTGCCTTATGTTAAAATTGCTTTAAATAACTTTTTTTCCCCCCCACATCATTCTACACTCCATACACTATAATGGCAAAGCAAAAAACGGGCTTTTAACATCTTTGCAAATGTATTAAAAATAAAAAACTTAATTGATGTGGGGCTGTTTTTCAGCAGCAGGGACTGAGGGACTCGTCAGAGAAGAAGAAAAGCTCAATGCACCAAAATATTGAGAAAACCCAGTCCAGAGCGTTCAGAACTGCAGACTGGGCAGAAGGTTCACCTTCCAACAGGACAATGAAACTAAACACACAGCAAGAGTGGTTTATAGACAACTCTGTGAATGTCCTTGAGTGGCCCAGCCAGAGACTGGGCTTGAACCCAATCAAATATTTCTGGAGAAACCTGAAAATGTGCATCTGCCCCCATCCGACCTGACAGAGCTTGAGGGGTGAAGAGACGAGGAGAAGAATGGCAGATGATTGCCAAATGCTGATGTGCAAATCTTGACACATCATACCCAAAAGGACTTGAGGCTGTAAAGGTGCTTCAGCTAAGTACTGAGTTAAGGGTTTGAATACTTATTTCAGTTTTTTTTATTTCTAATAAATTTACAAAGTTGTGACAGTTCTGTTTTTGCTTTGTCATTATGGGGTATGGAGAGTAGATTGATGTGGAAAAAAAATTAATAACAAGCAGTTTAACATAAGGCTGCAACATAACAAAATGTGAAATAAATGAAGGGGTATGAATACTTTCACAAGGCACTGTAGTATTAAGATTCATGTAAACTTTTGAATGGGGTCATTTTTATAAATTCAGTTATTATTTTGTCTTGTGGGGTATATGTAAACATCTGTTATGTGAAATAGCTTATTCAGGACAGTACTAAATAAAAAAAATAACATGCAATTTTCATGATCCCTCTTGCACATTCTGCAAGGGGTATGTAAACTTATGAGAACAACTGTATATGCAGAGATATGAAGACAGACACACCACGGTTTGACAATTACTGTAACTGCAATGCAAGCAGGTTTCTACAAACCGCTGAAAGATTGTTTCTCATAAAGATGCATTCTAACAAGAAGAATCCCAATACTTCACGCAGACTGGACTAACCTCAGTAAGAAAATCTCCTGGTAGATCATACATTTTGCAAAGCTCTGCGATGTTCACCTGTCCAGCCTCCTGGAGTTTATCATTCACCTCCTCAGCAAGCCGATCTAAGTATGTTCTTTACAGGAGAAGAAATGTATAACTGCATGACACATACGCCACCTACAAAGTTTACTAATATAATGACAGAACTGAAGAGCATTTTCAATAGTTTTCCCTCTCTTCTACAAGTAACGCTGTATTAGTTTTTCACTCACTCGTCAATCAGTTGACCCAGAATGAGCTGTGTGCCTTTGTCTGATTTGGCGATTTCACTTGCTCTGCTCTCCACATGCACCAAATCGACATTGATGATCTGTGAGAAACATTAAAGAATCATTAAAGGACTAGTTCACCCAAAAATGAAAATTTGTTCACCCTCAGGACATGATGTTGATGTTCCTTCATCTGAACAGATTTAAAGAAATGTAGCATTCCGTCACATGTTCACCAGTGGATCCTCTGCAGTGAATGGGTGCCGTCAGAATGAGAGTCCAAACAGCTGATAAAGACGTCACAATAATCCACAAGTAATCCACACCTCTCCAGTCCATCAGTTAACATCTTGTGAAGCCAAAAGCTGTGTGTTTGAATTAATTAAACTCATCCCTAAGCCGTTTTTAACTTCAAACCGTTGCCTCAGGCTAAAATGCCAGTCCTCGATCCAAAATATTGTTTCTTTTCAGTGAAAAAGTTTGCCTGAATCAGGAGAGAAATATGCACTAATCAAGCACTGATTACAAGCAAAAACTGTCCTAAACAATATGTTCATGGATTTTGATGTGCGAGTACTGAAGGAAGCATTAATAAGGAGTAGTGTGGATTATTGTGATGTTTTTATCAGCTGTTTGGACTCTCATTCTGACGGCACCCATTCACTGCAGAGCATCCATTGCTGAGCAAGTAATGTGATGCTAAATTTCTCCAAATCTGATCTGACGAAGAAACATCTTGGATGGAGTACCAAAAAAAAAAAAATTATTTTGAGGTGAACTCTTCCTTTAAAAAATGTATTCACATATAAAATCTGCCCTCCTTCATAGGATGCAAAGAAAATGTTTATGTTATGTTATATATCAAACCAACCTTTTGAAGATCCACAACATTAATCCTCCCTTAAAATATAAAGCAAAGCATTAGATTCGAACAGTCGTTTAGTAGACTCATACATACTTATTAAAGTCAAATAATTCAAGTATTCTACTAGCCTCTGTGCATATACAGCTCATCGCGCGCTTCTCGGCCGATCTGTGCAGGAGTCACATACTCTTTCCCATCCAGAGTGTGAACCACATCTAACTTCTTATCCTCCACCAGCTTGGCCACGATCTCGATGCAATTCCTCTCAGACAACCTTGAGTTCAACACACAAAGACACAATCTGTAGTTAACAAAACAAATTCTGAGGTCAAATCATACACGACAGGCAGCTACGTTCACAAATCAATAGTGCTATTTCTGGTTTCACTCAAAGCAATAGGGAATGCCTTCCCTTTTATTAACCATTTCATCAACCCTATTACGCCTACTCTATCATATTTGACATTTGAATTTGTAAGACCTCAAAACATGGTCAAAACTTTGCATCTTCTACACGTCCCTGATTGATATTATTTAGTATCTTTCTAAAAATGTCCACCTTCACGTTTTTTTTTTTTTTGACTGAAGCAAATGAGGTTTTTTTAAACATTTTTTAAAGAAAAATCATGCTAGAATGCATCATACAACAAGCTTTTTGAGGAATGTTTATTTGTACATCTGTCAATCATCATTGTATTGCATTATTAAGATATTATTTAAATATAGTATTTCTCTAAAGTCATATTATAGGCGATAAAGAGTGACAACTGATGTAAATATGCATTATAATAGTCTGCGACACTTTGACAATAATCTCACTGATTTATCTTATAAACTATCAGAATTTCATCTTACTTTTTGGCCATAAAAACAACAACATCTGCACAAAATTGCATATTTTTACTCGTAATACCATATGGTACTACATGATTTCCGTACTGTACTGTACTGTACAGGCTACAACGTGCTTGACACCGTAAGACAGTCCAAAGAGCATCACTGTGCACCATGACACGGCCCAAAATCGTGCAGTTACAACAAAAGCGCAGGTAAAGGATAGAAATGATCAGTTCTGACGCGTTATACAGCAGCGACGCTTGTAAATACCGAAGACGACGACGTTACATCGCGCGACCGTTAATGTCGCATGAAACTGAGCCGTCAGCTTTCCAATACTTTGTGGCTCAAGACTCTTTGTCAGTTTGCAAATTCTTGTTCAGGATATACTGCTTCAAGACATAAGAAAGCAGGGGGCGGGATGAAGCTCAACAGCAATAATAACAACAACAACAACAACAACATGGTTTTTACCTTTGGACAGTATCTGCAAACTGAGCTCTCTGAAAGTCCGCAGCTAGACGCCTGATTTCCTCCCAGTCTGCCGCCATGACTTCACTTAATTACAGAACTAGTGTTCTCGTCGCACTAAAGCATTTAATTAATTCTTGATTTTCAAATCAGTTCTTAATAATCTCACGCTGAAACTTCTGAGAGAAAAGACACGTCAGTCTCCTGTAAACGTCAGACGGAAACGCACGAGGGACAAACTAGACCGCGGCACCCTGCGTCAGTACCGAGCGGCAACCTCCCGCTCTCTCTCTTGAAGCCAACACGGAAGTTAC
>NW_015641461.1:51250-53005 GCF_001515625.1 Sinocyclocheilus rhinocerous | reverse complement strand
AAGAAACATCTTGGATGGAGTACCAAAAAAAAAAAAATTATTTTGAGGTGAACTCTTCCTTTAAAAAATGTATTCACATATAAAATCTGCCCTCCTTCATAGGATGCAAAGAAAATGTTTATGTTATGTTATATATCAAACCAACCTTTTGAAGATCCACAACATTAATCCTCCCTTAAAATATAAAGCAAAGCATTAGATTCGAACAGTCGTTTAGTAGACTCATACATACTTATTAAAGTCAAATAATTCAAGTATTCTACTAGCCTCTGTGCATATACAGCTCATCGCGCGCTTCTCGGCCGATCTGTGCAGGAGTCACATACTCTTTCCCATCCAGAGTGTGAACCACATCTAACTTCTTATCCTCCACCAGCTTGGCCACGATCTCGATGCAATTCCTCTCAGACAACCTTGAGTTCAACACACAAAGACACAATCTGTAGTTAACAAAACAAATTCTGAGGTCAAATCATACACGACAGGCAGCTACGTTCACAAATCAATAGTGCTATTTCTGGTTTCACTCAAAGCAATAGGGAATGCCTTCCCTTTTATTAACCATTTCATCAACCCTATTACGCCTACTCTATCATATTTGACATTTGAATTTGTAAGACCTCAAAACATGGTCAAAACTTTGCATCTTCTACACGTCCCTGATTGATATTATTTAGTATCTTTCTAAAAATGTCCACCTTCACGTTTTTTTTTTTTTTGACTGAAGCAAATGAGGTTTTTTTAAACATTTTTTAAAGAAAAATCATGCTAGAATGCATCATACAACAAGCTTTTTGAGGAATGTTTATTTGTACATCTGTCAATCATCATTGTATTGCATTATTAAGATATTATTTAAATATAGTATTTCTCTAAAGTCATATTATAGGCGATAAAGAGTGACAACTGATGTAAATATGCATTATAATAGTCTGCGACACTTTGACAATAATCTCACTGATTTATCTTATAAACTATCAGAATTTCATCTTACTTTTTGGCCATAAAAACAACATCTGCACAAAATTGCATATTTTTACTCGTAATACCATATGGTGCTACATGATTTCCGTACTGTACTGTACTGTACAGGCTACAACGTGCTTGACACCGTAAGACAGTCCAAAGAGCATCACTGTGCACCATGACACGGCCCAAAATCGTGCAGTTACAACAAAAGCGCAGGTAAAGGATAGAAATGATCAGTTCTGACGCGTTATACAGCAGCGACGCTTGTAAATACCGAAGACGACGACGTTACATCGCGCGACCGTTAATGTCGCATGAAACTGAGCCGTCAGCTTTCCAATACTTTGTGGCTCAAGACTCTTTGTCAGTTTGCAAATTCTTGTTCAGGATATACTGCTTCAAGACATAAGAAAGCAGGGGGCGGGATGAAGCTCAACAGCAATAATAACAACAACAACAACAACATGGTTTTTACCTTTGGACAGTATCTGCAAACTGAGCTCTCTGAAAGTCCGCAGCTAGACGCCTGATTTCCTCCCAGTCTGCCGCCATGACTAAACTTAATTACAGAACTAGTGTTCTCGTCGCACTAAAGCATTTAATTAATTCTTGATTTTCAAATCAGTTCTTAATAATCTCACGCTGAAACTTCTGAGAGAAAAGACACGTCAGTCTCCTGTAAACGTCAGACGGAAACGCACGAGGGACAAACTAGACCGCGGCACCCTGCGTCAGTACCGAGCGGCAACCTCCCGCTCTCTCTCTTGAAGCCAACACGGAAGTTAC
>NW_015641461.1:37742-51198 GCF_001515625.1 Sinocyclocheilus rhinocerous | reverse complement strand
AACTCCCCATGTTAAAATGCCTAAGTTTACAGCTGAAAAAAACATGTTTACAGCCTGGTTCAAAAAATGATTTTGGTCTATATAGCTAATTTTGCCCTTCATGACAACTGTGAGGGAGGTGAATTTTTTTATAACTCATCCGTTTAAATTATATTAAGCCTTAAAGTTCTGCATAATTAAGGGCGTGGCCACTTGAGTGACAGGTGGATTGCCGCTGCTGTCACCACCGTAGAGCTAGGTGGGCGTGGTTTCAGCAGCCAGCTCCCGCCTCTTTGCCCATTTTCGATTATCCGGGCGTGACGCGCTGCCAAGATGGCGACGGCTGGCTCCGCCTACTTTAGGCTTCAAAACGCTCGTCGAAAGTCTATGGGTTACGTAACGGACACTACGTCCATGTTTTTATACAGTCTATGGTCAGCATGCACGGTGAAAATATACATGACAAATAAAAAAGGTCGCTTTTACTTATTTTAAAAAATATATATTTTTGTTAATTGACTTATTAAATAATATAGCCTGTATAAATAACTATAGCCTAATTATTGTAAATATAACAATCGTGCATAAAATTGTAAATAATATTATTTATTATGTTGACAGGTACGGTATATGAGGCTGCTACTACTTGAAATGTTCTACCTAATTAAAAAGCAACCTACCAGTGTCCATATGCAAAATTATAAATAAATACATGCTTGCAAACCAGGAGACTCCTGTCACCATTTTTATTCAATCTCGAGCACGGAGTTCTTCAGCTTTTTTCAGGACAAAGGCATGTATTTCACTTTGTTATAATTCTACAACTGCAAGAGCATTTAAGTAATTATTATTGAATAATTAATTACTATGTCATATAGGCCTACTTCTATATTTTACAAATGTTTTTTTTTATTTTTTATTTTTATTAGACATTAAAGACATAACATGTAACATTTACAACTTTAACAAGACATCCAAAAAGATAACACAATTAAAGGAATGGGTTTACATTACATAGAAAAAATAAATAAATCAATAATAATACTTAAAGAAAAAAAAAGACAGCATATACCCGTTCAATTTTCAAGTAACTTCAACTCTTTAGTATTTTACAAATGGTTCAAATGTTCAAGAAAATTAGTTTGGCGTCACACAATATTTAGCAAAACCCCTGCAGTACCGCTGTGGATCCCTAGGTGTCACCAAATCCCTTCGGAACACTTCTGGACATTTAGTGGTGTTCCAATTCATTATTTCACATTGCTAGCTTAAAGCACTTTCTTAAAATAATTTCTACATGTTTTGGATGTTTATAATGTTATGCATGAATGAAAACAACAATCCCACTAAAGACAGAATCTCACCAAAGACTGTTCAGTCAACAATAATCTGTCTCAAAAATAATAATTTGCCATTTTAATCGTCAGTTTAGCATTAAAAACATATCTGGTGACACAAATGATACCAAAAAGGGAAACAATGTGGTTTTTACTCGATAATATAAAAGAATAATCTCCTTTTACTTTGCATTGCATAACACTTGTTTTCAACATTATCGAAAGAATGGCTTCAGAATACAGAATATTTGTTAACATAATTAATATAAGGACAATGAATGTAATCAAACATAAAGGACTGTTAAAATGTATGCTTTTATCTGTTTTTTAAGTGTGTAAAATTAAATTATAAACTTTTTTTGTGTAAGACACAGCTTTGTGTTTATGATCATAACTAAACAAATGTCATCAGTGTTCCTACTTAGAAAGAAAGAAAGAAAGGGTGCCTGTGGATTAAGACTGATGTTTTTAAACGTGTTCTCATCTGAGCAGATATTACTGCAAGTCAAACAAAAATATGACCTGGCAAAATAAATAAAATGTTACAGTTTCTGTTTTTTTTTTTTTTTAAGCTTAGTAAAGTACAAAAAAATAAAAATAAAAATAAAATAAATCGATGAAAGTTCTCTTAGACTCTTGTGGTGTTGTGAAATAAAATATATATATATATTTTTTTTTTTTCAGATGTTAACAGATAACAAATAATTTCCCTCGAATAGCTGTACTGGCAGATATACGAGATCCAAAACAGTTGAGAAATAAAACACCTTCCAATTTCCTTCTAAAAATTATTAACTTTTTTTTCTATACGACAAAACTTTCTAAATAAAATGCCCTTAATTTGTCTTTTTTTTCCCTCTAATTTATTTTCTTAAGGCAAAATATTGAGACACAAACCAACACTAAAGTGGCTATCAAAATATATTAAAGCTGAACATATTCACTACAGAGATTTCTATGTCATTTCAAAATTGTATTAATTTCTACTACTGGGTATGGAAATCACGTTTTTAATATTCCCTAATAAAAGGTTTGCTTGAATGTATATTTTCTAACCAGTCTTAAGTCGCTGGGGTATATTTGTAGCAATAGCCAACAATACATTGTATGGGTCAAAATGATCGATTTTTCTTTTATGACAAAAATAATTATCAATGGAAAGCTTATTTATTCTGCTTTCAGATGATGTATACATCTCAATTTCAAAAAATTGACCCTTATGGTCCAGGGTCACATATAAAGAAATCGTCAAAATACACATATTTCTGTAGTTGCCTTTTAATAGAAGAGTATAAAACAACATCCAAAAAAATATACTTTGCTTCAACATATATACATTTTACACATTTTATGATGAAAGATAGTCCATGTTGTTATGCTTGCATAGCTTACAGTGAATCAGGATAATAGTAGGAGGCCATGGAGAATAGAGCCCCAAACATGACATTTGCAAGGGGCTAAAGAATAGATACTTTAGTCATGATTTAGAAATCTGTTCTCACAACTTATTTTGTTGCCATGTTTTGTTAATTCGTTACCTCGTGTCAATTAAACCGTGGCCATAATTGAACTAAAACGAGGGAATATATTACTATAACATGCCAACACTTTAACTATATTTTCCCTCCGCAAATTAGTAATGTTGTGGAAGTGAATTCTTCATTTTCCCCTCTCTTATGTTATGTGCAGGGCTCTATACACTCTTAAAAATAAAGGTGCTTCATGATGCCTTTTATCTAAATGGTTCCATAAAGAACCTTTAACATCTGAAGAACCTTTCTGTTTCACAAATGTTTCTTTTTGGTGAAAGAAGGTTCTTCAGATTATAAAAAGGTAAGAAAGAGATGGTTCTTTAAAGAACCTATGGCTGAATGGTTCTATTTGTCGCCAACCAAAAATGGTTCTTCTGTGGCATCGCTGTGAAGAACCTTTTAAGCACCTTTATTTTAAAGAGTGTACTTCAAGACAAAGTTCATGTAAACTATTTCAAAGCTCCACAAAAGCTTTTGATCTGAGGTGGGCTGGCTATCTTCGCAACATCTATTAATTCCTATACGGAATCAACTTTTCCCAGACACCTGTTGGCTGGCACTGACTCAGAGCTGTGCTGAATAAAGACACTTCCACGCATCTCACAGTAAAGACGAGACTGTGCCTGTGAGAAAGAGCCACATGCTATCACTTGTATGCACTGCTGCTGCAAACAGGGTTATTTTCCCATAGTATTGATGTCAAAATTTGGTCAAAGAGCTCCATTCTGAACGTCTCACAGGGTTGATGTTAGTCAGCACTGCGTCTGAGAGCAGGAGGAGTACAGACAGAGCAGGATGAAGCTGTCTATGAGGAGGACGCAGTAAAGACAACGCTGCGTATGCAAACTCTGCGCCCTCTGGAAGCGCGTCATCAGCACCGCCAGCAGGACGAAGAAAGTGGCTATATTTAAAATCAGGAAAAGGCGAATGTACGAGGTGGCGTTGAACATATTGTCGCTCTCTGCCGTAGCCCCCACACGTACTTCTTTGAATTTCCGCCCCTTGACAAATCCCACTTTCCTGCCCTTTCGTAAATCACTGTAATCGATGAATGCCCTCGAGTCGCCGCCGGTCTCCTCCGGAGCCTCCTCATAGACGCGCTTCATCGTCCTCTGCCTCTCCTTCTTCTCCCTCGCCTCGATCTGAGCAAAGATGTCTGGGAGGCTGTCGGAAAAGCTCGCCTTCTTGCCTCCCTTCCCCTTCCCTTGCTTCTTAGAAAGGGAAAACATCTTCTCCACAGTCCCTGGAGTCTTCCTCTTGTCCGAGGACTTTAGGAGGCGCTCTGCAGTTTTGTGGAAACTGTCCGTGTTGAGAACCCGTGAAAGGATGTGCCTCTCCAGCTGCTGGAAGACTGGTTTGACATGCTGCAGATTGTCCTCCACAACATTAATGTATTCCTCTACCTCCTCCAAGGGCTGCTCATTTGTCCCTGCTGTCCTTTCAAACACTACTTTCTTTTGGTCCATCAACACCATGGCCATAGGCTTGGTGGGAACCACATCTGTGTACAGATAGATGGTGTAGGTGTGATCTCCGGTGGCCAGATAGATGTCCAGTGTTTTTGAGTCGCCACGCACACTGAAACTCTGAACATCCACTCCGGATCCGAAGAAGATGTAGGCCACTCTGCTGGTAGGGTGCCTCAGTGGCATAGTCACATTTACATAATTCGAACCATTATAGGGGTATCCACGGGGGTAACTCCTATATCCCACTGTTGCCTTTTCACTGCTGCCCGTATCGTCCAACCAGAACATCCTGGACGTTTCGTTTCCGTGTCTGATCAGAGCACCGTGAACTCCGTCGACTTGGGTTTCCTGAAAGGGCATGTCTGTGTTGTGGAAGAAGGCACTCATGCTGCATGTCACGCTGCCTAAATGCAGCTGAATGTGGTCGACCATCAGCAGCAGCTGAGGATGAAGCAGCAGTAAGTTCCTTTGAAAACTCTTGATCTTCAGCTCAGGGTTGTAAGCGCCGTGACCCTCCCCGCGAATAAACACCATTCCCTGCCGCTCCAAAGCCGCCTCCACCTGCCCCTGGCAGTCTGCCGCTTGACCGTGCTTGTACTTAAGCCATTTAGAGTTACAAGCCTCTGTAACTTGGCCTTCCCATGGTGCAAAGCAGCTCTCCGACACGGCAGGCCCGAACATGACGGCATTGTTGAGAGAGGTGTATTTGGGACCGTACAATGCCTCTGTGATAAACGGGACTCCATTCGGAGCAAAGGTAAAGGAGTTCTGGTCCGGATGCTCGTGGCCCGCGTTAAAGTTCCGCCACCCTTTGATCCAGTCTTTGTATTTGTTTTGGT
Organism: Sinocyclocheilus rhinocerous; assembly: GCF_001515625.1. Taxonomy (NCBI): domain Eukaryota; kingdom Metazoa; phylum Chordata; class Actinopteri; order Cypriniformes; family Cyprinidae; genus Sinocyclocheilus; species Sinocyclocheilus rhinocerous. Next base: position 46,042 of record NW_015641461.1, on the reverse strand, counting down.
GAACCATGTCGAAAATAGCACGTCCCCCGAGCTTGCCCGACTTAAAGGACAGAAATGTGTGGTTTCTCCTAGCAGGCAGGGCACCTCCGTAGGTCACCACTCCCCAGTCTTCGAAATAATGGAGGTGCGATGCACCATAATCAGGAGGTGGGGTGGGCTGCAGACTGGCATCATACCTATACAGTGGGAGAAGCACATAGAAAAGTTAGATAAGCCACAATACAAAAAAAAATTCTTGTTCTTGGATAATCAGAAAACTGTTTGGTAAGTTTGCTTGCAGGATAAACTGAAAACTGTTTGCTTGCAGGATAAAAAGGTCTATTTCATTCCCTATTGTGGATAGTGCAGCAATTATGAAGCACAGCTCACATAGGAGTCACTCTTAAATCACAATATAAGACTACATCACAATATATGTAGTCATATATTGTGACTACAATATATATGTAACTAAAATTATAGTGACTAGCAATGCTTCTAAAGAAAGTCAAATTGCCTGAAAACGTAAGTACAACAAAGGTGAAATTTTGCAACATTGACATTTACCCTGAAACAAAATATACTGAAGCACCATGATGACCAGGGACTAACAGCTTCTTACAAACATGTTTAAGGGGGGAAAATAACAACAATCTGTATCTAAAAATGTTAAAACTCAATCTACCAAAATCAAAGCCTACATCTTTGAGGGTTAAATACACAGTATTCAAAACTAAAATTTAATACAGAATTTTTTTTTAACTTTTTTAAAAGTTAGAAGTTCCATGCTCAGGAACCCAACAAATCTCACCAGAGGAACTCGGTGTGCAGCGTGCACCAGCGCTGACCCCTGCCTGCCTGTCCTGGGCCCTCCAGAACTCGATTCTGTCTGATTACCTCAGCCAGCCAGTTCCCGCTGCCATTTCGCATGACATACCGATCCAAAAACACCAACTGACTCTCTGGCCCATAGAACCAGTTATAGTTGGAATCTGCGATTGCAACCGTTCTCTGAAAACCTGCAGGAGCAAAAAATACATTGAAACATTCAAAACCTAATACGAGTGTGAAAGATTAGGTCAACAGGAATCTGTTCTTTTTGTTTCCTACAAACTGCACAATAAGTGTTGATTTTCAGTCAGTGAGCAGAAGCTTGTTTGACTGCTGTAAACACTTTTTAATTATCGAGGTTGGGCGAAGATTAAAGGAAGAGTAGCAGTTTACTGTGAAAAGGGATATTAAACCTAGCAACCACTAGAAAATATTTAGCCAGAATGAATCACTTTTGTGTAAAAGAACGGCAGCAGTAAGCACAGTCTTTAGAGGGGAGCATTTAACTAATGAGAGTTTGATGTTAGTATTTTCACCAGTTTGTTTTAGTTTCCACAGAGAGCCAAAACACTTGCTAGCTACACTGATATAGAAATACAAAAACGGCTAAGAAGAGGCCATATAGTCCTAACAGTACTGCATCTGTGTGCATTCCCAGAGGGGATAGACTGAGAGATAGACTGAGTGTATTGTGACTGCTAACCCTCTCCGTCTCCTGATTTGTTGCTTAAGGTTTTGGTTTCCACTAAAATAAAATGGCTTTTGGCAGGAGGTTGCAAACTGTCCAAACCTGACTTGTCTGTAGACGCACACAAACAGCTTACCAGCTCTTAGTTCTTTGATGTGCACAGAGAGCTATTGTTGCAGTTACAACTCATGGTCTGAACTTTGGTTTGGTGCTGGCTAGGTTACCTGTTTATCGTTTTAAGGTGAGACCAGGCAACTGATCTGTAAAAGGAGTTTATTACTGTATTTGCCAAAAATATAACTTTTTTATTTTAAAAACAAACAAGCAAGCCCCGTCCAGATTTAAGAAGTTATGCAAAAGTAACGTAACATTACTTTCCAAAAAAGTAACTAAGTAACGTTAGTTACTTTTCTATGGAGTAACGCAATATTGTAATGCATTACTTTTAAAAGTAACTTTCCCCAACACTGACTATGCCTGACTATACAAAGCACTTTATTACCACAATTGTCTGCTAGTAACATTTTTAAAAGGGGGCATATCCTGAGAAATAAAAGAAAAAAGGTCAAAAAATGAAAGCAACCTGTAACTTTCAAAACTGAAGGTGCATTTATTGTAACAAAATTTGTCAATCTGTCAAACACTTTTACACTGGACCCAACAGCAAAACTGCAGCCCACATAAAGCAAACAGTTACTCATTTTCAAAATGCGTGATTTACATACTATAGATGTTACAACCGCAGCAAAATGTCCCATATAGTTCTAAGGATATTACGAATTACGACCTTTTTGCAGACAAAAAAACGTTTTAATTGGACCTCGGGTAAAGAAATTAAATGTTAAAAAATTTGCAATATGACACCTCTAAATGCTGTGCTTGTAATAGTCACAGAATGAAGCAAAGCAAGGTCTTACCAGGCAACACTGTCCTGTAGAGAAATGCAAAGTGTTTGTGCAGCCAGGGGTGATTGAAGTGGCCGATATCAAAGTGCCTCTGTACCAAAAACATGTACTGAAAGAGTGAACGAGTGGTGTAAGTTCCATACGCCACACCCTCGTACAGAGACCCATCAGTCACATCTCGGAGAAGAACCATGGACTTTTCCATGATGGCCAGAGCCTGTTTTGTCCAGAGGTACGCTTCCTGGAGGTATCCTGAAATACAGAGCAAAGTAGTAAAAATGGCAGCATAGAGAACAATTTGTTGCGATCAGAAGGCAGTTTTCATGAATATGGTGAACTTTGGACATTATCTTTTAACATATTTAATTCAATGTAGCAAAAAACTTCCATTTAAATTTTTTTTTGAATTCTCTATTGAACACTATATTATGCTCACTAAGGCTCAATCAAAAATAGAGTAACAACAGTAATATTGTGAAATATTATTACAATTTAAAATAATTCATTTAAAACATAATTTATTCATTGGTGATGTCGAAGCAGAATTTTCAGCATCATTACTCCAGTCTTCAGTGTCACATGATAATTCAGAAATCATGTTCAAGAAACATTTATTATTATTATTGGGATGAAAAGAGTTGTGTTGCTTAATATTTTTGTGGAAACCATAATACATTTTGGTTTATTTAAAAACATTTTAAATATACATCTTTTGTAACAGTATTTACTTTGACCTCATGAGCTCTTGAGTGTCATGGCAATTAATGGATCTAATTGCTAGAGGTAGTTTATTTAAAGAAACAGGACACAGGTGAAACTAATCAGAAGCAAGGAAACAGACAAGGAACTAATAGATAGCTATATGGAAACAAATGATCTAATTGAGGAAAAAGGGAAACCAAAACAGCAACTGAACACATGAAATTTATGACACTAGTTAACAATCAGCATTTTCTAAAAAAATTGGCATCTTCAGGAAAAAAAACCCCCAAACAATTTCTTTCTTTAAAACACGGATTTTCTTTTCAACTTTGAATATATACAGCACATGTTGCAATGAAATAGGAACTAATAGATAGCTATATGGAAACAAATGATCTAATTGAGGAAAAAGGGAAACCAAAACAGCAACTGAACACATGAAATTTATGACACTAGTTAACAATCAGCATTTTCTAAAAAAATTGGCATCTTCAGGAAAAAAAAACCCCAAACAATTTCTTTCTTTAAAACACGGATTTTCTTTTCAACTTTGAATATATACAGCACATGTTGCAATGAAAGAAATATTTTTCTTGATCTTGAACTTCAGCATTACAATTTGTACATTTACATGCAAGAAACATGCCTGAGACTCAAGACTGCCAAAGCTGAAACAAATCCAAAAATGTCCATAATATTTCTGTTTATCCATATAACAACATCAGTCATGACATAACTAAAAAATTTAATTTCTTAAATGGTGTAAGGAAAATAGCGCTCAATTTTTACACAATGTTTCAAAGTGCTGCTTTCTGCAATAAGCCTGGAATAGTTTTCTCATGTGCATGTACTGTAAATGGGCTTGTGTCAGCAAAAAGCAGTTCTTAGCCGTTATATCTAGCTCATTTCAGCATAGAGAGATCAGACAGAAACCAGAGATCCCTTTAACCTCAGCAAGTTACGTTTGATGGTATAAAATGATGAATTGTACAAGTTATAATTATGAGCCTGGGAATCAGAAGACACACAGACACTAAGACTTGTTGCAAACCTCAGTAAAGCTTTGTGAATTCCTGTACTAATTTGAGCTAAACTCTTAGTAGAACACCACCTTTGACATGCACAGCAAGACTTAATTTCAGGAAAATGTTTCAAATGTACTCTGCCTGCATGCTTGGGTGAGTATGAGAAGAACCACATGAATATTTAGACCACAGCTCATCAGTATATTGAGTAATCCGGTCACACCACAAATGTACTAGTTCCACCCACAAACAGCTATCTAAGTTATTCCTTACACACACATGCAGGAATTACCCTCAGTGAACAACAACATTTACACAAACATGATATCACCCTGCTCTGTGGATTCAGACTGCAGAAACCCAGCTCTCAAGCCCGAGTTATCAAAGCACAAATTATGTACTATCTGGGTGCACCATATTAAGGAAACATCCACACTAGAAAACACCTTTCATGCCACAAAGCCCTTTATTTTTTTCCCATCTAAATATTTTCCTCATTTTCATTGCTTTTTACGTTATATCTTTTTTTATATTTCCATGTTTTTTCTTCTACTACAGTCTTTTTCGGTTACATTTCACACAAAAAAGTACATAGTATGTTCCAATATTAGTCATGTAATTTTGAGCTCAATGAAGGCTTGGTTGAGAACGTTATATTTGGAGAGTCGTACCACCACACCACTTATGCTATTTCTGCTGTTTGTGTACTGTGTATACATTTGACTAAATGTGCAGTATACAACCAGAGTACACAGCTGTACCATACAGCTCAATGCACTTGACTTGATGTCTGGGACAGAATTGACTATTTCTGTAATAAGTCATATTTTCAAAGTTATCACTTATATTCCAACATGTGTTACTTACAGGGCTGAATAAAGACTCGTTGCAAGTGTTGTTGCCGTTTCCTGCCCTTGCGTAAAAGCAGTACACTTTAGCATACTTAAAAAAAAAATAAAAAAAAGAGGGAGTACCTATTATGGAATGGTTTCAGACAATTACAATGTTATTTCAAATTAAATGAAATTGTATTGCATTTTACATTTATATTAAATTCAATTAGCTGAACTTCAGACTTTTAAGTAGGACTTTATTTATATATGTAATTTCGGCCTCACTTCAGTTTGGGGACCAATTCTCACCATTAACTAACTAACAGCTATCACTAATTGGCTGCTTATTAATAGTTAGTAAGATAGTTGTTGAGTTGAGTTTAGGCATGGGTCGAATTAAGAGAACTAAAATACGGTCCTGCAGAATATATGTGCTTTATAAGTACTAATAAACAACCAATAAGTTAGTAATATGCACGCTAACAAGCAACTAGTTAATAGTGAGAATCGGTCCCTTAACTAAAGTGCTACCATAATTCCATATTTATTGCTACTGTCTTTGGAATACGGCATTACTGTCAATGTCATTTCTATTGAAATTTAAATATTAAATGCAATATTGATAACACGCTACAGTTAAAATTCTATAAAATACTAAGTAATCACATTCTCAAAAGTCAACCGTCATTTCAAAGGAGTGTCTTCTTAAGAGCTGTGATGGTCTCAGTAGATCAGGTGAAGGTTGGAAGCTCGTTCCACCACAGAGTAAATGTGAGAGCATACTGGAAAGCGACTTTGTACCTTGTTGTGATGGAACCTCCAGACGGTAGTGGAATACAGACGCTTAGGACTGTGCTGAGGTAGGAGAGTGCTGTTCTAGCGGTAGTTCTCATGGCCAAAATTAGAGCCTTGAGTTCGATATAGGGAGCTACAGAGGAAGTGAGACCAAAACTGTGTGATGTGGGCTGTTTTTGGTTGACTGGAGATCAGATGTGCCATGTAATAAAGTGTGAAACTGCAAAACCAGGCAGTCATCATAAAGTGCTAAGTGAAATTTAAGTGGCAAATAAAGAACTACGCACAAGTTCCTGACTGTCCTGACCTGCAAGATGTAGAAATGATGGGTTGGTTGGGATTACTAGGAGCTTTGCATACACAAGGTTGAGCATAAAGGGTTAGTTCACCCAAAAATGTTGTTAAATTCTGTAATCATTTACTCACCCTCATTTCGATCCACACCCTTAAGACTTCTGTTTATCTTCAGAACACAAATGAAGAAATTTGAAATATTCTCACATCGTTTTTGTCCATCCATTGAGAATCCATGCAACCAAAACTGATGCATCAAAAAGTACACAAAAAGTCTTAAAGGGATAGTTCACCCAAAAATGAAAATTCTGTCATTAATTACTCACCCTTATGTTGTTCCAAACCCGTAAGACCTTCGTTCATCTTCGGAACACAAATTAAGATATTTTTGATGAAATGTGAGAGCTCTCAGACCCTGCATAGACAGCAACACAACTATAATGTTCCCAGGTCCAGAAACGTAGTAAGGACATCGGTAAAGTAAAACAATCCATGTGACATCAGTGGCTCAACTTCAGTTTTGCGAAGCTACGAGAATACTTTTTGAGCGCAAAGAAAACAAAAATAACAATTTATTCAACAATTCTTCTCCCCCGAGTTACGTCTTCCGCCATTTTAGAGAGTATCACAATGCATACTCACGCTTTCCCCCAAGCGTAAACAACACTGATTACGCAGATTCATTCATGCTTGCGCTTTCTCCGACGAACGCAAACAACGCCGATTACGTCGATTACGCTCTTGGGTACTCTCCAAAATGGTGGCAGACGTAACTCGGGGGAGAAGAATTGTTAAATAAATTATGTTATTTTTGTGAGAATTTTCAGTTTTGGGTGAACTAACCCTTTAAAGTAATTCATACTTTGTACAGATGTCTATTTGTACTTTTTGCTGAATCAAAGTTTTGGTTGCATGGACTGTCAGTAAATAAAAGGAAGTCTTATGGGTTTGAAACGACATGAGGGTGAGTGAAAAATGATAGAATTTTTCATTTGGGTGAACTAACATTTTTAGGGGGTGTTCCTTCATCAAGGCTGATCTCCACAAACCAAGTATATCAATGCTGTTATTTTATAAAGAATCTTCTGCTATGAAACTGAGCTGGGAATAGTGGGAAGAGTGGGGTAAAAAGAACTTCCAGATATTTGGACAGATATGAGAGAAGCCGATTCAAAAAGGAAAAAGAACAGCAGGACATACTTTCAGGGCCAAAAACTACAGATTATGTTATGAATAGCTGCAGGGGAGGAATATAGACAGAGAGAAACACAAAAGAGCAACAGAGAGAGGGGAAAATATCTGTTCTGAAATACTGGAGTCATGTGGAGAACTGCTGCACTGGAGAAATAATTACGGAGGCTTAAGTTCAGCTCTGCAGAATGACCCTGAGCAGCCTTAAATTCCAGGCAGGAATGCTGAGCGAGGGGGCAGACCTTTCATCCTTCAAAACGTGTGTGTGTGTGGCAGAGCACTGAACTTTCTCCAAAAACCATATGTCAGTTCAAGTGGGAGTAACAAATTGTGCACAGATTCAGTTCTGAAACTGAGAATTTCAGTTCCGCTTGGTATTAAAAAAGTTTTCTGAAGGGGTTTTCTGGGTTTAATAAAAGGTCATGTGGAGCATGTTGTCAATTATTGGCCCTACAGGCCTAAAATATTTTTACTTGTCCTGTTTTTCTTAAATTTTAAATGTGCTTTCATGACTTTTTTAATGTTTTTGTAATGCATTTCCCAACAGAATTCCAACATTGAACAGCATGACACAGACGCTGTCCGTAGAGGCAGAGACAATATAAAGTGGACCAATCATAGGTAAATGTAATCACAACACTCAATTTTAGCGGCTGTAGGAACGGAAGTCTCATCCTTCAGCTAAAAGAGCCAATAAAATATTTTATAAAGGTAATTTACTTTAAAAACTTACATGTACGTTAACTAGACCAGCGTGAAAAATAAAGTTTTTTAACAAGACTTGAGCAGAAGTTATGAAACTACTGCTATCAGATTTATTATTTTTGATTTGAAACGTAATTTCTACAAACAGTCAAGTAGATACACTGTAAAAAAATTGTCCCACTTTATATTAAGTGGCCTTAACTACTATGTACTTACATTTAAATTAATAATTTGGTACAATGCACTTATTGTGTACATACATGTTTTTACATTGTACTTATATTTGAAAAATATCTGCATGTAATTACATCTGTAATGAATTTCTGTAATTACATTTATAATTACACTGTTG
>NW_015641461.1:29177-37454 GCF_001515625.1 Sinocyclocheilus rhinocerous | reverse complement strand
CCTTTTTTCTATGAACATTCACTAATATTTCAGTGAAATTAACTTGTTTTGTTTGTTAAATTTGACTGTTACATTTTACAGTATATTGCTGTTTTTTCCTTGAATTAACGGTAATCTACTGGCAGCTCTGATTACCAGCACGTTACTGTTTTTCTACAGTTCGTTGCCGTAAATTAATTACAGTTTATTACTGTTAAATTACATTTCATGCAGTTTTTTTCCATCTTACATCTTTAACCCTTTAAACCCCACAACAAAATCCTCAGTTCTAAATGAACACTTATAATGTTTCCACACTACAGAGTGTTAGAGTAACACTGAAGCAGTGCTGAAGTTAATGAGATAATTCTGTGATTAATTATGTGATGATTGTGCATTAGTGATTAACACCCTCTGTTAACAAGCAGAATCACTGAATGAAAGAGAAACACAAGAACTATGATAAAGTTGTTTCATGTTTCTGATTGCGTTTTATCTAAATCTGTAGTTCTTTAATGATGTGTGTGTTATTGCAGTTCTACTTTAGTTGGGCTCTTGACCCTTCACTTTTTAATGCTAGTTTGTCTGGTTGTTGTAATTATGTTTGTAAAGCACATCTGTTATAGTAATAAAAGCGTAGAAAAATTATGCTTAAATGGTTCTGGTTCATTATTGATGATGTTGTAATAATCATTTTGTGGCCTGATTCACTGATCTCATTCAGTGGCCATCACCATTGTTGAGATTCATATGCTGATTCTTGATGTCTGCGTGTCTAAACAGTGTGCAAAGTGCTTTTAATGTTCTTCATATTGTTTCTTTAAAATGCAGTTGTGATCAATAACAAACTATATTACACATCACCACTGATGACATCCGTGATTCAGGCCATGCATGACAACTTCAACAGTATCAAAAAAACAGTAACACTCTTTTAGAGTGGGACCATATTTGCTCCGAGCAGTGTTAATTTAACACTCAGGATTTTACTGTGTAGCATGCATCGCAGCATGAAGCTTTTGATTGTCACCATTGTTGAGATTCATATGCTGATTCTTGATGTCTCTCTTTGAGTGTGAATTACATAGCAATTCAAAATGTTTTAAACGTAAACTGGTTTTAATCCTTATTTTCTGGTTGTCACAACACCGATCTATTTCATGCTGTGAACATAACTCATTTAATGAGACTCTGAATGAGTCCAGCAAGACTCTAAGCCAGTCTAGTAGCTGATGACTATGGCTATCAGAAATAGCCAACAGCAACTGACCAACCATGCACTGTTTTAATGGAAAACAGCATGTTACTGTCAAAATTTGGCCGTTTTTTTACAGCGATTTTTAACAGTGCAGGAGTTAGAGGAGAACGGGGTAACATGAGCTACACTGTAAAAAATTGCTGTAAAAAAACGGCCATATTCTGACAGTAACATCCTGTTTTTTCATTACAACAGTACAATCCCATAAAAAAAAATAATGTATTCTGGGTAATATTTGTTATCTGACTTTTTTTCTCATAATTGCGTGATATAAACTCGCAATTCTGAGAACATATCAGTCCCCCCCCCAAAATTGGATGTTAACTCGCAATTGTGACTTTATAACTCGCAATTGTGAGTTTATATCACACAATTCTGTGAAAAAAATGTCAGAATTGTGAGATACAAAATCCCAATTACCTTTTTTCATTTTTTATTCAGTGGCGGAAACGGGCTTCCATAGTTTTGATTAAATAATAATAACTAAAAAAATACAGCTAACTAACACAATAAAATGCAATAAAAACACCATAAAAAACATGATTTATGAAAATTAATAAAAAGACGCCAGAGTTATGTTTTTGCAAATAAACTTTCCATATATAAAGCATGTTTGTGTGTGGCTTAAACTATATAAATAAATAAATAAAATTCTACCAGGAATTTATTATATAAAATTTCTCCCCTACCTACACAGAAAATATGTGTTTGGGGTGTCACCATGATGTAACTTGCCTTAAAGGCACCTTGATGGAGCTTCACACATACAGGTATGCAGATGCTTTCACACTGTCTGGACATAAAACACTCTAAAGGAACGCCCAGAATAATTAAATATTCAAATGTACTAATATAATAAATTTATTTTGTGTTTTACCAAACATGACAATAGACATGAAATATGGCTTGGGATGCAAATGTTACTGTTTTATCAATCTTTTATACCATTGCAATTGCTTTTAATAATAGAGCTTATTCATATTAATACATAGATAAACAATGTCCATATAGATTAATGTCCACACTACAGTATATTTGAGCATTTAAGAGACAAGTGAAGTGCATTTCAATCGCAATTCACAGGACGGTATTAATATCTAGAAGTGAAATGGAGGAAAATAGTATAGAGTTGCTTACAAACCTGCATGGGCTGTTTTTTTTAAATTTTTGGTAAGAAAGAAGAATTTATGTAATGTAAATGTTCATATTTAAGCTTCTAAAGAGCAGTGGATGCTGTAGATCTGAATCTATACCTACACTCTGGTGTGTGTGTGAGTAATAATGACAACAATGTTATGAGTTCCAGAAGTTGGAGGTTTGCGTTAGGCTTCTCCTGGTTGGCCACTACATGCTGGCGGCAGTGTAAATGAGAGTGCAGGACCGCAGCAGTTAACCCAACCATCCACACAGCTTAAACAGAAACTCCAGCACTCATCTGAACACACTGGAGTAGGTAAGAAAAAACTTGCACTATGAATATTTAGGACTTGGAAATATGTTTAAGAGCTGTGCACACATATGAGAACTAAAAACCACTCTAACAGAACTCCAAATATACAAGCAACAGAGACCCTAACAGTCTGGCTTATGCATATAACTCAGGTTCCCTGAATGAAGGAATGTGACGCTGCTTCAGTAGCCAGTGTGGGAGCTCTGCCTAAAAGTGAATCATTCCACAGAATCATCCCGATTTAGTGTTTCTGAATAAATCGGATGAATGAATGATTCATTGCCATGACTCAAGACAGTCACTTGCCCCCACCTATTCAAGGACAGGAACTAACTTGTATAAGTCGTGGGGAAGTCCCCCCTTGGGGAAGTCGTGTCCTAATGGTTAGAGAGTCGGACTCGTATCCCAAGGGTTGCGAGTTTGAGTCTCAGGTCCGGCAGGGATTGTAGATGGGGGGAGTGAATGTACAACGCTCTCTTCCACCTTCAATACCACGACTGAGGTGCCCTTGAGCAAGGCACCGAACCCCCAACTGCTCCCCGGGCGCCGCAGCATAAATGGCTGCCCACTGCTCCGGGTGTGTGTTCACTGCTGTGTGTTTTCACTTAGGATGGGTTAAATGCAGAGCACTAATTCCGAGTATGGGTAACCATACTTGGCCACATGTCACGTTACTATAATACGTCTGCCTATATATTAATTAAAAAAAACGGCATCCATAACTGTTCACAAGTGTTTAAGACAACTGAAGATGCACCCCAAACTAGTTAGAGCCATCTTGCAATTCCTGTTATGCAAGAGGCAGAGGTCACACACTTTCCGAATAAGAACGAATGTGTCGGAATTAAATGATGACAGTGGAATCTGGGTCAGAGTGATTCGCAGTTCAGTGAACAAGTAAAATCCATTGGCTAATTTTTGTGTTGGTTATTGAATACATGGAAACCAGATTTTGTGGGGACAGCAATTAAGCCTTTGATCAATTTGATGGGCTACATGTCTAAGCTTTCAGAGAGTTATCACAAGGGCTTCAAAACTTCTAAAAGGCCCTGCATTCTAAAACTTAGAACCGTCTTTAAAAGGACAGTTCACCCAAAAATGAAAATTCTGTCATCATTTACTCAACCTCAAGTTGTTTCAAAGCTGTACGGATTTATTTCTTCTGCTGAAAACAAAACTAAACATATTTTAAAGAATTTGGACAATCAAACAGTTGCTGGAGTATTTTTTTTTTCATACCTTGGAAGTCAATGGGTACCAGCAACTGTTTGATTACCCACATTCTTTAAAATGTTCTCTTTTATGTTGAACAAAAGAAAAAAAAACTCATACAGGTTTGGAACAATGTGAGGGTGAGTAAATCATGACCGAATGTTCTTTTTTGGGTGAACTATCCCTTTCAGAGCATTTCTGAGATGTTATTTTTACGCATATTAGTCCAGATCAAAGTCTGCAGTTAATTAGTGCCAATCATATAGGAACATATTGATCTTCATAAACTTTACCAGTGATATCAGAGGCAAGGCAAGTGCATAAGAAGCATCAGGTACAAGTTCAGACATATCAGAGGCGAGTATAACTGTCACTCACTGCATTCGAGGCTTTTGAGGTTGTAGTGTCAGAGGCAGGTTTGGCTTGTCAGCATTTTAGAGATAATTTACAGGAAGCAATATGGTTTCTGCAAAAGTATTATCACAACGATCAAGCTCCAGACTGTTAAAGGTACAGTGACAGTGAACACAAAGCAGGCTATGCACAAAACCTGTGTGCAAATGTTTTCACGCAGAAATCCTGATTCATCAAGACACTCATAATTTCTTTTCTACATGTAAACTCAAACCACACGCTTCTGAAAAGAGAATCATTGTGGAATTAGAAACATGGAATGTGTTAAAGGGGTCATATGATGTTGCTAAAGAATAACATTATTTTGTGTATTTGGCGTAATGCAATGTGTTTATGCGGTATAACGTTAAAAAAACACATTATTTTCCACATACTGTACATTATTGTTTCTCCTCTATGCCTCGCCTTTCTGAAACGCGTCGATTTTTACAAAGCTCATCGGTCTGAAAAGCGAGGTGTGCTGTGGCTGACTCTTAACTTTTATAAAGAATATCTCTTTGGATTTGAGACTTTAGTCTTTGCAACTTTAGGGATCTTATCTATGCACAAACAGCTTGTAACACTCCAAAGAGAAAGGAAAACTTGAAATTGCATCATATGACCCCTTTAAACTGGCATATAACAATACTAATAGAACTAATAATGCTTTATGCTTTTATATAATAGAAATTGTGGCCCTATGTAGCAACTATATTTCTTACCTATTGCAGAGTATCAAACATGATTTGTGTTCTAGTTGGTTCTGGGATAGTTTCTGAACAAAAACTCAGCTAATCAAGTGTAGCCTAGGCCTGTATAAAAGGTGTTTATTGTGTTTCATCTGGGTTTGAAAACAGCGCACTTGGCTTTACTTGAACATCTTGCCACACACAGAGTGCATCTTTAGACAGCATAAGGGAAAATGTGTACTTTGAATATAATGCAAGTCACACAAAAACTGATGCAGAAATGTAGATACGTTTGCAGAAAGTAACAAATGGCTGTATAGGAGAGGTTCTGCAGACTGGAAATGGAAATGAAGTTTGGGTGTGTATTATATTAGTTCATAACCAAACACTCTCTCTTAGAACAATCTAAATTCATCAACATTAGAAAAAGGATATTACCAAATTTGTGTATATGCACCTGTTGTAAATATGGCAAATATTTTGTGTGAGAACCTATTCTATGACAGAACTTATGACAGCAAACTGGATGTTTGATTAATGATGAATTGATGTCATATTTAGTGGATGCCAATGAGGGGACTAGGCTGTGCTCACCTCTGTTATCACAATACTGCGAATAAATACCTCAAGAAACCCATCAGCTGTTGCCGATCATTTCTATCAAATCAACTAACTGGTGTAACTGGTCCTACTCACAGGTTTGAAGCAGCCTGTGCAGGTTTCAAATCAGCGTCAACTGACGTAGAAGGTGGGCACACTAACAAGAATGGTAACCATAAAGACGGTAACCATTAGCGTTAATTACTAGTGTGCCTCTTGAGGTTTACCTGCATAGCTCTTACTAGCAAGCCTCCATAATACTCACCTGCATAAACCACACTCCGGGTCACGGCACGTTTCCCAAAAGCATTGTTAGCTAACTAAGGTCAGAAGTTCCATTAAACTCTATTGGCAACTTGTGACCATAGCTGCTTTTGGGAAATGCACCCCAGAGCAGGATTTGAACTATAGCTTCAACCTGCGTAGACGGGTGTGCTAACGAGGAATGCCAAAGACTGCGTTTACATGCACAGCTCTTACAATATGACCCTCATTACTAGGGCTGTGTGATATTGAAGAAAAATGCGATATGCGATACCTTGTTAAATAATGAGATTTTCGATATGCGATATTGCTTTAAGTGTGTAAAATCTATTTAAATTATATTAAAATTTTTTTTAAATGAAAATGATCTTACCAATATATATCTTTTACATACTTTCTTGAAAAAGATAGCATCAATACAACTTCTAAAAGTGACCAGAAGTGTTTTAGCCAGTGCTGTCAAATGATTAATCGCGATTAAACGCATCCAAAATAAAAGTTTTTGTTTATGTAATATATGTGTGTGTACTGTGTATATTTATTATGTATATTTAAATACACACACATACAGTATATATTTTGAAAATATCATTCTAAAATAATTATATGTATTTACATGTATTATTTATATAATTTATATTATACATAAATATATTTAATATACAAATATAAAATTTTTCTTAAATATATACATGTATGTGTATGTATTTATATATACATAATAAAATATACACAGTACACACATTATATAAACAAAAACTTTTATTTTGGATGCGATTAATCACGATAATCACGATCGAGTTGATTGAAAGACGAATCAACTCGAAGTTCGCGGGGTCTAAAACCTGTCTCTGTGTGTGTGCGCTTTGGGTGTGTGCGGCGGCTGTGAGCACAGAAAACTGAACAGATCACACGCTGTCCGTAATGCGGTTTGTGCGCGTGCTTCAGGTGTGTGTCAGACAGCAAGACGAGACGGCAAGGAGTTGTTTTCTGCAACTTTTTGAACTTAAGTCTTTTTAACGTCAAGCTATTGTCTGCTATATGCGTCGACCTAAACCTTTGAATTTTTGCAACGTTTTGAAGTAGCCTATTATTAAAATGATTCAGATATTGCATGCCGTTGCGATATGCATATCGCGATATTTCGATATATCGTGCAGCCCTACTCATTACACAGGCACAGCTTCTTTGAAGGCTATGCAGCACATTAAATGCATACGCTCAGACACAAATGCACACACTACTTTACCAGTTGGGCTGCGCAGCCATGCGTTCCATGTATTCCTTGGCTACGTCCAGTGCACCTGCGCGGTGTGGGTACAGCAGGCAGAACATAGAGAGCAGGCCTAAGTTGTTCCCATAGACTTCATTCCAGCGGGCACTAAACTCAGTAGGGTTCCAAGGGGGCAGATACTCCTCCGGTCGCTCCAGTAGGGCCTCCCCGGCCTCCCGGATCTGTCGGGCCAAAGCCTTGTGCGTCCCCACCGCCGCCCGCTGCAGCTCCTCAACCTCTGCCTGGCCAAAATACAGCATGGGGTGAGTTCCCTCGTAGTTCCCTCCAAGGAACGTAATGCCTCCGCTGGGGTCCGCTTTAGCCAGAGCCGGGGACACTAGAATCCACAGTGCACTTATAAAGAACACTGTTGGTGCCCCACGGGTGTAAGTTCTCATTCTGGCATCAGAGAGGGAGAGACCACATCACCTTGCTCCCTCTCAGCTGAGGAGACAGAAAGAGAGAGACGTTATTGTCCCTGCTACACTGCTGGGTCTGAATGCCTGCAGTAATTAGAGCCAGCTGTAGGGCTGATCTCTCCGAGTTTTGCTACGCATTTATGAAACGGAGACGAAAGTTCACCCTGCCGCTTTTCTTCATCAGGCTCACAGGAAACCCCTCATGCCTGAAAGCTCCCTATATGCAGCACTCAAAAACAGAATTAATCAAAACTTTAAAGGGCAACATGTCTGTACGATAATAGTGGAGTGTTTGAGTAGAGTTTGAGCAAATCTTAACCGTCGCTGTTCCTGAACCACTTTCCAGAACACTCCTCCACAACCTGCCATGCATCGGTCAGATAAAACTAACTCATTGCAATGAGTCAATGATGTCGGTTTGCCTGATTATCATGGTCAAGTATGAGCCCCTACTATTAGATGCTGCACCATCTAATAGTTAGATTTTTGAACTGTTCCATTGTCAAAAGTCAATTAAAGGTCATTGCACACCGAGTCATAAATTTTCGCATGTTAAAAAATAAATACGACCTCACGTTGTGTCAATCACGTTTACACACTGCCTCCAAAACTTTTGTCCGTCATAAAAAATTTGGATCAGGTTCGATTTTCTGCGTTTTCGCATCCGTAGCAAGCATTTTGAAAGGTGTTTTGACAGTTCAGAGCCACCGTACAAGCGAACGCCAAAATCCAGAATGACG
>NW_015641461.1:26173-28191 GCF_001515625.1 Sinocyclocheilus rhinocerous | reverse complement strand
TTCTTATATTTTATATTATATATAAATATATTTAATATATAAACATATACAATTTTTCTTAAATATATACATGTATGTGTATGTATTTATATATACATAATAAAATATACACAGTACACACATTATATAAACAAAAACTTTTATTTTGGATGCGATTAATCACGATAATCACGATCGAGTTGATTGAAAGACGAATCAACTCGAAGTTCGCGGGGTCTAAAACCTGTCTCTGTGTGTGTGCGCTTTGGGTGTGTGCGGCGGCTGTGAGCACAGAAAACTGAACAGATCACACGCTGTCCGTAATGCGGTTTGTGCGCGTGCTTCAGGTGTGTGTCAGACAGCAAGATGAGACGGCAAGGAGTTGTTTTCTGCAACTTTTTGAACTTAAGTCTTTTTAACGTCAAGCTATTGTCTGCTATATGCGTCGACCTAAACCTTTGAATTTTTGCAACGTTTTGAAGTAGCCTATTATTAAAATGATTCAGATATTGCATGCCGTTGCGATATGCATATCGCGATATTTCGATATATCGTGCAGCCCTACTCATTACACAGGCACAGCTTCTTTGAAGGCTATGCAGCACATTAAATGCATACGCTCAGACACAAATGCACACACTACTTTACCAGTTGGGCTGCGCAGCCATGCGTTCCATGTATTCCTTGGCTACGTCCAGTGCACCTGCGCGGTGTGGGTACAGCAGGCAGAACATAGAGAGCAGGCCTAAGTTGTTCCCATAGACTTCATTCCAGCGGGCACTAAACTCAGTAGGGTTCCAAGGGGGCAGATACTCCTCCGGTCGCTCCAGTAGGGCCTCCCCGGCCTCCCGGATCTGTCGGGCCAAAGCCTTGTGCGTCCCCACCGCCGCCCGCTGCAGCTCCTCAACCTCTGCCTGGCCAAAATACAGCATGGGGTGAGTTCCCTCGTAGTTCCCTCCAAGGAACGTAATGCCTCCGCTGGGGTCCGCTTTAGCCAGAGCCGGGGACACTAGAATCCACAGTGCACTTATAAAGAACACTGTTGGTGCCCCACGGGTGTAAGTTCTCATTCTGGCATCAGAGAGGGAGAGACCACATCACCTTGCTCCCTCTCAGCTGAGGAGACAGAAAGAGAGAGACGTTATTGTCCCTGCTACACTGCTGGGTCTGAATGCCTGCAGTAATTAGAGCCAGCTGTAGGGCTGATCTCTCCGAGTTTTGCTACGCATTTATGAAACGGAGACGAAAGTTCACCCTGCCGCTTTTCTTCATCAGGCTCACAGGAAACCCCTCATGCCTGAAAGCTCCCTATATGCAGCACTCAAAAACAGAATTAATCAAAACTTTAAAGGGCAACATGTCTGTACGATAATAGTGGAGTGTTTGAGTAGAGTTTGAGCAAATCTTAACCGTCGCTGTTCCTGAACCACTTTCCAGAACACTCCTCCACAACCTGCCATGCATCGGTCAGATAAAACTAACTCATTGCAATGAGTCAATGATGTCGGTTTGCCTGATTATCATGGTCAAGTATGAGCCCCTACTATTAGATGCTGCACCATCTAATAGTTAGATTTTTGAACTGTTCCATTGTCAAAAGTCAATTAAAGGTCATTGCACACCGAGTCATAAATTTTCGCATGTTAAAAAATAAATACGACCTCACGTTGTGTCAATCACGTTTACACACTGCCTCCAAAACTTTTGTTTTCTGACTTTTGAATGCGTTTTTGCTTAATAGTTATGGTTAACATAAGCTCAAACTATTTTTTTGACGTTTCTTGGAAAAGGCGGTTGTACAGGTTCCCTGAGACATTAAACATCACGCCGAACAGGTAAATTAATCTACTTACTAGTCTGCTTTTACAGCTTTGTTGTTAATTCTCACACTCTTGCAAACTATTCTAACTAAAACAACCTAACTTGTACATTTTTAATTAAAGGGGTCATATGATGCGATTTCAAGTTTTCCTTTCTCTTTGGAGTGTTACAAGCTGATTGTGCATAGATAAGATCCCTGAAGTTGCAAAGACTAAAGT
>NW_015641461.1:11909-25950 GCF_001515625.1 Sinocyclocheilus rhinocerous | reverse complement strand
GGCGTAGCCTACCTTTAACTTTTTAGTACTTGTTGTTTTTCAACTTACTTTTTTTTTTTTTAAAGATTTATTTTTGGCATTTTCACCTTTATTACGATAGGACAGATCAGAGTTGACAGAAAGCGAAGTGGGAGAGAGATAGGGGCAGGATCGGGAAAGGTCTTCGAGTCAGGATTCAAACTCGGGACATCTGTAGCGCAACAGCACTGTATGTCAGTGCGCTGCCCACAAGGTTTTCGGCGCCTCAACTTCATAATTTGTAAAAGTTGTGTTAGTTTGTGAAGATTATCCTGATGAACAAAACATGTAAGAATAATACATTTTTGTTGACCACAGAGCTTATTTTCTGCAATAATCCAAAGGCGAATAGGAAAACACCATTAGCTTATATATATATATATATATATATGGTTCCAGAGTAATTAGTCACATGCCATTCATTAATGGCTCAAAATAAAATATCTGAGTGGGGCATTCGTTAGCCTAGCAATTGACATTGAGATGTTTGGGAATGCTAATGTATAGCTTTCTCCAGGAATCACAGACCTCCTTGGTTTGAACAAACAAAGCCACAGTGTTTACACTTTTGAGGAAGCCTACCTACTTATAGATTACTTATAGCTGACTGAGCATACAAGCTGAGAAAGGTGAAAGTAAATGAATGTTCACGTTTAGTGAGTGATCAGGAAGACTTTAAAACAACAGCTGTCCAGACACGGAGACTGCTTACTATTTATTTGTTTTGATTAGCAGCATTTAAGCTTGTTGTGTCTGAGAAAAGTCCGAACTTGCTAATATTCAGCGAACCACAACCGCGTCTTTCCAAGAACAGAAATGTGAGCTCTCTGCTCCTCCTCCAGACTGACTAACACGCCGTTGGTCAAATGGAAAATTAGCTGGTCCAGTTTTATGGGGTGTCTAGACATGTGTCCAGTGCAGCTGGTATCTATTACCCCTGTCTTAAAACACACACACACAAACCCTGCCTTTACTTCAAATATGATCCTTTCATGTTGCTCAATATATGAGTGATCTGATCACAACTTAAGCTGCATCATTAATTCATAATTTCCTTCCAGTTAGTACGGCACTCATTGGATTCCAGATAACTCTTTACAAAAGGTGAAACCAAACAGGGCAAGTCACAGCAGTGGCCCTTGATCCCTCAACTTTTGCATTCCAGCTAGGAAACACATGGTCAAACAACTAATGCTTGCATTAGCTGTGTGTGAAGGATCTGAGCACACACACACACACACACACAAAGATGTAGAGAACAGGCTTGTTTTAATCCAGTTTGTCTCTTGAAGAAGAAAAAAGAAGCTACACTGTATGTCATTTCTAATGTCCTTCTATAAATCTATCATATAGAAAAAACACATGCTGTCAAAGACAGAGAAATCTAATTATGTTCTTCAGCTAACCAACATTTTACGTGGTTATCTATATTGTAATTATAACCTCCAGTCATGTTTTTTTTTTTTTCATAAAAATGATGACATTGCAAGCCACGCTGACTGATCGCAAATATTCCAAATGAAAGATCTACGAAAACATTAAGGCATTAAAAAATTAAACACGATTTAAATAAAGCGATTTATCAAATGTATACAGTATAGTTAACAAGGAAAACAAATATCTTTAACTTTTTGTTTTTTTTAACTTCGTTTGAGGATTCAATGTTAGACTCTCAGAATCTGGACTTCAAAACGCTCTTTAAAGTTCAAAACATGAAAACTTATATCAAATCGTAAGAAAAGTTATGAGTTCCGTTACCTCTCAGATCCACTGGCGTTATCTTAACCTTGCCAAAAAAAACGCCGAAATCATGGGTCTCATGCCTGATGGAAAGCAGCCGCGGACCTGAAAGGGTTTGTCGTCAATAGATGCGCAGAAACGCAATCAGCTGCGCAGTAAGAAAGTCACTAAACCAACGTCACATCTGCTGGAGGAGAGGGAGGGGAAACATCTCCCCCCGTTGGTCCTTGCATTCTCGCTCTTTTCACTAACACTTTCAGTGTAGCCTGTATACAATAACCAAGCCTCTTAAAATACATGGAAACCTTTAGAATTAAATTTGGGTAGTGGATATTATTATTCTTGAGAGTTGTGGTTTTGACGTTCTACCATCTAAATTTTAATGGATTACTATATATACACTATATAGTATAGAATTTCTATATTTATTCTCACACACACGTCTGGTCAGCTATCCTTGTGGGGACTCTCCATAGGCATAATGGTTTTTATACTGTACAAACTGTATTTTCTATTGCCCTACACCAACCCTACCCCTAAACCTACCCCTCACAGGAAACTTTCTGCATTTTTACTTAAAAAAAAAAAAAACCTCATTCTGTATGATTTATAAGCTTTTGTACCCATGGGGACCTCAATTTAGGTCCCCACCGTGACACGAGTCCCCATGAGTCTGTGTGTATTCAGGTTTAAGTCCCCACCAGGATATATAAACCTGTACACACACACACACACACACACACACACGTTTTCCGTTTATTTTGACCATAATTGAAACATTGCATTGAATAGCCTAGTTGTAGTTCTTAAATTTATGTCACATGACTATTTAAAATGAACTAGTGTAGGCAAAAAAAAAAAAACTATCATATTTACACATTATAACTTGTCACAGGACCTAAGAGCTTTCCTCTTATATATTCTTGTAAATTTGAACCCACCATCCTGAATGTAATAATAATAATAATAATAAATAAAAAAGATCTTGTTTGGTCTATACGTTTCAGCTATCCAAATACAACATTACTGAATGTTTATCATTTATATTCAAATGTGAAATAATGAAATGCCTTTGTTTGCATCGACCTTACCTATCTCCTTTAAATAGACTAAAACATTTAACATGCTGTTGAGTGTGAGCAATAAGCAAAAAATGAACTAGTGTAGGCAAAAAAAAAAAAACTATCATATTTACACATTATAACTTGTCACAGGACCTAAGAGCTTTCCTCTTATATATTCTTGT
Organism: Sinocyclocheilus rhinocerous; assembly: GCF_001515625.1. Classification (NCBI taxonomy): domain Eukaryota; kingdom Metazoa; phylum Chordata; class Actinopteri; order Cypriniformes; family Cyprinidae; genus Sinocyclocheilus; species Sinocyclocheilus rhinocerous. The sequence goes on along the minus strand of NW_015641461.1, from coordinate 22,946 downwards.
AAATTTGAACCCACCATCCTGAATGTAATAATAATAATAATAATAAATAAAAAAGATCTTGTTTGGTCTATACGTTTCAGCTATCCAAATACAACATTACTGAATGTTTATCATTTATATTCAATGTTTGCATCGACCTTACCTATCTCCTTTAAATAGACTAAAACATTTAACATGCTGCTGAGTGTGAGCAATAAGCAAATATTGCATGATTTGCAAATACGCAAATGGCAATCAGGAGCAACAACACATGAAATTTCTTAAACACTCATTAAATGTTTTTTCTTTTTGTATTTTATCTGCACATATGAACACTTTCCCTGCACCTCAATAAACAAGCACGAGTCCTACTCACGACATACAGAAGAGGAGACAATGTTTTTTTTCTTTTTCTCTCAGAAAAGTAGGTCATGCTTATGATGAGGGTTTCCACACTTCTGTAGCTACTCATGATGAAGCTGCCAAGTGTCACTTAATACTCCGTTTTGGGCATCTCTGCCAAACCGTTATCATGCAGTGTGATTTATAACATTGTACCATTTTTTATGTAAACTCCATTACAGCCTACCAATGCAAAAACCTCATCAGAGCACTCAACATAAAAACATCAATTCCACTTACATTGCTTTAAACAAATCATTATTAAAGCTCAGGGCCAGCACACACATGAAACAAATAACTGGTTTTAGGTGAGAGATGTGCCCTGACACATAAAATCACTAAATGGGTGGGTAAAGTTTGGCACCATTTAACACCGCTCCTGCGCATGACAGAAACTGACTGTATACATTGACTATCACCCAACAGCACAATATATTTTTTACACAATGTTACTATAACATTACATACACAGAAAAAAAAAATCACCCCTCTTCATTCAATAACAATGGAGACCTGAAACGAAAGGCATTTACAAGGAATAGTTCACCACTAAATGAAAATTCATTCTTTACTCACCTTGTGTTGTTCCAAACTTGAATGACTTTCTATCGTCCTTGAAATGTCTAAAGCATAAATAAAAATAAAGACGCTTAAAAGGTTCTTCACGGTGATGCCATAGAAGAACCATTCAGTCAAAGGTTCTTTAAAGAACCATCTCTTTGTTGCCTTTTTATAATATGAAGAACCTTTTGTGAAACAAAGGTTTTTCAGATGTTAAATGTTCTTTATTGAACCATTTAGACAAAAAGGTTCTTCTATGGCATCGTGAAGCACCTTTATTTTTAAGAGTGTAAGACTTGTTTGCTATATTTCATGTCTTCCGATGTGAGGAACAGACCAAAATGTGAGTCCTTTTTCACTGATAAACCTTCCCGTCAGTGAGCTGTTAACCTGAGAACTGCTGTAACTGGATCATCAAGTCTGCAAGTTAAACAAATCAGTCTGACTGTAAACACATCATTTACAAGATCAACGAGAAAAGAAACCCCTCAAAACACCAATTAACTCAATGATCCAGTTCTTGAGGTCAGCTGACTAAATCAGTGAGCTTATGCAAGGGCTCTATGGTTAACAACAAAAAAATGGTCAGTAAATAACAACTTCTTGTGGCACCAGAAGACTTGAAATGTAGCACATAAGTCATACAGACTAGTTTTCGGTGCTTTTATTTCCGTCCTTCTTACAAACTTTAAACTGTTGCTGTATGGAAAGAGCTGCATGAAGATTCTTCAGCAAAGTCTTTATGTTCCATCAACAGCTCAATGGTTTGGAACAACACGATGGTTTAGTTAGATGGTTAGTTTTGGGTAAACTATTCCTTTTATTACTGCCGCTTGGAAGTATGACGACCATTTCTCCATTTGTCACAGAAACGTCTGCAGAATACAGTAAGCTACAGTAAACTAAAGTATTGAAATCATAATCTAATGATGGAAAGTAAAACAAACCAGCCCAGATCTGAACCAGTTACAAAACCTGCAGGTTACAACCCTCTCAAAACATCAACCAATCATAAAAAGAGCAAAGAACTCATGGCTGTTTCTTGATTGCATGAATATTCAATATAATTTGTGCATTGCTTTCCTAAGAAAGCGTTTACAACAGCTGCAAGAACAAATCCTCTGAGGTCATATAACATTCCCTTCATAAAAACAGGACAAAACAAAACAAAAAAACACACAGAGCTCATGGGAAAGCTACGTTTTTTTTTTCTCTGTACACCATTAAAAGTAGTTTAATGGTAGTGGGTCCACAATGCTGGGTGAGACACGATACACTGTGACTTCCTCCTACATCCAATGATCAATGCACAGATTTTCAGCATGTGTACAGACACAACTTCATACTGTGTATGCTGTAGTGATTCAGGAAGGGGTGAGAAGAAAATACACAGACAGCGCTCTGGGTGTTACATTCACACAGCTTAATCACTGATTGGACGAATGGATGGTCTAGCTCTGTGGTGCAGCTCCAGAACGTAACGGTGAAACAATCTCTTGGTCTATGCTGACAGGCATGAGGGTTCGGGGCTAGTTCTCTTCCCATTTCAGCAGTGAGTCTGGAGGTCTGGGGTAATAACCTGTCGTGATGGGCTTATCCGAAGAGAATCTCTGGAACTTAAAGTCTAGAGGAAGATCTAGAGGAGAGATGGAACAGGTGGACGTTTTACAGACAAACTATAAAACAAACTATATGTACAATAATAGGACCAATAAATATTTACACTGAAAAAGTCTTAAGGCTGAAATATTTAATTTTAATATTAAAAAAAAAAAATATATATATATATATATATAAATATATATACTAATGATATTGCTGAATAAATAATTTTGCCTTTCTTTGAATCTTTGAAATGGGCCAAGTTATATAAATGTACTGATAATCTAATCAGTCAAAACAGTTTTTAAAATGTAATATTACATGTAATCATTTAGAACACACTTTAATTCAAAATGATTTAAAATAAGAAACACCACAAATAATGTTTTGTACAAAGCTCAATATTTGCAGTGTTGACCAGCATCAGACTGCCTGAACCAGTAATTTTCTAACGCTTTTCATCTCAGACTTTTGGGTCGCTCTGTATATATTGAACACGCCACTGTAGAAACAGTTACCAGGGGTGTAATCGATCTGCAAAGTCACAAAGCACAAGTCACATTTGGTGCTTTGTAACTTTGTAGATTGATTACATGCACAAATACCTACAACACACAAAAAAGAAAGATCCCCTGGAAGTCAATTAAGAAATTAAGATTAACCAAACTCTACAAAAGATACTCAAAGTCATTGGATCCTCATTCTCCCATGCTGAGGCTATGCTTTGGAATAAAACGGCGAGTCTGACGATATTGAATATCTGAAACTTTTCAATTAAATCTTAAAACAAAACGATACGATTTTGAAAGTTACGATGTACCATGATGACATTTTTAAGATTGTGCACCATTTCTAATTCAGAAAAATTAAAAAAAATAAATGCAAACTGGAAGTACCAGTCTCAGACTTTTGGACCCCTCTGTAGGTTTAATACACTTACCAGCTATAGCCTCAATGCTGGGTATAGCCATGGTGCTGTATGTGTGGATACTGTGGCAACACCAGGTGAGACTCCGTGTTTCCTCTCCTTCATTCTTTTGCACATCCACAAAATATGAGCCCCACTGGTTTGATACAGCTGAAGGAGATTTCATTCCTTGATCCTAAGAGAAAGATTATAAGAAAGAAAGAACACAAGGTCAGTCAACCTTGAAAAACATTACATAATTATATAATGTTATATAATTTAGCATTCTCAATACTGAATCTTTAGAGAGAGTGTGTTGAGATTTGTGTGATATAGCCTTTAGCTTTAAAAATGGGTCAAAGGTCTGTTCTCTTCTGGAAAAAAATGCTAAATGCAAAAAATTATATAAACCTGTTACAATCGCCAGCTGGAGTGCCCACGAGCTCCGCTAGAGGGCACTCCATCCTGTACCTTTGCCATTCATACCGGACTCCATTTCCCATAATCCTTTGCCTGGACTCATCAGATGCATCATCAGTTCACAGCTGTCTCATATTAGGAGGACTATAAAGATTGCACTCACACATCGCTGTTTACTGTTACCCTGTAACGTTTTCTGGTCTTCTGTGTTGCCTTGCCTTAGTGTTTTTGATCTTGGACTGTTATCTGTTTTGTGATTGTGACTGGCATCCAATGTGGAAGATCCACCATTGGTGTCTGTGCGAGCTGAGGGTTACCCTGCGAACTCTACGCTCACGAGCAATGCAGACTCTACGCTCACAAGCAACGCAGACTTTACGCTCACCAGCGACACTGTTTCAGCGCTCTCAAGCCCCGCCGTCTCAGTGCACTCAAGCCCCGCCGTCTCAGCACACACAAGTGACACAGTTTCAGCACTCTCAAGTGACACAGTTTCAATGCTCGCTAGCCCACCGGCCACTACGCACTCTAGTTCATTGGGCATGGCACCGTCTGTCTCAGAAATAGTCACGTGCTCTCTGTCTTACCTGTGATGGCTACGGCCATTTTATTTGTTTGAGCCGCACACACCGCCACAGTTCCCGAGTTTAGCTCAGAGAGGGCTTCTGTTCCAGAGTTTAGCTCAGAGAGTGCTTCTGATCCCGAGTTTAGCCGAGAGAGGACTTATGATCCAAAGTTTAGAGCAGAAAGGGCTTCTGTTCCCGAGTTGAGCCCAAAAAGTGCTTCTGTTCCCAAGTTTAGCCCAGAAAGGGCTTCTGTTCCTGAGTTGAACCCAAAAAGGGCTTCTGTTCCCAAGATTGAATCTGGCACAACTACGTCACACGCACGTTGAGGAGACTACCCTTACAAATGAATCAGGAAAGGGCTTCTGTTCCCAAGATTAGCCCAGAGATGATTCCAGCCCCTGACCACAGCCCAATGTCTGTTTCCACCCCTATTTCAGTCTTGTGTCTGCCTAAGCCTCTGAAGAAAGCTCAGTGTTCACTCCAGCCCCTGACATTAGTCTAGTAATGGCTCTGACCCGACAGTAGTCTAATGATGACTTCAGCTCCTGAGTACAGTACAAAGATTGCTCTAATCCCTGAGCCTGCTCCAGTCCATGAGTCTGATCCAGGACCAGATCCAGTCTATGAATCTGCTCCAGAGTCCACTCTAGTCGCAGAGTCTGCTCCAGAATCAGTCCTATTCCCCGAATCCATTCCCGAACCTGCTATAGTTTCAGAATCCATTTACGAGCCTCCTCCAGTCCCCGAGTCTGCTCCAGAGCTCACTCCAGTCCTTGAATCTGTCCCACAGCCCGCTTCTGTCCCGGAGTGTGCTCCAGGTCCCCCTGAGGTGGCAACTTCCATTGCAGAACCTCCCATGGTGGTGATGTCCTCTCCAGCTCCTCCCGAGACAGCAGCAGCACTCTTCCTCGAGCACTAGGTATACTCAGTCACCTCTGATCCAACCATGGACACTATTTTTGAACTTCCCTGTTTCCTGATGCCTTTGTTATGGCCGCAAGTGCCATCTCTGAACTCTGTGTTTTTTAAAGCTCCTGTTGCTACTGCTGCAGAACCTCCAGAGGTGGCAGGAGTGTTCGCTTCAGCTCCTTTCAAGACAGGGGTGCCCATTTATGAACTCTTCGTCTGTCCTGACGAGGTCATTGAGACCATCAATGAATCCCCTGTCATACCCGTCTCGGCCAAAGAAGCTGTTCATGAACTCTCAGCCATGCTTGTTACGGAGACCGCTTCTGAATTCACTCAATGTTCTGTTCCGCCCAAGGAGGCTAACTGTGAACTCTTTGTTTGCCCTGCAACGACTAAGGAGGTCTGTAATTCTGAACTCTCAGATTACCCTGTCATGGCTAAGGAGGCCGTTTCCGAGCTCTTCGTCTGTCCTGTCATGGTTATAGAGGCTGTCTGTGAACTCTCTGGCTGTTCTGTCATGGTTATGGAGGTCATCTGTGAACTCTCTGACTGTCCTGTCATGGCTAAGAAGGCCGGTCCTGAACTCTCTGTTTGCCCTGTCACGGCCACGGAAGCTGTCTGTGAACTCTCTGACTGTCTTGTCATGGCCATGGAAGCCATCTGTGAACCCTCTGATTATCCTATTATGGTCTAGGAGGCTGTTTATGAACCCTCAGCCTGTCCTGTCCCGACCAAAGGGGTCGCCTTTGAACTCTCTGCCTGTCCTATCACGGTCAAAACGGCTGTCCCTGAACTCTCTGCTCACCCCGTTATGGCCAAAGATGCCATTTCTGAACTGTCTGCCCGTCCTGTTATGGCCGCAGAGGCCATTGTTAACCTCTCTGTGTTTTTTTGTTCCAGTCCTGCCTGATCCATCTTGGTGGTTCCCTGCATCATCAGCTCTGCTAAAATGGTCCTCAGCTCCACTGTGGGGATCTTCGGTCCCGTCTGCTCAGCTGTGGTACTCTTCAGCTCTGCTCTGGTGGTCTCCTGCTCTGCCCTGGCACCCAGCTCCGCCTGCTCCACCCTGGCTTCCAGCTCTGTCGGCTCCGCCCTGGCTTTCTGCTCTGCCAGCTCCACCCTGGCTTCCTGCTCCGTCTTGGCTCTCTACTCCGCCGGCTCTGCCTTGGCTCCCTGCTCCACCTCAGTCCCCTGGTTCCTCCCCTTCCTCATGGACCTGGCCCTCCATCCCTCCTCCTGTTCCGCCTCCGCTTCACCTCTCTCCTGGATTCTGGTCTGTTTAGGAGCATCTGGAAGCGGTCTCATATTAGGAGGACTATAAAGATTGCACTCACACATAGCTGTTTACTCTTAGCCTGTAACGTTTTCTGGTCTTCCGCGTTGCCTTGCCTTAGTGTTTTTGATCTTGGACTGTTATCTGTTTTGTGATTATTTGCTGCCTGCCCTGACCTCTGCCTGTTTGTTGGATTACTCTTTTGGATTGCCTTGGATTTAACTGTTTGTACCATAAATAAATAAATAAATAAACTATATACAAATACCAAAGAAAAAAATTTAATGTTTTTAAAGCTTATCTTCAAAAAGTAAACTAAAAACTAAATCTGGTCTCACTTCATTAAAAACATTTTCATAACAATCAATCAAAAAGTAAAGAGTCCTAGAGGAGATCAAGCCATCAAAATCCATCAAAATGCGCTTCAGAGAAACTGGACTCTGGCATGAGGGGCATAAAGGAGGGTCTTACTATTCTGATGCAGATTCATCACAATATAGGCAGATGCCAACATGGACAAGTTTCAAGTTTCATGACATGTATTCATCTTTAAAAACCAAACACAAAAATACACAAGGCAAAAGAAAATAAGATAATAATAATTGTATAAAATAATAATAATTGAGAATAAGCATGTCAATCAGAAAAAAAGCATTTTGCCAATAAATTATTGACTTAATAAAAATAATAAATACAAATTAAATTAAGAGTTTAAGGACATGATTTTGAGTTGGGTCCCCATTTGATGTCCAGTATAAAAGCTGAGATCTGAAGCAAACAGTTTCTCTCAGCATGTTGTAAAGATGTAGGCCTAACTGAACAGAAGGACTTCAATAGAATGAAACTCTCTGATCTGAGAAAAAAGGAAGTGTTTGATCAGAAATTCCCATAGTTTGACAGAAAAAAAAAACCTGTCGCATAATACTGGCTTTGTGACTTTTTGAAGAAAAGGGAAAAATGAATCACAAAATACAAAGGAATCCAGGTCTGCGGCATAAATCGGTTAATTTCCCAATAAAAATAAACCTCTTATCAGCACTACTTTTTAACAAGGTTTTTCAAAATATCAGTATAATAAAATTGAGCATAGTCCATATACTGGAATACAATTTTTGCATAAGCAGTGACTAAATATCACTGGGGTCACTAAAACTGAATGACAAAGATATACAGAAAAAAATAGAGTAGGGTAAGATGTGTCGGTGGGTAAAATGTGTCATTGTCTTAATCTAAGACATTGTGCATGATTTAAACTGCATATAAATCTAAATTTAAATGGAGAAAATGTTAATTTGGTCTTGTTGAGAAAATGTAAAGTGCAGTCTTTTTTTTCCTGAAAATCCACAATTCTACTAATCATGTATACTTTCGGTAACACTTTATTTTAAGGTATCCTTGTTACACGTTACATGTACATACTATTGTAATAACAATAAATTATGCATAATTACATGCAAGTAACCCTAAGCCAAACCCTAATCCTAACCCTAACCATATAGTAAGTACATGTAGTTAATTAATATTACTCAGTACTTAAATGTATTTGTATTTAAATGTAGTATTTACACTGGAACAAGGACACCTTAAAATAAAGTATAACCATACTTTCTTTTAATTTTAGATATATATATATATATATATATATATACAGTATATATGTATGAGAAATATAATATATGAGAAACCGCCATACAAGTGGATATTTAATATTTCAATCATTATAGACTAGGAGTAGGATTCTTTAGGCACCTCAGGATTTGGTCCAATTCCGATTCTGGGAATCACAATCCAATTCTAAAATGATTCTTAGTCTACATTACCTTGGGCTCTGTTTTGTTGGTCATGGTCTTCAGTAGTTCGTGGAGATGAGGCCAGTTGCCCTGAGAATACCAACCAGGCTTTTCCAGAGATGGTAGTCCTTCACTATCTTCAACATCATCCACTATTAAGACAGAGATGAGAAAGTGTGTTATATTTTAAAAACGATGAAAGAAATTAAACGTATATACATAATGAGCATAATAAAAAATACTGCTGTACAGTAATACTTAATACACTTGGCTTTTCCACAGTATGGATGGTTTTATAAATATGAAAATAATACAAATATTGGACATTTGTGCATATATATTTTGAAGACTAAGTTCTATGCCTGAGATCAGTCTACTACAAAAATAACCAACTGCAAAAACTATTACCCAGTCTCTGTTATCCATAGTGTTATACCTGTTTGTGAAAATGTGGCATGCTATTGGAGAATTTAGATTTAGACCATTTTAAGCATAATTAGTCCTGAGGAACTAATGGCATGAAATACCATTGCCAAAATAACCCCAAAACATCTGTACCACAACTTAAATTGTGAACAAATCAAAACAAAGGAAAATAAAAACCCTGGGCCTCATTTATAAAATGTGCGTACGCACAGATTTGATCTTAGAGTGTGCGTACGCTAAAATCCACGGCAACGTGCATATTTATAAAAACGGTCTTTGATGTGGAAAAGTACTTACCGCCACGTCAGGGTCTGAGCAGGCGTACGCACTTTTCCTTGTGGCAAAGTCAGAGTACTGCAGCTATTTGAACATCTAAGCGGCAATAATAATAAAAGCAGTGTATATACGTACAAGCACCGAATTCATCATAAACACGCAACATTTTATAAATGAGGCCCCCTGAGTGCAGCAGAAATGCAAGGTATTATACTGTATCAAAAGCATGACTTGGGTTAGGAACCGAGAACTGATTCTAATTTAGAACTGGCTCCATTAAAAGAAAAAAAAAAAATCACGCAGCCAAATTATTTTCATCAAGTTCAGTTGTTTGTGCGTCTTGAATGAGGGGAACTGCTTTAGCAGAAGTGTGCATTTGAAGTCTGAACTGACTGAATAATTATACAAAAACAAATAGCATAATCACATCATACAGCATAATTACTGCAGTGGATTTCAGAGTCATGGGAAATATCTCACCCAGCGTTCTGAAAGGTCTCTGCTGCGGAACCAAAGAGAAGAATCCAGGCTTCAGAGCATTAGTGATAATGATGTCAAACAGCTCCTCAAAGTCCGATCTGCAAAAATTATAAATTATTTGTAGGGAGATATTTGAAGGCCAAAATTCTCTGTATTGCCCCTATGCTAAATGCAAAATCATATACGTAGTATAGAGTGATGAGGAATATCTAGTTGTTGTGTATAATATTCAAACAAAACATCTTATTCACTAATAAAGCATAAATAAGACTTTGATTATATTATATTTTAAATGACTGGCAAAGTCTTGATTAATCTAAAAATGTTCCCATGTCAATATTTTCTTATTGATTTCTTTCTTTTGCGTATGGTGCTCACCCGAGTATGTGCTCACACACGAGCCGGCAGTAGTCAGAGTGTGAGCTGGTGATGAGCAGCAGGATTTTCCCGCTCTTCTTCATGCTCCTCAACCATCTCTTCACCGCATCTGAGCAGGGCTGCAGGTAACGGCCAGGACAGCGCTTCACACTGGGGAAATACGTCCCTGTGTCCTCTAAACAGGAAATATGTCCGAATAAAACACTGCATCAATCATTTCTTAATAAGGTTTCAAACACAGGGTCATTTGAAGGATTTCTTTTTTTTTATTGTCAGAAAATTATGGATATGTTAATTCAACACATGTATACACCTTATTCAGTAGAAGAAACTGAAATAACTTTAGGCATGACACAGTATTACTTAATAGGGTAATATTTCTATAATTAGTTTAAACACAAAAAATACAATTATTCCATGGTCTGTCTGAATACTGGTTTCTGATTGGCTGGCAGGTATGCAGTAAAACCGTTTAATGCACAGGTAGTTCCAAGTCAGTTTAATCACCGTTCCATATTAAAGCAGCGCATTATGTGATGCACACTAACCAACACGCATCACTCGCGCACACGCACACACACACACACACAGACACACACACACACACACACACACACACACACACAGAGAGAGAGAGAGAGAGAGAGAGAGAGAGAGAGATCGCTGATTGCGCTGCACACACACACATAAACTTGTTGTTTCATGAATAAAATAGCCTAGATACTAGATCGCTACATTATATTTTGTGTTTTTGAAGTAATTGTTTGTACAGAGAGACATGCAGACGCAGCAAACAGGTACACACAACTGTCATCTCTCTCTCTCAAACGATCGATCGAAAATTAATTGAAATACATGCTATAACTGCACTATTTCATCTCTGTGTCTGATTTGAAGCGGGCAGAATGCTAGCGCTGAGTAACTGACGAAAATAACTGTCATTTTTACCCATTCGGTCAAATATTGCGCTGCAAATAGCAATACGAGTTTTAATTTGTCTATAACTTGGCAAATGACCATGGAATAAGCGGGATAATCAACAGCTAGCCGTGCATTAAAGGATTTTAA
>NW_015641461.1:5788-11828 GCF_001515625.1 Sinocyclocheilus rhinocerous | reverse complement strand
ATAACTTGGCAAATGACCATGGAAATAGCGGGATAATCAACAGCTAGCCGTACATTAAAGGATTTTAACTCCGCTTCGCGTCGGGCGGTTCTTTGCCTCCACGTCGTGCATTTAAAATCCTTTAATGCACGGCTAGCCGTCGATTATCCCTTACATATACAACAAATCATAAGAAAATAGTTATTAGAACAAGGCATCACATTTATAGTAGCATAAAATTAAAAGACTAACTAGCAACAATATAGTTGAAATCAAATGTAAAAACTATAAACTCATATTAACCATAAAGATTAAGGAATACATGTACAATTATTAAACAAGTGTTTTTTTTTAAGATAAGATGCTTATTTTAAAAACATACATGCTCATCAAGGCTGCATATATTGTGAAATATTATTAAACATATTAATATATTGAAATATATATATTTTATACAATTTCAACTGTTTTCTATTTGAATATATTATGTGATACAACGCTGAAATTTCAGCAGCCATTATTCCCATCTCCTTCAGAAATCATTCTAATATTCTGATTTGGTGCTCAAGAAACATTTATTATTATTATCAGTGCTGAAAACAGTTGTGCTGCTTATTACAATTCTTCAGGATTCTTTGATGAATAGAAAGTCCCAAAGAAACAGTGTTAATTTCATATATAATAATAATAATAGTCTTTACTGTCACTCTTAATCAATGCCTCCTTGCGGCATAAAAGTATTATTTCTTTCAACAAAAAACAAACAAAAGATAAGAATAAGAAGACATTACAGCCCCAAGCTTTAGAATGGTAGTGTATGTTTTCTTTAGGGGCCAATTTAATAGTCTTCATTCAAGATTTGAGAGCATCACATTATCATTACAGCAGTTTTGTTGAATTCAGGCATCATCTTGCAGTCCAACTAGGTTTTTATTTACTTGTCAGTCTAATTTTCATTTGTGTGTGTGTTAATTTGGGACCCTGTCTACAGCACTGCCAGCACTTTGCATATTTGAGATGATTTCCACCTCATCTTTATTTCTTTTCTATCTGACCTAACCCAGACCATATGGTTTACATCAATCAGACACACACAACTCATGATTCCAAAACTTTTTCCACAGCCCACATCTCTCAAACAAAAACATACCCACACAGTTCGCCAGATCGCAGGCTTGAGCATCAAACTGAACCACGTTCAGAACTCCGCATAAGCCATACACACATCTAACCCTGAAACTGGAACACACGGAACGTCCAGATTTAAACAAATCCGTGTAAGAACATGTCAAATGCTTCGCTTCCAAACTGAAAGCTGCTGCGTGAAGCAGTCTGATCAGAATTCACAAACCACACAAAACAGAGTTATTTGAGGAATAAAACCTAGACGAACGGAAAAACAGAGCCACTGGAGTGTGTAGATTGGCGAGTTGTTAGTGAAAGAGTAAAAGTATCAGTATACAGTCGGCTTACTAAAACAGGAAGTGGACTGTGTTTGCCTGGAGTGAAGGAATGCGCTCCATATGTGAAAAGTACCGTGTCTTCATTTCATGAACAGGAGAAAAGGAGATGTAGGAAAACAGGCATATTCACTAGTCTTCAGTTTATACTGGCAAATACTGCCGCACCACGTACACACAGCCACGTCTCCGAGCCCTCAACTCATCTCACACACAGCACATATATACACTGGAGGCTGCTGAAAGATCCATGTTTTTTATTTAATGTTTTATTTGTTAGGGACCGATACAATAAACATAGATGAAAATGAGAAAACAATCATCCCATGCATGTACCATAGTGCTTGTAGCCGAAGCTAATTTGCAACACTTGTCCCTAGGAGGGCTTTTATAAATTACAATTACAATAAACAAGTAGTACACAATTTTATAATATAAGTACACTAAACGTGACTACAGGTTTGTTGGTGTATCAACCAAGATTTCGTGGCTTTCTTAAAATGATTATAATTTACAGTAGATTTTAAATAGTCAGGCAATGAATTCCAAAATTGTACACCTTTCACTGAGAACAATCTGAGCAAATGATGTTTTGCAATGTATAACGTTACTGTTTCCACTAGAAGCCGCTCTAGTGGATCTACTGCGTCCCTGCAATCTCTCGAAAAATGTACATAAGGGCATAGGAGCAAGACCATTTAAACGCAAACTTTACATAATGAAAAAAGACAAAGTGAGCAAAGCTCAAAATCTTGTATTTACTTAGGATCTGACAATGATGGTATCTTATTTGCTTTCTATCTAAAATGTTCAAAGCTCTATTGTAAAGACATTTAACCTGATTAATTATGGATTGATTTGTCTGAGACCAAATAGCTAATCCATATGCCATGTGTTATAATATCATTGAATTTAAAAACAAAAAAGCATGATCATATGTTAAACAATTTCTTATTATTCTAAAGCTAGTAAGATTCGTTTTACGCAACTTTTTAACATGACTTTTAAAATGTAACTGAGAATCTAAAATCATACCAAGATATTTTTGTTCTGATACTTGTTCTATAATCTCATCTTTAATTCTAATGTTTAATGATTCTGTTACCGGTAATTTTCTTATTGAAAAGCATATGGACTTTGTCTTTTTAGTATTTAAAGTTAAAAAAGAGGCATCAAGCCAAGCTGACACTTTCTCTAAATTTCTTGTTAACTTTTCTTCAATTTCCATACAGTTCCTACCAGATACGTAGACAACCGTGTCATCAGCATACATTTGAAGACTCGCATCAGGACACACTTCTGGAAGATCATTTATAAGAATACTAAAAAGAATCAGAACCAAAATTGTTCCCTGAGGAATTCCTATATCAATATTATGAGGAACTGACTTAAAATTATCAATGACAACACTTTGTTCACGATTTTTTAAATACGAATCAAACCATAACAGAGATTGTTTTGATATATTATACTTTGTTATTTTTGACATTAAAATATTATGATTTACGGTATCAAATGCCTTTTTCAGATCCAGGAATACTGCACCAACTTTAAATCCTTTATCGAGTGACCGCTTAATATTTTCTAATAATAAGCAAGTAGCAGTTTCTGTAGAATGGTTATGTCTAAAACCAAATTGCAAAGGGTGTGTATAATAAATGACAAAAAGTATAAAAGTATTATATTAACAAGCCAAATGGAAACATTTACAGTAGTGGTCTCTTCCAGAAACACTTTTTTTTTTGCCCAACTTATGTTTAGATGCATAAGTGTTTGTTTGCACACATTCATATCTAGTGTGTTAAACTGGACAGTGTTGGTCAGTTCTTATCAGAGTACTGCTATTACAATAACAGTTATATAGACATTCCCCTTTAAGCTGACTTTTGTCAGCCTGAATATGTGTACAAAATTTAAACAAAACAAAAAACCAACAGCATGGTAGCGGAGTCATCCAAGTGAATTACTGTTACCGTGCTGCCCTCAAGTGGTAAACATGCCGTATTACTCCCACAATGCTTGAGCTTCATCAGGTCATGACATTTTTAGTGCAACTACATGATAAAGTATCTTCAGAGTCCACTGAGAAATTTCTTCTGTCTCTTATTAGTGATGTTTTGTTCAATTAGCAGAAAAGAAAAGCTTTTGTCTATGATTACAGGAGTTTTAAGACATTTTGATGCGAAGGTCCTCAAATAAGCTAAAGCTAGATACTGCAGATAAAGTTGGTCAAGATGTTTGTGTGGTAAATTGTTTCGAAAGCTTTGAATGTTTTATTGGACACACTGTTGGTGTGACGGCAGAACTTTGTCAAGCAAACAGAATGCGAGGAATCCCCTTCCTAAAAAAACAAAGGCAGCTTATATATTTTTATGTATAAGGACACTTTTCTCTGAAAAAGTACAGAATGCTAGCATACATAACATAATAAAGACAACATGTGTGTGCAAATTTAAATAACTGTCTTTTATATTGACATCATACTAACAAAACAAATTATTTAAATATTATCTGAAAGATAATATTTGTTGTATTAAGCCGACACTGATTTTTTTTCTAATCTAAGTTTCACAATCTCTTTTTAAATCTTCTAATTTTAAACAGACAATCTAACGCCCCCTGGTGGTCTATGGAAATATTGCACATAGGGCCAGATTTACAAACAGCTTGCACAAACACAAAACCTATTTTAGCGTAAAAAAACAAACAAAAAAAAACAAAAAAAGTCAGGATTTGCTAAACACATGACAATAATAATAATAAAAAAAACGATAAAAGTGGGTGAACACTTTTTTTTGTGCCTGACCTTATTGCATATGCATATGGGAGGAGGAGAGAATTTAAATGAATCATACAGATTGATTCACTATGGTTTGCGGTAGTCAATTTAACCCACTTTGTGCTTGACATGGTTGCGATAGATGCCCATTTGCACTGCTTTTGGAACTGGTAAATGAGCTGGCTGCATCTATGAACTTTAATTTGTGTACTTTAATTGTTTAGTAAATATGGCCCTTGGTATTCTTTTATCCGAGAAAGTTACCTCAAATTTTGAAAGCTATTAACAATTGAACATAAAATTCCACTCCACAACAGCTCTGATGTGGTTTAGTGACTATAATGCATGTCTTTTAGTGACATAGAGGGTAATAAAACTCAGAGAAGACGCCTCTAGATCTACTGTACAGTAAATGTATGATAATAACAAAGATAAGTATTCAAATGACTACAGTTGGGTTTTAAGTGGTGTTAAAAGCCCAACAGGGCTAGTAATGGTTCAAACACCGAAAAGAGCAATTCATGAATCACTACAGCATCTTTGAGCAAGACAATTAAACTCAGTTTTCTGCAGGAGACTGTCCTTTTAAAAATAAATAAATAAATAAATGTTATTTATAAAAAAAAAAAAAAAAAGTTGTCTTCTTATTATTCAGTTACTGTTGAAAGGTAACAAGTGAGCCAAAAAGACCTATGTCAAATACAAAAACAAGAATTATATTAGAGCCCACTAGGGGGACTCGGCAAACTTCTAAGGGGGCCTCAGGGTAACCTAAAAGTTGTGTTTTTTTTCCCATGAATAACTATTATTTATATTGATTACATATTGAATACATATTAATCGTCAGGGGTGCCGTAAAGGGGGTGGGGTTCAGGACGATTCCAAGGGCCCGGCATTAGAGGGGGCCCCCTGAGGGGGAAACACGATTTTTGCCACCCTGTAACGCGATGTTTACCGAGGGGGGGCCCCGAGTAAATATACTGTTCAGGGAGCCCACAAACCATAATCCCATAAGCCCCTGTTAATCGCACATTATTCCATGGGGGGCCTTTGAGTCAAAAAGGTTGAGAATCACTGTTTTAAGCAATGATCAGTAGAGAGCATATTGTTTGATGAGAAGCACACTCACTCCTGCCTCCTAGCAGCTGAGAGACACCACTCTATTCACCAACACTAATGCACAAACACATGCACTATTAGACAATAATATAACAGGTAGATGGCTGCAGTTCACTCTACATTCACCGGTATTATTACAAACGAGCTGTTTTGGTTCTTATATATAGTACCTATAAAATATGTATCACAGGATATGCGTGTATTTGTGTAATGTACCGTGAACTTACAAAACCACATATTTTATACTTTTGTCACATATAATGTATTTGCTCATTTTGATGCATGCAGTAGTGTTTTTCAGGGTGTTTATATTTCAACCTTTTATGCTTTGAGCATTCTAACTTTGTCAGAATCTGTTGCTGTGTAGTGTTGTCCCCCCTCTTCCCCTCCACAGCTTACTGTAGCATCTGCTTAAAATCATGGATGGTCTTTGGGGTTTATGGCTTAAGAGACCCCTTTTAGCCTTTGACATTTGCATATAAATTACAGTCCTGGCCACAGATAACACATTTATATGGATGCTAAATTGCCAATGGTTCCTCTCACTATCAAGGAGATGTTGAACAGCTCCACAACTCGCATCTCCCCGTCTGACTTCAAACTGTTTCCAAAGACAAGTAAATAATAATAATAATAATAATAATAATAATTTCATTTA
The DNA here is from genome assembly GCF_001515625.1 of Sinocyclocheilus rhinocerous. Classification (NCBI taxonomy): domain Eukaryota; kingdom Metazoa; phylum Chordata; class Actinopteri; order Cypriniformes; family Cyprinidae; genus Sinocyclocheilus; species Sinocyclocheilus rhinocerous. The sequence continues at coordinate 5,833 of NW_015641461.1, read as the reverse complement.
AATGCAGCCGTTACCCCAGAAACCCTGTAAACAAAGCAGCTGCAC
>NW_015641461.1:0-824 GCF_001515625.1 Sinocyclocheilus rhinocerous | reverse complement strand
TACCAGCTTACACCAAAGGGGTCGGGGTTCGACTGAACCTGCGAAGCGGCCAAGCTCTCAGCCACACCCTAGGCTTCTTCCAACCTTCACCCGAATGTGGGGAACTGGGCCTCACTTTGGAAGCCACACCCCTCGTTGAAGTGACATCTCGGGCAGTCTACATCTTGTTCAATAACTGCACGGCAACGGATGTCAGAGTGCCTAAGGCGTACCGTCTGGGTTGGCTAGTGAGTTATGACTTCCATGACTTTGAACTAATTCTACCAATAATTGGACCCATCTCAGATTCAACGATTCCAGAAGGAAGCTCGGGCCACACAATGTCAACAGCACCCTTCAAGATCATCACCATAACCTCAGTCATGCCAGTGGTCAAGGAGCAGGTGTGTAGAACAGAGCTAACAGAAGACCAACACTTTGCCGTGTACACTGTCTCTAACCACTCCACCTGCATGAATGACAGCGTGACTGCACCTCACTCCACCTGCATGAATGACAGCGTGACTGCACCTCTGACCGCCCACGGCACAGAGGAATTAATGACAGAAGAGCCATACCCAGGTTTTGAGACACAAGTCCAGCAAATTCTGAAAGATGCTGATGCCATACAGGAGGATGCAGACCGCCACAAACTCCGTCAAGTCCTGTACAAATACAAGGAATCATTTGCCAAGGACTCTTTAGATTGTGGCCTCACTAACCTCCATGTCGTGCGTGTTCCAATGCACCCAAAAGTTCCACCCACTTTTGTCAAGCAATACAAGATCCCCCTTGAATCATACAAACCTGTACAGGAGATCATCAACTCTATGCTTGAGAAGGGT
>NW_015641460.1:1051-1157 GCF_001515625.1 Sinocyclocheilus rhinocerous | reverse complement strand
TGCTGCATTATTTTGCTCATTGCGCCCTCCTGTGGCCTTGGGAGAATCTTTTAATCTGCATATAAAACATTAGAAATGAGATATTTGTTAAATTTTTATTGAGTGT
>NW_015641460.1:352-996 GCF_001515625.1 Sinocyclocheilus rhinocerous | reverse complement strand
ACTGTTAAAACCAAAAATATTTGTTGTTTGTCTCAATAAATTGGGTTCATTTAAAAATACAGTGGTTAAATAAAAAAAAAAAATTCTATTGCTCTTTGTTTTAAAAAAGGTTATAAAAAATGTCAATAATTATCGATACCGAACGATATGAAACATTATATCGTTGATACATTTTTTAGCTATATCGCCCAGCCCTACCTGGGAGATACAAACATTTGAGAAATCTACTCACTCTCTGATAAAAGTTGATGTAGTTTACATATTTACACATGTTGGAAGAGTTACCTGTTTAAAAAACTGTTGTTAAATGTTTACATTTTTTGTGATCTGTCTGTAAATGCTTGTATCTCGGGATATGTCACCCTTTTAGGGGTATAAATCAAGATTTAAAAACATATAGACTCTGAGATTTTGTGGCTTGTGTTTTAGAAAATCTAATCTTTTTGTAATCTTGACGAAACGCATCGGAAAGGTCTGACAGTCAAGAGTCCATATTTGGTAACTGTTTAGTAATAGAAGTGATACTGTGACAGAAAATGATTGATTTGTGACAGAAAAACTGCATCAAAAACATACAATAGAGTTTGGGTGTCACCCAGTGCCCAAACAAAATCTCACAGGAACCACAATTTTTGTGAAATCAA
>NW_015641460.1:0-295 GCF_001515625.1 Sinocyclocheilus rhinocerous | reverse complement strand
TTGGTATCGGGGCATTTTAACGAGTACGAGTACGAGTACAGGAGGCCAGTATCGGGCCCATCCCTAGTAGAAACTGTCAGTATAATGCTTATGACATTTGATTGTGTGTGTTTTGTAGATCTGGAGGCGCGTGAGCGACAGGCAGAGAACGTAAAATCACCCGAACGTTAGAAGACGAGGTAAGAACTTCATTTGATCAGTGTGAAGTTGAATATAACTCCATTAAGTGCTTGTGATTTTGAAAGAATGTCTTTATAGTAGTAAGACTCCTAGACAGGTGAATGTGTGCTCGTAA
>NW_015641459.1:0-1095 GCF_001515625.1 Sinocyclocheilus rhinocerous | reverse complement strand
TCATTTGTCATGGCTTTAAGCCGTATATTTATAAATGATATATATATATATATATATAATTTATGAACCAATGCAACTTTTTCTGTATATATTTCAGGTATCTTATCAACTGGAGACTCATTTTGATCAATAGCTTTTAGCTACAGGGTGGGTTACTGCACAGTGGCAGGAATTGTAAAAGATATGTGTGAGGCAATATGGTCTGGCATGGTCCAGGAATACATGCCTTTCCCTGAACAACACCACTGGAAGAGGATCGCTGAAGACTTCCATAGGCTATGGAACTTCCCCAGCTGCCTGGGAGCAATTGATGGGAAGCATGTTGCAATACAGGCCCCATCATCAACAGGGTCCATGTATTACAATTACAAAGGGAGCTTCTCCATCGTCCTCCTAGCAGTAGTTGATGCCAGGTACCTTTTCCGGATGGTGGATGTGGGGGCATATGGGAAAAGCAGTGATGGTGGGACCCTCTGTGCCTCTGACTTTGGTAAGGCCCTCCACCAGGGGACCCTTGACCTGCCAGAGGATGCACCTTTACCAGGAGCAGAAGACCTCCAACCTGTGCCACATGTATTTGTGGGTGATGAGGCTTCTCCTCTGAAGAAGAACCTTCTCCGACCCTATCCAGGAAAACACCTTGACAGGGAGAAGCGTGTGTTCAATTACCGTCTTTCCCGTGCAAGGAGGATGGTGGAGTGCACATTTGGGATCCTTGCTGCACAATGGAGACTCTACCACAGAGTGCTTGGTGTCTCACCAAAAGTTGCCGATGTAGTGGTGAAGGCCACATGCATCCTTCACAATTCCCTTCGCTTTGAGGATGCTGATGAAGAGGAAGGAAGTTGTGCCCCCTGCCATTGGAGCAGCAGCTTGCTATGCAGCCCATCCAGTGAGTAGGCAGCAACAACACCTCTAGAGAAGCACTGGAAATTAGACCGAGGTACACCACCTACTTCTCTTCTCCTGCAGGTGAAGTTGCATGGCAGCATTCTGTCATCTAATGCCTTGTGATGACTCCCACCACCATCAGGACAAGCGTTAGCAGTTACATGAGGACCACTACCATCAGTAACATCAACATCAGGACCACCA
>NW_015641458.1:0-1274 GCF_001515625.1 Sinocyclocheilus rhinocerous | reverse complement strand
TGAGCAACAAATGCTGGAAACTACTAAATTTAAATGCGCCACCACCAGCCGGGAACACGCTATTCATGCGCCACCACTGGCTGGGAACGCGCTATTGTTCCGGTCGTCGAGGTGATCCTTGCTCACTGAAATGAGATCGTCAATCAATTGGGTTAATGTTAAATACACAACTGCAACAAATGCGTCGTCCGGTATGAGACAGAAGAGTGGTCGAGGAGAGCAGCTTGCAGAGAGAATAAAACACAATCCAATCCGTCCGGAAACGTTCCGGTTCAGGCATTCATTTCCGCATGCAGATAGTAATCCATATGGCTCAAGAATGGTCACAAAGCCTAACAGTGCCCATAAAGCCTGATGCAACACCTCCTGGTCCCCATGTCACTATTAAAACATAAGAGGCTTTAAATTTAAAAAGGAAAAAATGACCATCTCTTTAACCCAGGCATGAAATAAATAACATACCGGTGGATAATAACTCACGCCACCCAGCGCACTTGATGGCGTTCAAGTTAAAGACTCACAAAGATAAACATTCACTCAATGTGTCCGTATTACTCCTCAGCCACACTGTAAATTAAATAAGTCTCAAGCTCAATGGAAAATGAGTCTATATTGTAATGTAAAATATTGTAATATTTTGTAATTGTGTCTACACGAGGATTTTTTAGGTTGATATGAAAAATGTGATTAGAAAGAATACAAATGTTACATTCAAGTTAAATAATGTTGATATGTATGTAGGCTATTATTCCAATGAGAGTAATAATAATAACTTTACTTCTCTTGTACATCTTTTTATTATTATTTTGGGAAAATTTCACATACATAAGAACAAGATCAGGGTCCAAGCCAAATTTCATCCATTTTCTTCAGGAGACAATGACTACTGCATCAGTTTGGAGAACATTGTTAATAAAAAAGCAAACAAGAACTTGTAAAATTTTCCACGAATATATACAGTTGTTGAATACTAAATAAATGGTTTGTACACTCTTCTGCATTAATGTTTATTATTTATGGTTATTATTTTGGTCTGGTTAATTAAAAGAAGAAAAAGAACCGCCACGCACTGCTTCGGTCTGTGCAGCGCTGCATGAAGTCGAACACATCTATTTGTACCACAACATGATCGCTGTACCACCTGACCACTGCAGATTCATTTCGCAGTTGATAGTGTCGCCATAGAAACGCACAATCCTCTCATAATTAGGCTACCTTATTATGACATCGTGTGAACGCAGCATTCAGCTCATCCAACCCCAATCTAACACACC
>NW_015641457.1:0-1280 GCF_001515625.1 Sinocyclocheilus rhinocerous | reverse complement strand
GGAACTTACTGTCTTTAGAAAAGTTTAGATGGTATTTTTTTCTTTCATCTTGCGTCTGTATAATGCATATTAAAGTTCATAAATGCAGCGCTGTTTTGTTTACAGCGGAAACCAAGGAGACGCTTTAAGCGCCACCTGCTGGCAGAGAGTGAATCTGCGTCTCATTTAGTTTGTCTGCTGTTTCATGCTGATATTTTTATGTATAGTTTCACAAAACTGAAGTCAAACCATTCTGTTTTTGCTTCAAATTTCGAAATTATACAATCCAATTTAGATTAAAAACTGCTCATGTTGCATGTATGCAGCATCTTTGTTTGGATCATGATTAAAATGCAGTGGTTGCCTCTAATTTTAAATGGAAAGAGTACAGACAAAGCCTTGTTTTGTTTATATGAAGATATTTATTTTATTTGTGTTACTTATTTGATTTGGGGCTTCTTTTAAAATTTCAATTTAGTTTTGCTATTTACATTATATTTAAATTTTGTCATTTAGCAGACGCTTTTATCCAAAGCGACTTACAAATGAGGACAATAGAAGCAATCAAAACCAACAAAAGAGCAATAATATGCAAGAGCTATATTAGTATATTATTATAGTGTTATATTTCAATTTCACAAAGAAACGTGCAGCATTTTGTCCAAGCAATAATAAAAGGACACATTTAATTTATAATTTGTCTTAAATCTCATTTTGTAAAAAAAAAAAAAAATCATGAATCAAATCGAATCGTGAAATCAAAATCGTGAATCGAATCGAATCATGAGTTGAGTGAATCGTTACATCCCTAATCATCATGAAATATTATTAATAAATATAATGATGTATTTGGGTAGTAGCAACAACACATTTTACAATCTGATCTAATCTTGCCTTGTTCATAAGAAAATATCAAATTATCTGACATTTTTAAGAGACATACTGACTAGACATGTGCCGGTATTCGGTAATGCGATATATCACGTAATGAATATGCATGATATTGTTATCGTGGGCACTTCTAAATACCGTGAATAATTATATATTACAAATTATTTCGAATTTTGAATGCATTTTAAGAATACTTTTCCCATCAACTGGTCAAAATGCACAACACCGCTGTATGCTGCATGAAAGACCCGTGGGCGCACTGATATAAACAAGCGCGGACGAGAAGCGCATGGCGGAACATGTGAGAGACGCTCTGGATGAAAGCGCACTTTCACTCTCTGACAGCAGATGGCCCCAAACTGCTGAAATGAAGCCGTTACCCCGGAAACCCTGTAAACAAAGCAGCTGCA
>NW_015641456.1:31187-31409 GCF_001515625.1 Sinocyclocheilus rhinocerous | reverse complement strand
AGTAAAAACGTTTCTGCTTTTTATTCAGCTCAGCTACAGCGATAGACGAATGCCTTTGTCCACATTAGGGATTTCCTGCACATCATAAGTTATTACTTCTATGAGTCTGTTTTGGACTTTCTGCGTGAGAGTGCCCTCCGGCTTCGAGTATGAATGAAAACATGCACTGTATGAGTGTTCAGCGCTCCTGATATTCACATCTCCTCATTTTGGAAACGAATA
>NW_015641456.1:30136-31128 GCF_001515625.1 Sinocyclocheilus rhinocerous | reverse complement strand
ATATTCACTTCTCCTCATTTTGGAAACGAATAAAACGTCAGGTCATGCAAAGACTATCGATGCTGTCTCTTTGAATTTAAATCTAGATTTAAATCTAGAAACCTCTACGTGAACACACCTGCCCGAATAAAGTGTGAGGGAAGAATTTACATTTGATTAAAATTAAATATTTATTAAATATTAAAAATGCAGCTAACATAGTTCTACACACAACAATAGCCTATAAACAAAGGTGTCTGTTCTCTTTCATTCTTGCTGTTTGGGTTTATGCTATCTGACTAAAAACTATTCATACTTTGAACTATTATTATTATAGTATTTATTTAAAAACGTAGGGCGCCTTAAAATAATTATCACAACACTACTGATTTTCTCATCCTCTAAATTATACTTATCAATCCTGTTTTTATTATCATTATCATTCAAAAAATGAATACATTCAGAACAGGATTAGAATACAATTCTACTTTAAATAAGACAGAAATATTTTTTCTGCAACAGTAGTGTTTACAACAGCAAAACCACCATACCCTGTAAACTCAATAATAATAATAATATCAGTAATATAATTCAGTTTCTAATTCCAGAGTAATTAAGAGGTGCAAAGAAAAAATTATTTAACTTTTAAACTTAAAATGGTCTTTTCTGTTCTGTTTCTTTTTCAAAACTGCGTCACGGCATTTGCTGCTGTATCAATACAGAAGCATCCGTTTCGATACACGTATCAATCAGCAAGGAACACAGCCCTATTTAAAGTCGGCATGAAACAGAAGTAGCGATTGTCTTTTTTTCTCTACTGTGATATCTATCCGAGTGAAACGGCATCTGAAATGAGAGGGCGGGGCTTGATTCCGTCCTTCGGGAATTGATTGGATCATTGGAAGTTGGGGCGTTGCTAACAAAATGAAGGCAGATCTGGAATGCCAGTTTGCAGTTAGTTGTGGGGGGATTTCTCTCCACTGGATTCACCGCCGACACCCTAGCATGAAGAA
>NW_015641456.1:21007-21118 GCF_001515625.1 Sinocyclocheilus rhinocerous | reverse complement strand
TTCAAAAACATCAAAAACATGAAAACCCATTATAAACGAGGCATTCGTTGCATCCAGTGGGGACATAATTAATGACTTATACTGTCTTTTTACGCGTTGCGTTGCATTGCA
>NW_015641456.1:20568-20895 GCF_001515625.1 Sinocyclocheilus rhinocerous | reverse complement strand
AAAACGTACTTACAGTCTGTGAGTCAGAACAGCCGGCATTGTAGTCTACTCTACCAGAATCAGGAAACAGTCCTCCATAAAATGTGCTGCACACATCCGAATATTTGGATTGAAGTGTTCTGGAACAGTGTTGTAAATACAACTTAACCACTGATTTCGCTTTCACAATGAAACACAGCGGTGGCCGGTGGTCTTGAGAACGGCGCGGCCAGCAGGCTTGCGGCAACCACATGAGGCAACCCCGGGCTAGACTCCGCTTCGTCCACGGTGAAAGCCGATCCGGCGATCCACAGCGCGAAGTTGATGTATTTCCTCAACGACCAGCAC
>NW_015641456.1:18771-20397 GCF_001515625.1 Sinocyclocheilus rhinocerous | reverse complement strand
CTTCTTTCTTTGCATGAACATTTGGGCAGCGTTATGCAAATCTTCCCACATCGTGACGTAGACATGTGGGGGCGTGTTAGAACGAGCCGTTTTAGGTAGGCGTGGTTAACTCTTAACCTACAATTACCTACAATTATTTAAAAAATACAGGGGTTTTTTGTTTCCTGAAAAGAAACAGTTTTGGACTGGTTTTCATTGCTTCACGCTTTTCACTGAGTGCTTACACAGATACACACAGGAGCATTTGAAAGCCGCATCTATCAGCGGATACGTCTATGAGCAGATATATTAGGGATTTCTCTTTTGTTCGCCTCTGTTGTGTTAGAAGCGTCTCAGACTGGAGGTCGATACATTTACTGGAGCAGATCTGAGGTCTGTGTAAGCGCTCGGTGAAAAGTGTGAAGCAATGATCATTGTAGCCAATCACAGTCATATCTGTTGAGTGTGTGAACAAATGCTGGTATTGTCACATTTTTAAAAGTGGATACTTCTGATACTTTTGACAACCATAATTTATTATAATAAACAATTAATTTTATTACCAAAATAAACTTATTTATTTTTGATAGATCTGCGACACAATTCTGAACCACACCAAAGAAAGGTTCTTATTCACTGACCACCTTGTGAGTGCCACGCTGCTAGCCTGCTACAAGGAGAGAGGTTTGAACAGCATTGCCATACGTTTCCTGTTGAGGCTCTGAGCATCACTGTCAGGGCATACCCCATGTTGAATAAGGTGAAGCTTAAGACTGAACTGTCTCTCATTTATGAGAGTCTAGAATTCAAGGGCTGCTGTGGTGCACTGGCACTGTACCAGGTTTTGCTGAAGAATGCTCGCGTATGCTTCTTTGTAAGCGCTTGGTGAGAAGTGTGAAGCAATGATCATTGTAGCCAATCACAGTCATATCTGTTGAGTGTGTGAACAAATGCTGGTATTGTCACATTTTTAAAAGTGGATACTTCTGATACTTTTGACAACCATAATTTATTATAATAAACAATTAATTTTATTACCAAAATAAACTTATTTATTTTTGATAGATCTGCGACACAATTCTGAACCACACCAAAGAAAGGTTCTTATTCACTGATTTTTGACAGATCTGCGACACAATCCTGAACCACACCAAAGAAAGGTTCTCATTCACTGACCACCTTGTGAGTGCCACGCTGCTACAAGGAGAGAGGTTTGAACAGCATTGCCATACGTTCCCTGTTGAGGCTCTGAGCATCACTGTCAGGGCATACCCCATGTTGAATAAGGTGAAGCTTAAGACTGAACTGTCTCTCATTTATGAGAGTCTAGAATTCAAGGGCTGCTGTGGTGCACTGGCACTGTACCAGGTTTTGCTGAAGTACAACCTCCAGGATACTTTTTCTGAGACTGTAGCTCTGTTGAATCATCCTCATAACCACTCCCATGACAACTGGTGAAGCTGAGAGGTGCTTCTCAACCTTAAAGAGAATCAAGACATTCCTCCGAAATGTAATGGGACAGGAACGTCTGAATGCACTGGCCATGCTTTCCATGGAGAGGGAACTAGTCAGGAATATGCCTGCTTTCAATGAGAGAGTAATTGATCGCTTTGCTGCTTTGAAAGAGAGGCGAGCAAAATTTCAATA
>NW_015641456.1:17938-18595 GCF_001515625.1 Sinocyclocheilus rhinocerous | reverse complement strand
GGCTCCAGCCCCCAAATCCAGTCCAAAGAGGGCTCCTGTTCCTGAGTTTAGCCCACGGAGGGCTCCTGTACCCAAATTTAGCCCAGTGAGGGCTCCTGTCCCCGAGTTTAGCCAGTGTGGGCTCCTGTCCCCGCGTTTAGCCCAGTGAGGGCTCCTGTCTCCGAGTTTAGCCCAGAGAAGGCTCCAGTCCCCGAATCGAGTCCAGAGCGCCCTCCAGAGCCCGCTCCTCGAAAGTACCCTCCAGTGCCCGCTCCTCCAGAGCGCCCTCATGGCCCCATTCCAGCCAAGATGCCCATTATTTTCCCCAAGTATTTATTTGGGGGGGTTATAGGACTCCAGCTGTAGAGGCCGGGGCGGGGACTGGGGCTGGGGCCACGGCCTCGGAGGCTGCTCTGCCATGGCCTCCTGAACTGTCTGCTCCGCCATGGCTTTCTGAGTCCCCTGATCCGCCATGGCCTCCTGAACTGTCTGCTCCGCCATGGTGCCCCGTACTGTCTGATCCGCCATGGCTCCCCGAGCTGCCTGCTCCACCATGGTGCCCCGAATGGGTACTGCCGTCTCGTGTCTGTCCTGAGGGACCTCCAGAGCGCCCACCCCCTCCCCGTTGGATGTTGTATGGCGCGAGGACGCGCCTTCCGGGAGGGGGGAGTTATGTCA
>NW_015641456.1:12479-12626 GCF_001515625.1 Sinocyclocheilus rhinocerous | reverse complement strand
AATAGCGACTGAATGTGATTCAAAGATACACAGAGTACACAGAGAAGGTAAAGGAATACATTTCCAATCATTAGAGATAAGCAGACCAGTACCTCCAGTTAGACGAGTCAGACGGGGGGAGTGGGAAAAAGAGAAATTATTTTTATA
>NW_015641456.1:10885-12377 GCF_001515625.1 Sinocyclocheilus rhinocerous | reverse complement strand
GCTTTGTTTACTTTGTTTACTGCAGACTGACAATTCCAGAGACCAATAGAAAAAGAAAGTAGTGTATTAGTCAAAGTGCGCGTAATAGTAGGGATATGGAAACACATAGTAAGAGTTAGTCATAAAAACTGAAACAGAAGTGAAGAAAGGTGTTAGTGTGAATGGAGCTGCAAAGGAGAAAGAAAGTCAATATTTAATATGTACATTCGAATCTATAGAAGTGAAAAAAAAAATGAGCTAGAGAGATCAAACCCACATTAGATGACTTACCATTAGATGACTTGAAGTTCTTCTTCTCAATAATTGTTTTGCCCTGGTGTGTGACCTCGCAGGTATAGTTCGTATTTGCATTCCATGTCTCACTGCTGACTTTATAAAGACTGTGTGTTGTAAAACGACCTTCATCATTCAATTTGTACTCCAGTTTTGACTGTATCTGGCTGATGGTATCATTTACTCCTTCATCATTCAATTTGTACTCCAGTACTGGCTCTGTCTGGCTGATGGTATCATTTACTTTCCATCGTATAGTGAAGTAGTAATCCATGGGGTAGAAATCCTCAATAACACACATGACAAATGTACTTTTCTGAGTTGTTACAGGAATCAAGCTCAGGGTTGGCGTTTGTGAATTCACTGAAATAAAAACAATTTAGGTTTGTATACAATGAAACTATGTTGAAGACATCTGAAATTTTGCTACAACAACTGTTATTGTCCGTCATGGCCTTTTCTGAATGGTTGTGTAACTGTGTGCTCTTAGTGCTGTGCTACATATGTTATATTACTTTGAGTTAATTTCCCTTAAACACTCATAAGACTGTCTTCAAATTACTTGTCAGAAACAACAGAAACACAGTACACAGTACTTTCTTAGAAGTCAGCACTGTAGTGATCAAGTGTGCTGTACAGCTGTAGTAGTTTCCACTAACAATGAATTGTCTCGTAAAATGAATGTTGAAAAACGCCTTGGCTGTCTTTTCCATCTTTAACACCTGCCTCCTCTCTTTCTCTCTGGGTGACTAAATTTTTTTTTTCTTACTTTTACTGCAGAAATCAAACAAGTTTTACTCTGCGTGATGTAATTGATTTAATAACCAAGAAATGATGCTGTCATCATATTGACCATTCTCTAACTTGCTCATGGTGCCCAATAACTTCTTTCATTCTTCATTTTCACACATCAATCTATAAAAGTCAGTATAAACTGTCATGTGGTTCACTCTAAACTTTTTCACCATCAGCCTATGAAGCTTCCGCAACTAGTTCAATGTTTTTATATGTACGTGGTGTGAAGCACAGACAAACATTACACAAAGACAGAAAGAACAACAGCATCACTTGCCTTGACCTCGCACAATATTAAAGGAAAATATCCAAAGGAAAATGCTGAGGACTTTTACAAGAACTGTCATTTTGAGCTCACTTCACAAGTAGCTTTTTTGGTCTTTGTCTCTGAAACTCTTCACCGGGAAACAAGTTAAACATTTAC
>NW_015641456.1:8111-10661 GCF_001515625.1 Sinocyclocheilus rhinocerous | reverse complement strand
ATTTATTGGATCATACGGTGTGGACTTTTAGTAAACACTGAAAATGTTAATCTCAAAGGTCTTTCATTTTATTTGCAAATGGTTGTCATGTGATAACTGAGTTTTGCTAACATTGGATCAAAGGTTCGTTTGTAGTAACAGATAAACTTATTTTCTTGAATTTGTAAATATTATTTGTTTGATCATTTATTTCTTAGAATAACAAAACTCAAATTGAATTCAAATTGAATTTCATATTTAGGCATGAATAGCCTAACAGTGGTACATAAAGCACAGGACAAAACACATAAGAAAATTTAAAATCTTGATTTTTCACACTATGATATTATGCAGACTATGCTTTCATGTGACCATATTTATTTGCATGCAATATAAAATTAAACATAGTTTTGACTGTAATTTGGCATTTATGTTTGATCCATGCAGTTCAGTGATACAGATATACACAGAAAAACACAGAAAAACAACAAAGATATATGATCTGACAAGAGAGCAACAGGACAGAAGCACTGGAGAACACAAGTGAACAACAGGTAAATGTCATGATGATCATTTGGTCCAGTACTTGTACATTAATCACATGATAACTCTGGCTGTTTCCTTTGGGATGTTGAAACTTGTAATGGATTTCTTCTATTATTCATGTTGGCATGTATGACTGAGCAGGTGATGGTGTTGTACTTTTCATACTCTTGTTTTGATATTGTTAGTATGCTGAGAACAGATGTGGAGTCCCGTTGATGGATGGGAGTGCTGGTTGAGCCCTTTATGTAAGGCTCTTCACCCACTTTCCACATGATATAGACATTGCCAAGTTTAGGGCTGGTGACCTCACACACCAGAGAGACTTTGTCTGTGTCAATAGAATCAGGTGTGTAAATGACAACACTGGGTTTCAGTCCATCTGAATTGGAGAAAGTGATAAAGATTCATTAAACAATCAAACAGAGGAGTGAATATCAATAGTTTAACAAGCCAACTTTTTGACAGCAAAAAGCTCTGGACTGTCGAAACATTTCAAATGTGCTTGCGTTTTTTGCCAGACAATAAAATTATGTACAACCTTTCATCATCTCTGAATGCACATAGAGCCATAAGGTTGATTATTTACCTCCTTTATCGAAACGGATCTCCTGCTTGATGTCTCTGTTGTTAATTGTGTCATGAATGGTGCAGGTGACCATTTCACCATCAAACCATTTCTTTATATCAACAGTGATGTTGTGGATTCTTATAAACTGTGAAATATCCTGAGAAAAGTTTATAGTTCCTGTTACACTGATTACAGATTCATTCTTCACTATGCACGACACTGAAGCTTCATTCACTGCCGTTTTTACATCTCCAGAAACAACAGCTTCCAAGATAACTTTATCATTGACAAATAAGTCTCTCTCAATTGGTGGCTTCAGTGTTAGTGTGAATGGAGCTGCAAAGGAGAAATAAAGTCAATATGTAACATGTACATTAGAATCTATTGAAGTGAAAAAAAGAGCTAGAGAGATCAAACCCACATTAGATTACTTACCATTAGATGACTTGAAGTTCTTCTTCTCAATAATTGTTTTGCCCTGGTGTGTGACCTCGCAGGTATAGTTAGTATTTGCATTCCATGTCTCACTGCTGACTTTATAAAGATTTTGTGCTGTATAAAGACCTTCATCATTCAATTTGTACTCCAGTACTGGCTCTGTCTGGCTGATGGTATCATTTACTTTCCATCGTATAGTGAAGTAGTAATCCATGGGGTAGAAATCCTCAATAACACACATGACAAATGTACTTTTCAGAGTTGTTACAGGAATCAAGCTCAGGGTTGGCGTTTGTGAATTCACTGAAATAAAAACAATTTAGGTTTGTATACAATGAAACTATGTTGAAGACATCTGAAATTTTGCTACAACAACTGTTATTGTTCGTCATGGCCTTTTCTGAATGGTTGTGTAACTGTGTGCTCTTAGTGCTGTGCTACATATGTTATATTACTTTGAGTTAATTTCCCTTTAACACTTATAAGACTGTCTTCAAATGGCTTGTCAGAAACAACAGAAACACAGTACACAGTACTTTCTTAGAAGTCAGCACTGTAGTGATCAAGTGTGCTGTACAGCTGTAGTAGTTTCCACTATGAATTGTCTTGTAAAATGAATGTAGAAAAACACCTTGGCTGTCTTTTCCATCTTTAACACCTGCCTCCTCTCTCTCTCTCTGGGTGACTACAATTTTTTTTTTTTTACTTTTACTGCAGAAATCAAACAAGTTTTACTCTGCGTGATGTAATTGATTTAATAACCAAGAAATGCTGTCATCATATTGACCATTCTCTAACTTGCTCATGGTGCCCAATAACTTCTTTCATTCTTCATTTTCACACATCAATCTATAAAAGTCAGTATAAACTGTCATGTGGTTCACTCTAAACATTCACCATCAGCCTATGAAGCTTCCGCAACTAGTTCAATGTTTTCATATGTACGTGGTGTGAAGCACAGACAAACGTTACACAAAGACAGAAAGAACAACAGCATCACTTGCCTTGACCTCGCACAA
>NW_015641456.1:0-1670 GCF_001515625.1 Sinocyclocheilus rhinocerous | reverse complement strand
GTTTTCCTTTCTCTTTGGAGTGTTACAAGCTGTTCATGAATAGATAAGATCCCTAAAGTTGCAAAGACTAAAGTCTCAAACCCAAAGAGATATTCTTTATAAAAGTTAAGACTCGTCCACGCCTTCCTAAAACGCCTCATTTAAACACGCCCCCACAAGTCTATGTCACGATGTGGGAAGATTTGCATAACACCGCCCAAATGTTCACGCAAAGAAAGAAGGTGTAACTTTATTGTTGCTGCCGCCGCCGCCATGTTGTGAAGACGCTGTGTTTCGTCGCTCCACGACACGGCATCACAATATGGTAAGGGGCCTAACATTTCCGTCACATGCTTGAGGTATTCGGCCAATCACAACGCACGGGATAGCTGGCCAATCAGAACACACCTCGCTTTTCAGGCCGATGAGCTTTGTAAAAATCGACACGTTTCAGAAAGGCGGGGCATAGAGGAGAAACAATAATGTACAGTATGTGGAAAATAGTATGTTTTTTTGAACCTTAAACCGCATAAACACATTTCATTACACCAAATACACAAAAATAATGTTCTTTTTAGCAACATCATATGACCCCTTTGTGGATTAACCGAACGGGTTAACGTGGATTAATCCGTGAAAAAAGGTCAACGTGGATTGACCTCATTTAACAGTTTCAGGGGAAATTGGCACTGTCCTGGAGACGTCCAGACAGTGAGACAGAGCATTAGGCATCTGAAAACATAGAATTCGGGGTAAGAATGGGGAAGTCCCAGAGCAAACAGAAAAGCAATAACTAAAGATTAATCCATGTATCGTCTAATGCAAAGTGTAGGGTATATGGCTATGGCTATAAATGAATGACAGGATTGCCACAGGGGCTTGATTAATCATCATGGGTTCCCTGTTGGTGGAATAATAATCCACACTGAAACTGTTTAGCCTTGAAATTTGAATCAAAGGAACTTTTTATTCAAGGTGATAAATTAGAAACATGACTGAAACTAAAGATTGAGAAATGTTAGAAGAATTTAGTAAGATAAGTAGATCAATATTGATTATCCTGAGATTTTTTTACCTTATTATTTTTTAAATAGATAAATAAATCGATGCCAGAATTGTCATATTATAAATAATAAGATATTAAATGTGTTTAAATATACTTGTGTATCTGAAGATGTCGAGATACCCTTATCCCTGGGAGACAGCATGAAAAGTTGATCCATTGCAGAGATTCTATGATTTTGGTTTGGTTTAAGTTAACTAAAATAGTGTTTGTGCATTGTGTTGAATGAGAACGAGACTGGGTGACCAAGTCAAATACATATAACTACGGTGCCCGTAAGGTGACATGTCCGGTTCACTTAGTTTTGTCGTGGCCACAACATAATAACTCGTGGGAACGTGATAATATGTTGTGGCCACGAGATATTAATTTGAGGGAACGTCATATTAACTCGTGGGAATGTGATATTATGTCGTGGCCACAAGATCATTTTGTCGAGGTAACGACATCCTTATGTCGTGGCCTCGAGATGCTATGTTGAGGGAACGACATCCATTTCTCGTGGCCACGACTTCTGATGTTGAGGGAACGACATATATTTCTCGTGGCCACGAGTTTAATGCATAAACAAACCTGCGTGACAATAGCAACCCGGGATTATCAGAGATGGATTCATTAATATTTTATT
>NW_015641455.1:54241-56615 GCF_001515625.1 Sinocyclocheilus rhinocerous | reverse complement strand
TTTTCTTTCCTCTCTCTTTTTCTTACTTTGTTTCATTCTGTATATATACGTGTTTTGCTTAGTTATATGTTAGATATGGTTTCATTTATTAAATCCCTTATATTCACACATGATTGCCTCTGTTGCTGCTCACAATTCAAGTCAATGAATGTTCCAACCCTTGCTACATTTGTTAAATTACTGCTAGCACTGCATAAATGAGGAAAGTTATCCTTCTTTGGCCAGGAAAATAATCTTTCTTTGAATTGATAAATGATTATTTTGTCTGCTCGGTGGACGGACAGATCAAATAATGGTAATATTGATTCTGCTACAGTTAATTCGAAGATCTAATCTAAATATTTATTATTAATCATAACCAGTTATAATTAGTCATAAATATTTCCCTTTTGAGCTGATTTACTACAGTTCTTAACAAAATCATATACAGTCATATCAAGTTTAAAGTTACCTGGAGAAGGCCTCTTAAAGTCAGGCATAAGGGCAGGTCAAGTATGATGTGATCATTAAAATTATGCAAGCCGTCTTTCCATTCTTGATAGTGGTAAAACATACCACACAGCGGGCACTGCTTACTGTAAGTGGCAACATCTAAAATATAAAGAAATAATACATCAGAGGACAACACAGCTTATTAGCAAACACACATTGAAACTATCCCATCATACCTTCAATTATGTGCCAGTTTGACAGTATTTTCGCTTTTCTTGTAATTAAAATAGGATCACTGAGGGGGACAACTCCTGGACAACTCTGACACATAGTTTCATAAGGACAGAGGCTTCTTGGGTAATTTTTTTCTGGTGATGGAACCTTAACATCATCTGGCAGAACAGCGGGTATCTTTTTGTTTTGAAAAATGTAAGATACCATGTTCTTTAGTCCCAGACCTTTTGGCGGATACACAGGACTCTCATTTGTGAAATCCTCCTCCTCCTCTGACTGGGGATGTGGCCTTTTGTTTGGTGAATGTTCTGTGCTGAAGACTGTCCGAAACAGGTCACGCTGTGTTTGAAACAGGTGCCACTTTGCAATATATTTGTGCACACATGAACATTTAGATTTTGCACAGGGGCAGTGCCATGTGTTTAATTTAGTATCATAGACAACCATTACACGTCCCAACCGGCTGTAATAGGATACACTGGGTTCAAATACGGAAATTAATTTTTTGGTTTGTGGGATGCCAATTGAAGTTTGAACAGAGAGTGGCATGCAGTGACTGTCAAGTCAGCAAGTTGCTGCCGAGTAAGGCATATTTTTTTCTTTTCGCTACCGAACCACTTTGCTTTTACCATTTCTGTTAAAACCTCCTCTTTCAAAGTGACAGGTTCTGCAGAGGATGTGCAGTACATTACAGATCTTATGTGCTTGCATTGGTAAGAGAAGAGCCCACTTCTCCGTGCAACTTCCATGTTGACTTGACATTCGTTTACTTCACAGAGGACCTTATGTTCTTCTCCCCATGTCTTGTATTGAACATGAAGTGGAACACTCTGTCCTTTAGTAGCTTTAAGAACGGTAAATATACCATTGGTCTTATCAACACATTGGCTTGTAAGATGAAATGCAGCACTAATATCCTGCATTGGTTGTTCGGTGTGTTTCCGGTCAATGTGTTTTTTTAATTTTTTTCTATTCATGAGGACACTGCAAATAGGGCATCTTCTTTTAATGACAGGCTGTACACGGACCCTGCCTGAGGAAACAATAGTAGTTGGTAAGATTGCCGGTGTGGTCACTGTTTCACATGTTGGTAACGGGGCTTTTTTCACTGCCGGTGTGGTCACCGTTACACTTGCTGGTGATGGGGTTTCCTGAACATCTGTTTTGTCTGAAGTGGGAAGCGATTTATTTTTGCAAATTTGTAAATGGTGTTCAAAATCCCTTCTCTTTAAAGCTGTAGTTCCACAGTATGGACAGTGATAATGAAGTGCAGGTCTACAGCCCAGCCCACATCGGTGTATAGTGAAGTCTCTGTTGATTCTGAAGGCCTTAAGGCAGATTTCTTTGACCCTGGCAACACGATTGCTGAAATATGATTGGATAAAAGCTCTAATATAAACATACACTGCTGGAAGCAGTGCAACCAAGAGAAAAGCTATGAAATGAAGAGAATAGACTACTTGGAAATAATTTAATACACATTCATGGAAAAATATATTAAACTAAATCAGTGATTCTGATAGTGTTTAGGCCAGCAGAGAAGGCTTTGCTGGCCCTGACGGCCCACCACTGACCTTGAATGTGTCGGGGGGAAATAATGAGATATTTGAAATATTTATTATAGTGTTTTCTGAGTCCGTGTCGCAAAGATGAAGACGACGATCCTGATCCTGAGAAATGCATCTTTACGGATTGTATAAAATCCGTA
>NW_015641455.1:32900-54049 GCF_001515625.1 Sinocyclocheilus rhinocerous | reverse complement strand
TCTCAGCACAAACGATTAGATATGCGTCTAATAGCGCACATTTATATAGGTAAAACATTTAAACTAACATTGTAATATGCTTGAACTGTTTTATATCTATAGATTTTATTTTAGGCAAGTCGTGATTATTTGAGAAGGCTAATTTGATCAAACATAGGCTAAGATCAACTCACTGTCTGCCGCTTGCAGCTTGGTCGTTACTATAAAAAAACAACAACTTACATTTATCGAACCATACAAAACGGAACTATTTTAATAGCTGAAACAGTAGTATAAACTGTTTTGGGAAAAGGGGAAAAAAGACGGTCTCGGGCTGGCAATTCTGATAAGCTGTCGGACATGGGCCGGGCTAGGGACTAGGCCTATATTTGAGGCCCGTGCAGGGCTCTACCAGGAACTATGATGAAGCAGCGCTAAATATATAGCGTTATGTCAAAATACTAATTTATTTCATTTTAAATTAAACAAATGTAATCCTGATAGTATTCCCACTTTTTACAAAATGTAACTGTAATCTGAATACTTTGTTTTTTGATGTAACTGTAACGGATTACAGTTACTTGATTTTTGTATCCTGATTACGTAACGCCATTACATGTATTCCCTTACTCCCCAACCCTGGTTATGACATATACAAGTATGTTTGTGTAAGTTTCATGCACACTATCTGTAAACTGTCAAGCTGTGTATGTTTAAAATGTTTCTGTATGTGTGTTGAGGTGTTGATAATGGCAGTGGACTGGGCTGGATATGGATACGCAGCACTAGTAGCATCTGGAGGAGTCATAGGATACGTCAAAGCAGGTAGTGCGAAAGATCAAGAGATTATCATGTAGGCCTATATAGAGTTTACAGGATTAAGAGCCCAAACTTGTTTGATGGTCATTGCTTGTGCAGGCTGGTTTGGTTGGCTGGCACTTGTCAGACTGGACAACTGGCTAAAAACTAATCAGCTAAACACCAGCTTGATCAGATTTTACCCCACACATGCACCACCTTTATGTCATTTTTAACAAAACAAAGTTCTTTAATCACTTATTTTTACATAAATGTATTTGGTTCCTTTATATTCAGTAAAAATGTCATACACCTTGGAACCAAAAAAAAAAAAACCTGCTTTCAGCCCTGTTGTATGATTGTAGAAAATATGTTAAAAAGGTTTTTCCTGGATAATAACATAAACATCTAAAAGTTAAAAACTTCTTGTTTTGTAATCTGAATTCCTTATGACACTTTATACCGTTCATCAAGACAGTGTTTTAGTATATTTTATGTTTATTTAATTAATTAAGTTAATTAATTTGTCTTGCAGGCAGGGTTCCGTCCCTGGCAGCAGGGCTGCTCTTTGGTGGTTTGGCTGGTTTTGGTGCTTACCAGACATCACAAGATCCCAAAAATATTTTCCCTCTCTTAGCTGCATCTGGGACACTTGCTGCTATCATGGGAAAGAGATTCTATAACTCACGCAAAATAATTCCAGCTGGTCTTATTGCTGGAGCTAGGTAACTAACACACATCACACTTCATTTGTCTAAAACATGGTTTCCCTTTTTCGTAGATGATAGAGCTCTCGACTATTAACAAAATATTTTAGCTCATTAACAACTGATAAAAAAAGACAAATGAGTCACATACTCATGCAGATTCCAGCCAAAAGTGTAAAGGGAAGAAACAGAAATATTATAATTCAGCCTCTCCCACTCCAAAAATCTCAGCATGTCACTTATAGCATAAAAAGTACCATAGTATTAGCATCTGTTTGTGTCTGTGTGTGTTTTAATTATGACATGGTATTCATTGCAGTACCTTATAAATATTGAAGGTATGAATATAGCAACCTTTCAATCACCCCAGTTTATTTCTGCAAGTGCTTTTTCAGCATGTGTTGCAGCTTAAAATGCAATTTATCATTAGTAAAATCATTTTCTCTTATTTACTCCAGTTTTGTTTGAGCAGAGGCCCCTCATTAGTGTTGTTTTCCAGGTATTGTCACATGACTGCAGTCAATTATCAACTTAAATCTAAAGGGCAAGTTCACTCAATTTTGTTTACTCAAACCTGTATGACTTGCTTGCTTCCATGAAACAGAATGGGAAGAACTTTTGCAGCTTTTCCATAATACCATGACTGTCAAACTCCAAAAAAACAACATTAGTACTATCAAAAAAGAAGCTCATGTGCCTCATCTGCTATACTTCAAGTCTTCTGAAGTCATGCAATAGCTTTGCTAAAGGAACAGACCAAAATGTGTCTTGAGTCTGATGTCTGATGACAGAATTTTCATTTTTACCTGAACTATTATCTTTAAATGTTTCTTGCAGTGTGCTGATGCTGGCAAAACTCGGAGCCGGAATGCTACAGAAACCTCAGCAATCATGATACCCAAACAGAAATCACTGTCTGCTTTCATTCAAACATAATTTTCTTTGAACAACATGTCATTAAAGCTCATTGTCATATTTTGTATAAAATGTACAATAAAAATGTAGTTGTCAGGAGAATTTTTGAATCAAAGATTTCTAATACAAACATACCCATTTTATGCATATAAAACACTTACAAAACACTATTTATTGATTTGAGTTCAGCCCAACCCAATCGCTGTTATCTACATTGTATGTTTATGTGGTAGTGTCAGTACCGTTTACAGGGGAAAAGAAAAAAAAAACTGAAAAAAGGCTACTCAACATACAAGGAAATATAAATAACACTGCCTTGCAGTATGAATCACAGTAACAGATAAAAAAAAAAACAAGAATATATTTAAAAACTGCATACTATAAAAAAATGTCAAAAAGGTTACAAAAAATAAATGCAATATATGGGATATAGATCTACCCATTCTATTGAAAATAAGGGTTACAGGCATTGGATGCATAAACTTAACAAGACAGATTTAAAGATGAACAAATTGTTAGGTTTGTAAAAATCTATTGTACACAGATTCTTGTTTTTTATCGAACAATTAATCAGCCGTGGGCTTACAGTAAGTGGTGTGGATGCTCCTCGCAGAAACAAAAAGATATGTGTTTATACAATATTCACGAGTGTTGAAACAGGCCTTAGTCCTCACAGCAGCTGTAATAATACAGCTCGCATAATAGATATTAGCGATGGCTTCCATATTTTGCAGCCCAGTCAACCCGCCCATGCACTGACTGAACTGGTGGAGCACGAGCAATGAGATTGGCTGAGTTTTTGCCCAGAGCCGAGTAACTCATTCCTTTAGGTTGGGTTCGCTCCGCTCTCCTTTTCCATCCATCATAATCTGAGAAGAGAGAACAAGCTTTTAACACTTGTGCAAATTCAGCAAAGCCTAAGTTATGGGCTACTTCTTACGTAATAAAGAGGCCGAGTCCAAAATTAACACTTGCCAAGGGGCAAAAGAGTAAAAACTGTATTTGGTAAATAAAACCAGTTGGCCAGTAACTTAATTAGGAACTTCAACATCACATGGCTCACAACATATGAACAATAGTCTGGCAGAGGTGATTAAAATCAAAGACAACGGTCTAGTGACTTATGTGGAATAGTCCTTGCATTGGCCACCAAAATGGTAATATGAGAGGGAAAAAATTATCATGCGTCTTAACGTTGTGACAGCTGCCGTTATACACTGACTCATAAATGATGCTGCAAGTGACAATGATTTCAGTGTATCTGTCACTAAGAGCAAGGTATCACTTATATAAATCCACTGTACAAACAATAAAAATATATAATTTTAATAAAAATAAACCCAGAAGGTGTGACAACGTTAATTTTGGACCCTGGGAAGAAAGTGCTGACTAATGCCGAGTTCACACTGCACGATTTTCAAAGTCGTCGGGTTACCGTGGTTTTCACGCTGCACGACTATCTGAGGTCAGTCGCTGCTGTGTTCACATTGCATGATGGATCGGCGACAGGAGGTTACACACTGCATGACTTTACAATAGGAAGAATCGCCGACAACTCTGTCTGGTCCGCAAACTACGTTTCACAACAAAACACACGCGAGAAGTGATAAGGAAATATGTCATCGCCAATGTAGTTTTCAGTCAGAAATCATTGCACACAGCGTGATTGTGAATCGCCGACAGCTCCAGATATATAGCATGCCAAATATTTTGCGGGCGTCGGCGATTCCCTCAGATCGCCTCTTTGATAATTCACACTGCGTGATTGTCGCTCGCGTGAACGAGCACCGATTTGCCTCCGATTTCGGGCATTTGTCGGAGATTTCGCAAAACCTGTCGGCGAGTGAAAAATTGGGCTAAAATCGTGCAGTGTGAACTCGGCATAAGACTATTCTGAGATTTTACCTTCAGAGATCTCACTGACTGAAACTGTAGAGGAAGGTTTGGACTTTGAAGGTTTAGCTTTGCCAGTTTTTGAGTCAGCAGTGGCAGAGAGATCAACTAAGAGCAGATATAAAGATGGGAGAGAAACAGACAGAGACAGAGTGAATGAATAAATGAATGTAGAAAGAAACAGCATATCTTAAAAGCTCTAGCAACAGATATGTAGAACAGAAAAAAAAGAAGCTTACAAGGGGAGTTTAAATTTTGGGTCTCGGAAGAATAACATTAAGTATAAAGGTGTGTAGGTTTTGTGGACCAAAGGATTTCAAACTAGACAAACCAATAATACCACCCCAAACTCACAGCACTAATTGAGGTAATGTTGCTATGTCAGACCTATGACATTTTTAAAACGTAGGATTGTGGAAAAGGCTGTTTATAAAGGTTACCATTGTTTTGATAATTTTCTGGTTGTTTGGGCTGCTCAATCAAACAGAGCAATGTTTTGATAATGCCTTTGTGTTTACATTTGTCAAAGAAACAAACATACAAATGATAATAAACAAAAGAAAATATTTTAAATTTACAAAAATTACACACTTCACCTTTAAATTTAATATCAGTATTGCGAAGACAACATAATTGTATCAGTATACACAAGCCAACATGCATGCAGCATGTAGAAAAGCATAAAAATGATGATTCCATAATGCTGTTCTACCAAACAAAGAACGTCAAAAATAAATGATTTGAAGATGAATTGTAAAACCAAACTCTTACGCGCATGCTGGTGTCCGAGAGGGGCAAGCTGAATCCTTTGTTCTACGGATCCCACTTCTTTCTTCTGGAAAGAAGGTATATATCCTCCAGAGAGATTGTATGTGGTGGTTACAAAGTTTCCTGTGGGCAGAGGCCACAACATAGAGTCAAGAAAGAAAACACGACCAGCTAAACAAGCTAAACAAACTAATCAAACAAATGTTTATCTACATTTTTGCAAAATATACCCACTCAAGAGGTGTGAAAATTACTCATTCTATCAAATGTCAGTGTGAAGAGTTCCACAATGACTATTTTTCTTGAAGTGTCTTACAGACATTTACACCCCAGACCAATGTCCATGATAATGTGGGCAATGGCAGAACAATACTGTTGCAAAGAGATATTGTCCTTTCTTTAGCTTTATCTGTGGCTTTGCTGCTGCTTTCCTCTGAATCCATGGGCAGTAATACAGTAAAGCCAGACAGGCCATAAAAAACATGAAGCAGGTTTGGGCAAAATTCAGAATTTACACTGAACAAAATTATAAACGCAACACTTTTGTTTTTGCCCCCATTTTTCATGAGCTGAACTCAAAGATCTAAGACTTTTTCTATGTACACAAAAGGCCTATTTCTCTCAAATATTGTTCACAAATCTGTCTAAATCTGTGTTAGTGAGCACTTCTCCTTTGCCGAGATAATCCATCCACCTCACAGGTGTGGCATATCAAGATGCTGATTAGACAGCATGATTATTGCACAGGTGTGCCTTAGGCTGGCCACAATAAAAGGCCACTCTAAAATGTGCACCAATGACATTAATAATCCAGTGAGAGGCAGCAGTGCACTAATATGTTGCTAATGTGCAACATAACAACAGAAGAAGTAAAGAAAGAGAGTCTTATGTTAACACACACTAAATCCACACTATCTCGAATACTGCTCCAGAGCAGTATTCGAGGCTTAGTGTATCCCATCATGCATCATGTTGAAATAAATCGTGAGACTTTTTGCCGAGATCTCCTGAGAGGTCACGGAAACCTTTCCAATGTATGTGAAATATTGATATTTTGTTTTGAATTTGAAGTAATGCCTCACTCAAGTTTAGTCAAAGCCCCAAACAATTATATTTGTTTTATTTTACATAACGAGACCTTTCAAATGACATATGTCACATGACTATCTGAGCTGTATGATGTTTCTGACATATTAGAGTACATGGCACAAAAAAAAAAAAATTTCATAAATTATGAAAAAAATATATATATTTATCCGCAAATAACTCAGCACTACTTAGGAGTTAATCAAAGGGGCCAGCTTTCAAATGACACCTACTTTGTGGGGATCAAGCCATTGATTTTAAATATTATTTTTGCCTTTCTGCTTGGCCCATTTTGCAGGCATGTTGCTTTTAGTTTTTCTTTTTTTAAACTATATATCATGTTATACAAGTTCTGCATCTACCACTTAACAAACACCATTAGGGATTTTATACCATAGAAGTGGTAGTTAGAATGTGCAGTACCAGTCAAAAATTTGGACACACCAACTCTCTTTACTATAGTGCAAAATTGTAATAAACTTCTACTGTGTTTATTAGAATCAGCTTTGTGTTGCAGAAACAGACAAAAACATTTTTCAAAAATTATGAAAAAAAAAAAAAATATTTATCCGCAAATAACTCAGCACTACTTAGGAGTTAATCAAAGTGGCCAGCTTTCAAATGACACCTACTTTGTGGTGATCAAGCCATTGATTTTTGAAAAATATGATTATTATTTTTTTCTTCGCTAGGAGGCGCCCACCGGCGGTACACTCCGGTTTAGAGGAACTAGGCAGCACTGGTTATGGGTTGAACACAATGGTTGGATGCATTCGAAAGCTGAATTTCTAAGCTTTAAAATGATACCTAATTCTTTAAAAAAAAAAAGTTATATAAAAGATAAAATAGACCGAAACATTCTAGGTTTTACATTCTGCTTGCCAAGTGTTCAATAGAGCTCTCCAACTGATTTCTTCAATTCATGGGTTTAGGTTTTATTTACACACGAAAGATGCAATAGATTGTTTTGATTTTGGACTCATTTCAATCGTGAGAATCTGCTGTAAATAGAATTTTCCATGATCGGAGCATGTTTCATGAAATGATAAGCATAAAAACCATGAGAATATTACAACGTGCGCATTTGGGGTTTTATGTGTTATAATTCGATGATGAATATCTTTAGATCTAAATGACAGATTATGGTATGATTGGGCATATTTTAATCGAATTTTCTGAAAATAATGAGGTGCCATTTTCCACAATCTATGCATGTTTCATGAAGTTATGAATGAAAACGTAACCTATATTTTTCTTAATTTAATGGTTTCATTTGTGGGATAGCATCGTAAGAAATATATTTAGATCTAATTAACGAATTATGATGAGTTTGGGCTCCTTTTAAATGAAAACAATGACGTGCAATTTTACATGATCTATGCATGTTTCATCAAGTTTATCCTGCTGCGCCTCAAGCGCGCCCATTGGGTTTTATGTGTTATAGCAATATCAGCAATATCTTTGGATCTCATCGACGGATTATGGTACGCATGTTTCGTGAAGTTACGAATAAAAACGCAAAGTGATGCATAGAGCTGTTTTTCTTTGCTGCGCCTTAGTGCGCCTGTCTGGTTTAATGTGTTACAGCTCTATGAACTATATCTTTCGACCTGATCGACAGATTATGGCAAATGTGGGCTCTTTTTAATCGGGAGAATCTTCTGAAAATAATGCTGTGCGGTTTTTCAAGATCTATGCATGTTTCGTGAAGTTACGAGCTTAAACGCCACAGGACTGCAACCTCTGATTTTTTTTTTGCTAAGCTGCATGTCCTAATTCTTTTTTATGTGTTACAGCTTTATGAGAGATATCTTTAGATCAGGGCTGCGTTTCTCGATAACGATTGATCTTAGTGCTTAAGAGCGTTTTCTACGAGTCATTTTACAAACGTTCGTTATTGTTTCACATGCCGTTTCCCAAAAATGCACTCAACACAATCGCACGTAGCCGTCGCTACAGGAGTCACTATCCATTTGTCAAATGCTGAAATGTCAATTTTTTATAGAATGGCTCGTAATCGTAGTACACCCTAGTTTATTGAAATGTTAACCTAATGCTGCGTTCCAGACAGCTCGGATATAATATAATATAATATAATAGTTTTAAGTATAGTAGGCTATTAATCTACAATATATAATAATATACAGGGACGTGCACAGACATTTTGAGGGGCAGGGGCTCAAGTGGAAAAAAGGGCACTTCTCGTATATTTTTTTTAATTTTATTTTTCTAAACAAAACATTAAACATATTAGGGGTGTGCGATATTGACAAAAAATATATCTCAATATTTTCTGGGATTTTATCGATAATAATAATTAGACGATATTATGCGGAGTGTGTTATTGTGCTGATATCTTAAGGACTACCGTGGACAGCTGACTCCTAAAGTTTTTGATATTCTTCATATTCTGTGTGGTGATCATTTCACAGCAGTGATAGAAAATAATATTTTCCAATAAGTTTAAATAGATTTTTTCCTTTTATGGGCATTTTTACTAAAAGTGTGCATCATCTTTTCAGTCAAATTCTTAAATGGAATCAGTCAATTAGAATAATAAGTCATTTGGGCTGTTACCAAGCAAATGAAATCAGTATTGACAAAATTAATCTGCAATGCAGAGAAAACACAGAAGCTGCATTAGAAGGGGCATTTAGATGCATTTACATAATGTTTAATGCAGGACATGAATGTATTTAACCTGCAGTTACAAATGCATTAATGCTGTTTTGATATTTTAAACATAAAACGTTGAATACTGATATTTGAAATTATTATTATTTTTTAAAAGAAAATACTTTAAATGGGAAATTAAAACAGTCAGTAGGTGGCAGCAAGTCACTGTTAATAAGTGAGTCATTGTTACTGAACCGAATCATTTAAACAGTTGATTCATTCAGGACTTTATGAAATTCTGTATAAATTCTGGGAAATTAAACATTCACCCAAAAAAAAACAAAAACGTTAATTTTATAAGTGTAATTTTATTAGGTGGCAATTTATCTAGTTATCTATTTAATGTTTCTAGACAAAGGAACTGTGCTGAGTGTAATGCATAAAACAGACATGTATCATTTTAAAAACTACACTACACAGTAAACACTGCTTAGAATTTTAATTCTACTTTATTAATTTCAATTTTGAATTACAATTCTGCATCCTGTTTGCTGTCATTTCAAATTCAGGAACTGACTTCAATTTAAGGCACTGACAATTTAATTCTGAATTATGCACAATCGATTACAATTACTGGGATCGGGTGTGTGTGGGGGGGAGGTGTTTGTGGTTAAGAATATGGCTGATGTAACACTTGGTCAGCAATGTGGGGGACCCATAATTCTAAGTTAGTCAAATATGTAAGATTAATATTAGGTTAAAACTACTCTAAGGGGTAAATGGATGAGTTTTTATACAGTTTGGTTGCTACAGCTTACAATGCCTAATTTACTTACCCCAGAATGCATAAAGGGGGTCTAATTGACAAAGTGATTTTATTTTAAAATAAAAAAAACATTTGTTAATTCAGCGTTTCATAGAAAATAAATAAATAAATCTGACCTTCGTCAATGTCTTTTTTCATGGCCAAAGGATGAGAATATTTCAAAGTTTTGTATCACTACCCCAAGGTTGCATCAAGGCTGTCAAAATGTCCCATATTTATTTTATCACATTATATCTGCAAGAACTGTGGGTTGTGAAAGTTTACAACATATATACAACACACATTCACATTTACATTATTAATACATATTACAAGACTAATACATACTTTCAAATTTGTTTGGGTTTATTCAAAAAAGTAGAATTGCATTTTAAAAAATATAGCTGCAAGCAGCAATTAAGGTGCCAAGTGCTACAGAAACAAACAACATCCATAACTTTTTGTCAGCACAGTCTGAAGATGATCTGACTCGATTTTGGTAAAATCGGACTAACGGTCTAGGAGGAGTTCGAAAAATTAGATTTTCAACATAAATCAAAATGACAGAAAGGAAGTTTGTCCAACTATGGCAAAAGTGGCATCTATATTCTCGGCATGACCAAAGGAATATTTTGAGGCCAGTTTGATTACAATAGGCTAATGTTATGAGCATAAAATTAAGCATTTTTGAAAATGTCATTATTAACTGTTAATGAATGGTTTATCACTTTTGACCAATAGGTGGCACTGTTACCAAATTGATGTGGCGTGGTCAGTGTGAGGTAACAATGGCCTATTCAAAGTTTGGTGTCAATATGTCAATATGATACAGCCTCAGATGCAGTTTGGCATCATTCCAGCAAATTCGTTGATGTGTCAAACGACAACCGTTTCATATATCGACATTAAATCCATACCTTTTTGCCCGCATGGTCTGAAGATGATCGGGGTCAAATTTTGTGAAAATCAGACAAATGGTCTAGGAGGAGTTCGAAAAAGTAGGTTTTCAACATAAATTAAAGTCGCTGACAAGTTCAGCTGACTATGGCAAAATTAGTATCTATGTTCTCAGCATGACCCAAAGAATATACTGAGACCAGTTTCATTACAATAGGAAACTAAAATATTTATTACAATATACTCAAAAGTTATTAGCATTTTTGTAAATGTCATTATAACTTTTGGCCACCACTAGGTGGCGCTGCGCCAAAACTGTGCAGGTAGACTCAGGTCATTGTTGTTATAACACACACCACGTTTGATCAGAATACACTAAAGCATTGTGGAGATATGGCCTCATGTTAATTTTTTGCATGCTTTTCGTTGAATTCATTTGCACATTATTCGAGAACGGTAAGACTAATCAACTGGAATTCCATAACTTTTTTACCAGCATGGTCTGAAGAAGATCTGAGACAATTTTGGTGACAAACGTTTTTCGAACTATGGAATATTGCAAAAAATCTTGACCCGTAGAATTTTAAATTTTGGTGTCCATTTGAGTCGGCATGAGCCAAGGAATCAAGAGGGAAAAAAGTTAGTAGCATAAACATAAGTGCAAATTTGGGCGTTAGTGTTGGTGCTAGAGAGTTTGAGTTTGAGACTCCAAACTTGCTATGGTTAATGTTGAGACTGTCCTCTATAGGCCGGGACACACCAAGCTGACAAGAACTAGCGGCAACAAAAGCCGATGGTGTTGTCGCCTCACGTCAGCACCGCCTAGACCAAAAAGCTGCACTTGAACACACCACTCAGACTACAGCCAACTGCAAAATAACATGTGCGTTCTGCGCTTGCGTGAGATGAATTAACTGTCTTATATCAGCAGCTATCAATAGTATATATTCGTCATCCAAAAGGAAAAACTGGATATACGAGATATACGAAATGTAAACAAAGCAGTGCTTGCTTGCCATTTTGAATATCAATTATGTTGATAACTTATCAACTAAGTGGCTCGTGTTGTTATGAAAACATTCACAATTGGAATGTTTGGGTAAGATCTCGTAACATTAGAACAGTCTTCTGTCTGGGCCTGCCTTCATTTACTTGCTCATTTCAATCACTTTCGCTTTAATTCTCCGGCACTGACTCGTTCGCTAAACTGAGCATCCAATCAGAGTTCTCACTCTAGCTGATGGCCCTGACGCCGATTTAACATGTTGAATCAGGCATTCTTCCACCGAAGTGAGCCCGACGAGAGCCGACGTGTGGAACACACAAAACAAACTAGCCCGACGTTGACCGAAGGCCGACCGTCGGCTTGGTGTGTCCCGGCCTAATTTCATAACTTTCCAGCAAGCGGTTCTATGGGCTGCCATAGACTTCCAGAGAGGAAGAAGAAGAAGAATAATAGGAACGGCAACTGATACAATAGGTGCCATTGCACCTTCGGTGCTTGGCCCCATATAATATATTTTCACTGCATATATACAAGAAAAGTTAAACATTTGTGTATCAAGTCTTTTCATTTCATTAAAAAAAGATTGCATAATAAAAAAGAAACATCAAGTACAATAAAGTTCATTTTAACCCCCTTTATGCATTTGTGTAAGGTTTTGTTGTTTATTTTTTGCATTCTATGGTTGCAAATTAATTTGAGAAATTTGTGCATTGGGCATTGATGAAGTCTCAGCTTTAATTCATTTGTGCTCACCTGGGCTGATTCTAGACACTGGCGCTCCTCCAATAGGTGCGAGAGGTTTGTTCATCAGAGCTGAGGTGTCCCACAAGTCTTGTTGAGATTCCTTGTTATTCAGAGATGGTGTGTTCTTGCTTATTAACCCTAGGATTGATAGAATTATTATGTAAAACCTAATTTATTCAAAATAGTCTAATGTGGTATTTACGTATACAGTGATTTGCTGCATTAAACATTGTTTAAAAGGCATTTATTTTTAACGAGTTGAGAAAAATGAACCTTTATGCAAATAAGCAGTGATGCAATGTGTCAACTGTCAATGAGATCTGAACATGTGATCTGTGTTCTATGAGATACTCATCTCAAGTCTTTACAAATGATCTGTCTCTGCATACATGCAGGGATATTACTTTTAAAATGTGTGGAAAGCCATGTCAGGAATTGTCAGCATTGTGAGCTAGTTTCAAATATGCATTGATAATAATCCGCTGTAATTAATAAACAAAAAACAAAGAAAGAAAAAAAAAACATGAAGTGACTAAATGAAACTGATATCTTGCCTGGCAGGTATCTGGACTGGCGCAGGTAATGTTGTCTGGCTGAAGAGGTGCTCTGGTGACTAGAGTCTGGTTGGTTCAGTCTGCTGGTGTTTGGTAATTTTGTTACAGTGCTAAATGTATAAAGGGGTTTCTGGTCCTTGCGCCTGCAAAGTTTTTCATAACATAAAAAGAGTGAAATCTCAAATGGAATAACTGAAATTAAAAGTGCAATAAAGAAGCACAAAAGCCTTATTCTCAAACTTAGTCAGCAGCCATGATACTAGACTATGATACTAGTAGGTTTCACAGGCATGCTCCCAACACAAAAGTCTGCTAAAAAGGTAGGCAACAACATTATGCAGCTTTCTAGATTAGACAAGCCTTCAGCACAGATCCTTATGGCCAGCAATGAACACATCATGCTAGAATGAGCTGGGACCAAAACAGTTTTTAACAAGAAGGATGTTCTTTGTGATTATGACCATTGATAAGCCTCTACTACTAATCGTCTACTACTGGCTAACAGAGGTGGGACCGTTTTGCAAGTCACAAGTAAGTCTCAAGTCTTTGCATTCAAGTCTCGAGTCAAGACAGACAAGTCCCAAGTCTTAGACGGGCAAGTCCAAGTAAAGTTGCAAGTCCTCAACTTTAAGCTTCAAGTCCTAAACAAGTCATTAGTGCTGTTTGCCAAAAGTAGTGTCTCTGTATTAATTACTGCAGTAAATTTGAAGTCATTAATAGTCTATAGTAAGTATAATTATAAAGATATAATAATTAGTGGTGTTTCATTGAGGAATGAATCATTGTGAACAAATATAGGCCTAATGAATGAATAATTTCAAGTCAACTGTTTCATTTGTAAATTATTCAGTAATTTTAATGAATCAACTGAGTCAAATATTTAACAACTTGCTAATACTCATTTATCGCCACCTACTGACGTAGGTCTACAGAAATAGACATAGCTTTATTGACATGATTGTTGGGTATTTATAGTATTTACAAAACCTTTATAGTACTTTAAGTCTTAAACAGATACGCTGATACAGAATGTTAATTACTGGGCAAAGAGATGCATAAAATGAAGCTGAAAAGTAAATATATAACAATAGTTATAATATACAAATGTTAAATAAAAATAAGAAACCATCAGTGAATGGGTTTAAAAGACGAATTGGATAATGTGTTTTCTTATAGCTCTATATTATTTTATGTTCTTATATAGGCAATTCCTTCAACAAATATTGATAAATTATTCAAATGTCATGCTGTCATGGAGACAAGTGCAATAGTAGTTATAATCATGACACTGCACTGTCTTTTTGTTATTCTTCATTCAAAATAAAATGTTAATATTTTAATAATCCTAGGGGTTGAGTTAAGTTTGGGTTTAAATTAATATGAGTTTACAAGGTATATGTCTCTTGGCCACAAGTAAACCAAACATGTCCGGCACCACACCGTTCACTATAGTAGTTTAAGAAATGAGGCATGCAAAATTATTCACGCCAAAACTGTAGCTATTTAGATACACAAATATATGTAAGTGAATGCATTTTGTGTTTTAAACAAGTTCATAATGTTGATGGCTTAGTTTAGGGGTCTATATGTGGCTTAGGGCTGTCAAAATGGCTGAAAAACTAAATTCTAATTTTGTACTTAAATATTATCAAAATTCGAATTATATTCGAATTTAAAATGCATAATTTCAGTTAGGGTGAAGAAAAGATTTTGGCTTCTCTCCTGAGGGCACAAAAGGGCGCATCGAGTAAAATATTACTAATGCACGTTTCTTCAAAGCATAAGTAAGTTGCTTAAACAACTATAAACAAAACAGCATCATGTATGTATGCATAGTTTAATACAAAGGGCTGAAAGCCAATCACACAGAGTACATTTTTTATTTAAAAACACGAGTTGAAGTGAGATGGGGAAAAAAACCACGCCATAAAGTCTCGAGATATGTTTTTTCAAAGTTGAAATTGCATTAATTTTACATGGCTTTCTAAACATGCGGCTATTTTGTGCGAGACGCGAGTGCAACGGTGATAGACGTCCCTCTAGAAAATGCGCAAAATATGCTTTCTGTGTGAACGGCTTGGTTTCAGTTTTGACGTAAACAACAACATCTCCGCATTGATGTTTTTTATTTTAAATTCGACGAATATTTTAAATTCACATTTTTTTTTGACAGCCCTAATGTGGCCTACCATGCAGTATGAGCCTGTCAGATTTACAACAAGTGAGTTCATCCATTTCTTCTGAAAGACATGAAAGTGAGTGGCTGGTAAACAGGAACAATAGAGTGAACTTTATAGGTAGGCTACATACAATGTGTGTTTGACGTGAAAAAAAAATCCTATTATTATTGCCATTTCCACATACATCTGTGTTTCTTCTTCTTATTATTATTATTATAAATGGTGTATAGTGATTATGTGTATTTTAAATGTCTAAAACATTAAGGCAGCGGCTATTTGCACTAAGTCTAAATAGCGATAGAGGCTATTTACACTAAGTGCAAATAGCAATAGATGCTATTTACACTAAGTGAAAATAGCAGTATTTTTAACAATATGCCATTTACACTAAGTGCAGATAGCGATAGATTCTATTTACACTATGTTAAAATAGCAGGATTTTCTGCTATTTATACTACTTATTGCAAATAGTGGCAATTATCTGCACCTCAGTATTATAGTACATTATAAAACAGTATGCAGTAATAACATATTGAGTGTAAATTATAATTTTAATTCAAATTATTAAATGGATGCCACCTTATTGGGACAATAAAGCCCTCCCTACACCTACCCTAACCCTACCCGATACTTTATTTTCAACTTTTTGATTATTTCCTTAATTTTTATTGAAAATAAATGTAAAATGTAAATAAATAAATGTGATATGAGATTTGAAAAGGGAGAAAAAAAAGTTTGGCAAAAGGCGGATTCGAACCCGGGTCGATCGCGTCAAAAAGACTACAATACACGCTTTACCATCTACACCACTGAAGCTGACAATTGTCTGCCGTCTTTTATATTGTTGACCATCCCTATCACACGTTTCTGGGTGGAGCTAGTGTAAATAGCCTCTGCCAGCAAGGCAGGAGTGTAAATAGACACTCCGAAACATTAAATAGCCTTAACATTATGTGGTTGAAAACACTAACAAGCACTCACTGAGCCAGTCCCTCTCTGGCTAAGTGCCAAAAGCTGCACTAATTGAGACTAAGTCGACTAACAAGTCTTCTTTGATTATGTCGAGTCAAGTCACAAGTCCTCAAATTTGGGATTCGAGTCCGAGTCAAGTCCAAGTCATGCGACTCGAGTCCACAACTCTGCTGGCTAAATAGCAACTCTACCTTCATGTTCAGACTACAACGCTCCTTTTCCCCTAATGCCAGTGTGATGTATGCTGATCTTTATGCAGAAAGAGACTGATGCAAAATTTACTGAATAACATCAATCTTGCAGCCTCCTTAAACCGTTCTTAAACTGTTCATTTGGCCAGGGGAGAACTGGTCCCAAGGTTTTTGCCTCCATTTCTGTCAAATGATGGAGTTTGGGTTCCCTGCCACTGTCACCTTTTGCTTGCTTAGTGGGGCTCAAAAGACACTTAATATTCGGTAATATTACGGATTTGAAGGCACTGACACTATCGGATGAGAACAAAACTTAAAGGGGTCATATGATGCGATTTAAATTTTTTACACCAAATACACAAAATAATGTTCTATTTAGCAACATCATATGGCCCCTTTAAACTGAATTGAGCTGAATAATGACACTATTGTCTTTTTTTTAAAATACTTTAGAGCTGAATCAAATGTTCATAATTGACAAATTTTGCAACATTGACATTTATTGAACTGAACTGAATCAACACTGAACTGACTCTAGCTAAATAACGACACTACTGTCTTCAGTTGAACTGCTTATCGCTGAATTGAACTTGTTTCATAAATGATGAGCAAACAGAGAGCCATACAGTGCATTTCAAATCAAATGGTTCAATTTCAGTTTGGATGCCTTGTTAGAAGTTTAGTAGATAGCAAGGCTGCTTAGTAGGTTTCAAATAGTGTGCTAATTGAAATGTGCTAACACTGCTGATGTTAAGCTCTGAATGTAGAGATCATACTGTGTAGTAGTTTTCTCCTCCTCAGGGCCTTTGCTGGGTTTTTTAGAGAGGGATGCTGCGGTATCAGAACAGTCAGACTCATCCCAGCTGTCTGAGGGTTTCATGTTGGTCTGTCCCCACCTTCTTCGTCCGTTCTTCAGCCCAATCAAACTGTTCTCACCCCCGACCACCTCATGTTAGGAACACAAAGTATCATTGTACTGATGTTCATTTAGGTACTCAAATGCAATAGAGAACTATAACAGGTAAACTTTAAGTTCCATTTTTATTTATCACAATTTAATTTTGTCAAGAAAGGGAGAAGTGGCTCAGTGAACATTTGGCTTATTTAAGAGACTGTACTGCATCATACAATTATTATTAAATATTTTGAGTCACTTACGTTTTTATGCTTAATTCCCTGTTCAAATTTTCAAACTGATAAACAAGGTAAAATCATTGTCTGTGATAATCAACAGTGTGCCACAGATGCAGTAAAAAAATATATAATAAAGTTAATAATAAAATACAACTTTTAAGATTTTGCTATATCATGTGGCATAAAAAAAAAAAATCCATAATGGGAATCTTAAGTTTTTCAAAGGTAATTACAACATTACATCTGAGAAGGAGGTTTTGCACCTTTTGTGTGTATGGAGCGAGATGATCTGTCTGAGAATGGGGCAGAGGAATCTGCTGCAGTGGCTGATGGGAGCTTCTGCATTGGCCTTTAGTCTGTGACGGCAACGCTGGTTCTGAGACAGACTGCAGCTCTGATCTGGATTCAATTGGCAGGGTCGTCTTTATCTGAGCCTTCCGTACATCGGGGGTCATGGGTAGGGGGCCCAGAACTTGTCCTACTTGGAAGTAGGGGTATCTGAGTGCCTAAAATTATGTTTAGAAACAATTACTTACACAAACATTAATACTGTCTTTATAAGAATAATTAAAAGGGTCATATGATGCAATTTCAAGTTTTCATTTCTCTTTGGAATGTTACAAGCTCTTGGTGCATAAAGAAGATCTGTAAAGTTGCAAAGACTAAAGTGCTTGTCAAAGGAGGGGGCTTTGTTGAAAACGACGAGGTGGGGCATAGAGGACCTACAATAATGTACAGTATTTGAAAAATAATGTTTTTTGAACATTAAAGCATGTCAACATATTCTGTTATACCAAATACACAAAATAATGACCTTTAAAATAGCATCATATGACCCCTTTAAAACATTGATGTCAAAAATTTACTGAATTGAAATATTTGAGTTCTTCTCCACCCCCTTCCTCCACTGCTTACAGCACTCTTTGCACATTTGTATGCATTACACATTATTACTATAGTCTGAAATGTGACATGTTTGTGTCAGACTTACAGACAGGGCAGAACGGGGGTCCCTGGGCTTGAGGTTATGTTTGAGCCCTATACACTACAAATGCCCTCAACTAGAACATCATACTTTGAGGTTGATATATAGTACAATTAATATGCAACATGTCTAGCCTAGTCAAATTATAGATGTAATATTAAATAGTCATTATAATACAATAAACCCTAAAATAACAATGAGCAAAAAAAGCCAGAGATGTATTAGTATTACAAAAATGTATTGTCATCTATGTCCTCTTATGTCAAATTCTTAAATTTAATCAACAATTTCAATCTGAATAAATAAACGTATTGGCTATTAACACTCAAAAGAAATCACTATTAACAAATTCCATATGGATTTTGCATAAGTTTAAAATTAAGTTTAAATATAACATTTTAATGTAGAAATATTACATAATTGTGAAAATGAAATAATAACCGGTAACACTTTATAATAACGTTCAGTTGTAAGTTATAAGTGATTAGTTAATGATGAACTAATCATTTACAAAACATAACTATGTGTTAATAAATGATTAATAAGTGATTTGTTAATATTTGTATCTGTTTTGTAGATTGAGTTATAAATCATTTACAAGTGATTAGATGATGATTAACTAATCATTTACAAAACATGACTATACATTCACAAATTATTAATATGCTAACGATTTACCAATCTGTCATAAGTTATCTTCAAAATAGCATATCATGAAATAATAAAACATATCCTTAGTAAATGGTTAATAAGTTACTAGTTAATATATTACTAATCACTTATAAATCATTGAAATGTCAACATTGTACTATTATCTCACAGCGTTAAAAATACTCCATGTGTGTCAGAGAAGACATCTGTCTACACCCTCACCAGTCAGCCCTTACATTGCAGTACACACTACAGTGTTCAAAACCTGTTGTGCAACCGCATGAACACATTTACAAAGCTTTCTGCATCCCCTAATCTAAAGTGTACACTACTCATCAGTTGTAAATGTTTTACTCCTCATTCGTAGATCTTTCACCCCAGTGTGCACACAAACACAACCTGTAACCAGCAGGTTTGTAAAACATTTACAACTGATGATAAATATATTAAATGCATGCACAGTTTTAAGGCAGCTTTAATCGCCTTTTTAGTAACTTCATGACTTAACTGGCCACGACATTGAATGCACGTAGTTTATTTCGCGCTTTGATATGAAAGGATACAGCCTACAGCGCGCACCGGCGCCTTTGTGCGTGCAATTGAATAGCACGCGCTGCGAGCACAGTACCGATAAAAAATTTTACATGCATGCAATGTATTTAAAAATTTTTTTTTAATTAAGGCAGCTTTAATCGCCTTTTTAGTAACTTCATGACTTAACTGGCCACGACATTGAATGCACGTAGTTTATTTCGCGCTTTGATATGAAAGGATACAGCCTACAGCGCGCACCGGCGCCTTTGTGCGTGCAATTGAATAGCACGCGCTGCGAGCACAGTACCGTTTCCACGTATGGCAAGCCAAGAGGTTCACATTTACGCTATAGATAAATCGCGTTTACATACAAAACGCCGTATTTGAAGGTGTTTTTAACAATATTAGCGCCGTCAAATACGCCATCCTGATAGCAGACGGCGTAAAAAATGCACGTAAACCGTAAAAAAACGCCGTTCTGATTGCACAAAAGCGCGCTTTATTTACAGCGTTTTCCTTGTAGTATAATAAGCCACGCCCGCTGATTTCCACAGCCAGTAATATTGAACTGTTCTCACCCAATCAATGATGAAGAGAACCAGACCGGACTAATTTACCACAGATCGTTTAAGCGGAAGAAGTGCCTGTGAACTGATAGGAAATATTTATGTACAAAGTAACTTTTTGTATATTTTCATTTCTACTAACATTGAACATAGGCCGATTCCACGTCTTTATCATACCTTTTGCCTACAAACAATAAAACAATATGATAAAAAACAATATGATTTTCCATTATAGATTACATTATGTGAGGGAGCTAAGCGATTGTCCGCGCTGCTGTCGCCGCAGTCCTGACATAAACGAGCATCTGCACGCTGCTGAAGTTATAAAAAGACACTGTTTTAAATGTATTGTAATATTTTTACTGAAGCGTCATAGGATTAATCTCCAATATGCTATTCAATAACTGCACTCAGACCCAGAGGATATGACTTGTTTAAGATGATCAGATCAAACCAGTTATTTTTGAATAATACCGACTCTGGGCTTGGAATATTTCTTTATTCGAGTGACTCAAGTTTGATTTAACAACAAAACTAAATACGAACAAAAAGAAATAAAGAGAAATTACAAACAGTTTGATTTTATTATTATTATTATCATCATCATCACTATTATTATTTTGTTCTGTCTGAAGAACAGAAAAATGAAAATTAAGCTCGATTTTTTGTATTTTTATGTTCGTGGATAAAAAAACGAGCTTATGCATTTGTGCGTGAGCGGCCCTGAAACGCCACTTTTCAATTCAGCGTGTCTTTACCGTCTGTCCCATCAAGCAGAATAAGAGTGCATCTGATGTACCGCTCTGCAAATTAGTCACAACGTTTCTTCCTACTGTTTGGCTGTTGCATAGGCTATATTTCTTGCAAATATACATCTCATGTAAAGCGCAACACTGCACTTCTCGGGTCGGCGGCGCCGGCGCGATCCCTTGCATTGTGATAACAGAGGAAAGAAATATAAATGTCTGCTTTATTTTGTGTACTTCCACAATAACAACAAAACGTTACAAATTGTTTTTGTAAAATAGGTTCTATGTCTATAGACAGCTTGAATTGTCTACTTAAATGAAACAATCGAAAACAAATTGATTTAATTCGTATAAATCCAACAAGAGGTAGGCTATAGGCTACTGTGCAGTCTTTCCAGTCAGAGCTCCTTATCTGCATT